>NC_091838.1:66660836-66963866 GCF_037783145.1 Equus przewalskii | reverse complement strand
AAAGTCTGCAAGTGCTCTTCCGCCTGGAACTTCTGATAGAGCGATCTGTCTTCTTCTGCCTCTATAACCCAACAGCTTCAACCCTGCTCTCGCCCCTTCCATCCAAGTCCCTGTTTTGGTTTTGAAAATATAGCCCTAAGGTTACTCAGGTCCTAAAGTCATTTTTTTGTTTTTTCATTTCAGCATTTAGCCTGCCCTTTGAACGGTGCCAGCATCATCACGAGGACTGTGCTTTGTTTCAGAGTTGCGTGAATTGTGAGCGCTCTGCTGCGGCCCAACTGTGCCCCAGTGATTTTTGGATTTTTCAGAATGCAAGGTTTCCTAGGAATGCATTTGTCATTTTATAGCAGAAATGCCTGCATAATGGAAGTTATATTATAGATACTGATATCTATATATAATAAATGTATAATATGGATAGTTATTAAATATTAAACCCTTTAGTATTGCTGAGTACTGAACATATGAAATATTCAATTAACAATCATTTATTGAGTGCCCATATACACTTGATTCTGTGCTAGGCACCAGACAGGCAAAAATAAATAAGACCCAGTTCTTACCCTTAGGAAATTCATGGTACAAAAAAGGAGAAAGACAGATAATAGACCGAATGTGAGAAAGGACAATGTATACGGAGGTGGCGCAGGTGGCAGCGGGTAACAGACGCCTCCTTGATCTCAGGATGAAAGCCACACTCCTTAGCGCAGGGCCTCCGAGGTCTGGCCCCTGCGCATCTCTCCCCACCTCACCCCGCCCTGCCATGTTCTGGGCTCGCCGACTTCCTTCTCAGCTTCTTGAAGCCACTGTGCTCCGTGCAGCCGTATGGCTCCACTGTCTTCACTGCTCTGTCCTCGCTCTTCCCCTAACTAACCCTGACTTACCCCGCAGGACTGAGGGAGGTAACACATAGGAAGTGCTTAGAATCATGTAAACAGGTATGTTAGCTACTACTATTATTGATAATACTTATTATTTTTCTTAACTGACTAGGTGCTTCTTCTTGGGCACAGAGAAGTAGAGTGACTTGGGTGGGGTTGCACAGTTGAATTGTTCTCGGAGCTGGGGAGTCTCATGGAATCGGTTCTGATTTCCTCGTTTATCCTCGAACCCAGCACTGCACCATCACCTGTTAGAGACTTGATCCTAACCAGTGTGGGGGAAAGAGTCCAGGCCTTGGGGACAGGAGGCCTGGTCCTGGTTCTCTCCCACTCTTGTTCTCTGCCCTCACTCCCATCACTTGCCTCCTGGGGACCTCGGTTTCCTCGTCCGCTTAGTGGGGCTCTAGACAGAACCTGCCACCTTGGGCTGCACGGGGGATCCAAGCCGTGGTCCCAACACAGGCCCCACACATGGAAAATGGCAGTCCTCTCAGAGAACAAACCCCAGTGCTCACACACGGTTGGGAGCTGTTTGAGTTTTGGCCGGTCAGGCTGGAGAGATCCGTACAACATGGATGAACCTCAGAAACACTGCGATAAGTGAAAGAAATTGGACAAAAAAAGACTCCATCTTGTATGATTACGTTTATATGAAATTTCTAGAAAAGACAAAACTATAGAGACAGAAAGATCAGTATTTGCTTGGGGTTAGGGGTAAGAACAAGGATAGACTGCAACTGGACACAAGGGAAATTTGGGGGGATGGTGGAAATGTTCCGAAACTGGAATATTGTGATGATTACACAACTGAATAAATTTACCAGAACTCAAAAAAAAGAAAAGAAAATGGCAGCTCTCACTAGGAGCATTATAAATGAATGAAAGGGACTTAGAGCGTCCTTCAAGCTCAAAATGCACACACATATCCAGTCTTCCTGGCTCAGGACTCCCTTTGCCAGAAAATTCTGGTCATATGGAGCAAAATCCCAATAAGGAGAAATCTCCCCAGTGGATTTTCCCTACAGGTCCCCTCAGAGTCCCTTTGGCCTAATTTACGCCCATCAGATTGGAGACACCTGCAAACAGCCCCCCTTAGGGTATGTCCTCCAACATAGTTTATTCCGTTCCACTTTTCATTCAGCAAACTTTTGGCAGACGAGTAAGAAACTCTGGGTCTAGTAAACAGGTCATTATGTCCTGAGGTGATAGCCTCATATTGAGAAGAGGCCGAGGAAACCGTGGAATACAGGGGAAGGGGTGATGGGCTCGGCTGGGGCCACTCCAGACGGACACAAGAGGAAGGCCAAGTTCAAAGAAGATGGAAAGTTACGAGCCACTTCTGTGCAGCCATCACTCTGCAAGCCGGAAGAGGAAGTGCAGTCTGAAGTTGCCTGTCTTTGCTCCAGAAGATGTCCCACCTTGGTCAGCAACAGCAGGCTTTAACTCAAGGAGCATCACTGGCGAACGACTAACGGAATGGCCACCACTTCCTGAGCGCTCGCTCTGCCAGGCAATGGGCTGAGTCCTCACGTCTTAAGTCTCTTTCCCACAGTACCTCTGAGGAGCAGGAATTCACATACCCATTTCACAGAGGGCAACCCTGAATCTTAACAGTGATCCAACATATTGCCTAGAGTCACAAGAGCAGAATGTCCAGCCCTGAGGTTTGAACTCAAGCCTGATTGAATACAGTCTTTCCATTTTTTCCCACACTGCCTCTTAAACTTGACTCCATGACTGGAGTTGCCAGTAAATGGGGCCACCTTTCCCACCAACCCCAACCTACTCTTCCACTAAGACCCCTCAAGAGTACAGACAAGGCTGAGTTCACAACCTCCCCCAGGCGTGTGGGCGCAGCTCAATGTCATGAACGAGATCACTGAATTCTGCTCTAGAATTGATCTGTATTTGTTTCCAAACGTTTCCCCCTCAAAATTGTCAAGCACAATCGACACTCCAGGAGGATGTGCCCAGCGATGGGCAGAGCAGTGTCTGTTTTGCTCACTGCTGTCTCTTCATTCTTCCAACAAGTCTTTATGGGGCGCTGACTACGGGCCGTGGGCTAGGGAGACAAGGTGAGCCCTGCCCTGGCAGTTGGGTTGGAGACTAAGACTTCAATGACATTGTTGTGCTAATTGAAGCAGATCAATGGCGGCAAGATGGCCCGGAGAGGCACAGGAGGATACAGCAGATGTGGGGGAGACCTGAAAGGCAAGCAGCAGCGAACCAGGCAAAGAGCGGAAGGAAGAGTTGAGAAAGCTGGAGAAGGTGTGCGTGGGGCTGTGGCGGGAAGGAGCACGGTAGACACCAGACACAGGAAGTAGCCATAGCTGAGCAGGCCAGAGAAACAGTGAGGGCCAGATCTTCTAGGGACTTTCAAGAAGTTGCAAGTGATGAGAACTCACGAAAGAGTTACAGTCTTAGGGTCTGCAGATCCTGGCACATGGGGGCCCTCAAAAGTATTTGCTGAATGGACGTAGAATCCCGTTGGCCCCTGGGCCCCCTCCCATTGCCCCAGCAATCTCAGAAGCACCGTCCTGGGAGTCTGTCACCTTTACAAAGGGCAACCACAGGGCAATCTGATTTGTGTAGGAAAAATCCTCCCCAGGCACCTGGCTGGAGCCTCCTCCTGTCAGGCCTTGGGGAACCCTGGCTCCGCGCGGCTGCTGGCAGATGTGTGGGGATGAATGCACCTTTGATTACAGCTCATGTTTCGAGGGAAAGACACAGCTCCCTGGAGATCAGGAATCTATGAAAATGAGCCCTTGCAAAAGAGATGTGAGTGAGCTGGAAACACAAGCCCTCTGGGCTGGCAGTGGTTTCTTTCCTTAAAATAAACAACAATCGCAAAGAGAGGATCAACCTGGAGGAGACGCAGTTCTCCATAATCCCGAAAGGGCAGGACTCAAAAGCAAGTGGCAGAAGGTGGTGGAAGGGACTCGTCTGTGAGAAAGTTGGACCTGGTTAGGATATGCAGACACCATGTCTGGGGACGAGTGTGTCTGACTCTCTCTTGGGTGGGAACCTCAGCTCCTAGGTACATTAATTTAACTCTCATTTCTTTACCATAGGGAGACTGACCCAGTTTAGAATATATTTTCTACCTTTTAAGAGTTTTGTGTCCATCGACAGAATATTTTATCTTCTCTGTGCTTTAGATTTGTCATCCACAAGATGGGAGATGATGGGCATTAGATAATATTATGAAAGTAGGGTGCTGGGGTTTGTACCCAAGTGTGTCTGAATACAATTGTTCCATTTTCCCCACCCTGCCACTTGAACTTGGGACATATGCCCCACCCGTTCCCCACAATTATCTGGCATAAAATAGTGCTTAATAAATGCCAGCTCTGCTTCTCTTCTTTCACACATCTCTTATTTCCCTACTACATTTAGCACAAAGCTGGGTATCCAGGAGGTGCTTAATAAACCCACAGAAGCTGGACCCTCCTGTGGGCAACATAGCAGCTGAGAATACAGAAGGAAACGGCAGCTAGCTGTGTTTTCTCTCCACTGCATCCTGTTTGAACCCTTTATTAAACGTCTTAACTATTACTTGCCTTCAGGGTCAAAATAAAATTTCCACAGATTTCCACTTTGCACTCATAAATGATTCTCGCTAAACTCTTTTTCTTTTTAAATTCTTTTATGTGTGTGTGTGAGAGCATAAATGTACTGACTCATAGCTGGAAAAACTCTCTCTCCCTCACACATTCCAAATTTGTCTAGTCACATGAGTTGAGTAAGAGCGCTTAATGTGGCTGCTGGCCCCAAGCTGGCGAGCAGTTACGCCAGCAACGGGGCCCATTGCTCCCCTCCCGCTCCCTGCTCTGAGCCAGTGTAGCTGGGGAGGCTCTGTAATGGGCAGTGGATACCTGATGCAGGTTCAATGAATGCAAGGATTGGAAGGATTTGGCAACTGCCTAAGGCCAAACTCGAATTCTATAAGGCAGTGTAATATATTTAAAAAAAAAAATCAAATAAAAATTTGCATACGGGATCACTGGAATTTAACAACTTATTGACTCGAGTCGATGCTGGGCATTGTATCAAGCATTCCAGATGCATGACTCGTTAATCTTCACAGCCACGCTGTTAGGTAGGAATGACAATCCTCATTTTACAAGGGAGGAAACTGAGGCTCAGAAGTGTTAGAAACTTGCCCAAGGTCCCACAGTGTGCAGAGGGTGGAGCTAAGATTCAACCATGTGTAGCTCTGGAACAGATGCTCTTACACACCCGACCATTCATTCGGAAAGGACAGAATCCTTTTGCATAGAGAAAAGAAAACTCCATTTATTCTACAAATTGCCCTCCAACACTCAGAATACAAACATTGCACCAGACGTCAAAGGGGAGGCTGGCGGTAGGCATGGGCAGAATGGGGCAATTTGGTTACGGTCTTCCGTGAGTTTGGAACTGTACAGAGGAGCTATGATATAGGCACAAACGCTTACAATAAAAGTAAGTGAAAATGCCAATGGCAGGATTATAAAGTGGCATGGATGAGGAAGGCTGGGTCAGGGGATGACTCCGGCCGGGTGATCAGGAAGAGCTCCCTGGTAGAAGTACCATTTAAGCTGGATTGAAGGATGGGTAGGATTCAGACTGGAGGTGCCTAAAGGAGGTCCTGCCTGCTTAATACACTGAGTACACACAGGAAGCCAATGGCCCTGGGAGTTCCCATCCTGGTTCTGATTCGGTTCTGGTTCTGATTCCCTCAGTGGGAACATCTCCAGTGAGGTTGCTCTGAGCAAGCCCCTTGGCTCATGGGCCTCCGTTTCTCCTATCTGTAAGAAGGAAAATGAAGGAAGTGCCTGCATGTTCCAGCGAGGCGGAACCTTGGAGAGCTCCCAATTCATCCCATAGATTTGTAGATGAGAGAACAAGGGCCAGGGAAGCTGCAGCCTTGGGAGACCTTGGATTCGAACCCAAGTTTGCGGGATGGGGAAGCAGGAGTCCCATCTCCCACTCTAGCTGTTCTCCCAACACCCGCTCCTCAAGGGGCATGCCGACCTCTGTGAGAAGGCCAGCAAGCTCCAGGCACGCTTGGAAGGGGACACAGAGGACCCAAACATGCCTCTGCAAGCCCACTGGCATCAGGCTGTGACGTCCCGAGGGGTCCGGGAAGGCGAAACCAGAGAGCCTGAGAGTGGAGCCCCGGGCTGCCCACCGGCACCCAGCCCTCCCAGCACGCCCCGCTCTCTCAGCTGTGGCTGCCTCCTATCCTCAGGGATCCTGCTCACCCTCGGCTCCGGAAGTTTCCAGGAAACCATGACCAGTTCTCCGTGGCCATGGTTTTCCCTGACAAGATGGACATCTGGTTGTGACTCACACCGCTGGATTTCCGCCCAGGGCCTTACATCGTGAGTGGAGAGCACATTCTCTCGAACTGACAACCTGGCTAGCCTGCCGTGACAGCGGAGGCTGCCGCCGCCCTTGTCAGCTGATGCTGAGGTCATTTGAATGGCACCTCGGGTCTCCCGGCCTGGCATTTCTCTCAGAACTGGCCTGGGCCTGGATAGTCTTCCAGGGTCCCCCAGATACCAGACTCTTCAACCAAATTGCCCCTGGAATGCTCGCCTCCCTCCCCACACATCCTCCTCTGCCCTGGTCCCTGCTCCAACGGGACTTCCCGACCACTCATGTCCTCAGGGAGCTGCTCTCCTCTGAAAGCCCAGTTTCCTGGCCACTACACCCCGGAGGGCTGGGCAGAGGTCATGCGTCCCCACAAGGGCCACAGGCAATGACAACCACAACAGTCACAACAAACATTAACAGCTCCCTCAGATGCTGAGCGTGCCTACCCTCAGGCCTTCATGCTTGCTGTTCCCCCACCCGGAATACTCTGCCCTGAGTCTTTGTGTGGCTGTCAGCTTCCTGTCAAAGTCACCTCCCCCGGGGAGGCCTCCTCCCCTGCTGCCCTTATTTTACTACCTGTTTTATTTCCTTATAGCCCTTGTCCCATTCTTGAATTATTGACTTGTTTGTTATCCGATCACATATTTACTTGTTTATGATCTGGCTCTTCCAGTAAGAATGAGAACAAGGGATCCACTCCACCCTGATCACCACCGGATTCCCAGCACCCAGTGGAGTGCCCAACACAGAGTAGGTGCTCAATAAATGTTCCCCAGCTGCAGCGACGAGAGCTGCCAGGCACCGTGGATATGCATTCGTCTCACCTAATCCTCACACAATCCCGGTGCGATTGGTGTCACCGTCCCCATTTCACAGTGAGAAATCGGAGGCTCAGAGAAGTTGAGCAGGTTGTCTAAGGTCACTTGGTGAGTAAGAGGAGGAGTCAGGTGTCAGATTTGAATTTGGCTGATAGGAAAGCCCTCGCTTTTGACCAGTGGACTCTGCTGCTTGCCTTCAATGTTTCTGGAAGCCCCATAGTGAGGACACAGGAAATACTTGTGGACTGAATGATCCGGAATGCCACATATTACAGACTGAATGTGCCTCCACTGGAAATGCACATGGTGAAGCCCTCACACCCAGTGTGGCTGTATTCAGAGAGGAGACCTCTATGGGAGCAGTTAAGGTTAAATGAGGTCATAATGCTGGGGCCCTGCCCCACAGGATTAGCGTCCTTATAAGAAGAGATGCCAGAGAACTTTCTCTGTGTGTGTGCATGCACTGAGGAAGGGCCGTGTGAGGACACAGCAAGACGCTGGTCACATGCAAGAGAGGAAGAGAATCCTCACCAGAAACAGAATGGGCTGGAACCTTGATCTTGGACTTCCAGCCTCCAGAACTGTGAGAAACTAAATTCCTCTTGTGTAAGCCGCCCATTCCATGGTATTTTGTTATGGCGGCCTGAGAAGACTGATACACTGTGTTTTATGGAAGCTAAATTTGCCAAGACTAGGAAGGTAAATTCTTCCCTCCCTCCCTCATTTAAGCACTGACAATGTAGAGAAGCACAAGAATCCTGAGGAGCTCCTAGGAGTCTCCAACTGGTGGCTCATGGTTCAAATACTGGCCACAAAGTTGTCTTGCTGGGCTGGCATGGTGTTTTAAAATATGAGAAATCAGAATGCCCTTGGAGGGGGCACACATTCTCTGGTCCTTCCACAAGCCACACCGTTCCCTGCTGTCCTACGTCCCTCGGATCCACAGGCTGTGTTAGGTGCCAGTGACACAGTGTGAGCCATGCTCTCAGGAAGAGCGGGGCAGAGTGACACTGGGGCGAGGAGAAGGGCGTGGGAGATGGGGAGTCAGAGAAGGCTGCATGGAGAGGTGGCTCTGGCCTGGTCCACGAAGGATGGATGGAAAGTCACCAGTTAGAAGTGGGGTGGGGATGTGCATTCCAAGGAGGGAAGCACGGGGGCGAGGTCCACAGAAAAGGCCCGGCCTGAGCAGTAGGTAGCGGTTGGTGGAGCTAGTACATGTGCTGGAGGGGCAGATGCAGGGGGCACGGGGGCCTGAACACCACACCAAGGAGTTTGGACATTGTCCCATCCAGGAGTCACGACTAGGAGTCCTCTAACCAGGCGATCTGTGTTAATGCATGTGGATGCTGAGTTTACCACTTCCTAGAGCTATGTGACTGTAGGCAAGCGTCAGCTTGGGGCTGTGTGGCCTCAGGCCCTTCATCTGTAAAATGGGCACCATAACGCTACATATCTGAAAGGGGCATGGTAGGGATTAGAAGGAAATAGAACGTGAAAAGTCACGACACCACAGTTCCAGGCACATACAGGCACTCCATGAAGGACAGCTATCCTTACAATGGGCATTTCTTACTCATCTAAGGGTGGCAACAGTGTGGGAGCAATCGAAGGCGGTGTGTGCTAAGATTATTACAGCAAAGTAAGAAAAACCCTGAGGAGGGACCAGGAAATGCTCGTAGGAGGTAGGAGGAGGTAGCTGTGACCTGAAGACCAGCTTTCTCAACCTCTGTTTCCTCGTCTGTAAAATGGGACTCCCCCTTCCTGTCCACACAAGGTTTCTGTGTGAATTAAATGAGAAAAGAGAAGTGAGGGAGCTTTGGAGTGAAGAAACACCAGGCAACCATAAGGGTTTCATTTTCCTTTTCCCACACAGAGGGGGAAAGATATCCGGGGGCAGAGATGCACCTGTGGGCTCTTATTTCGATAAACTGTCATGGCAAGAAAAGTAGCAAATGGCAGGACAGCAAGAAGCCAGCAAGAAGTCGATAGAAAGGAAGCTGTATCTTGGACCTTTCCTTGTGACATGCTCAGCTCAGTCCTGCTTCCGGACAATCCCAGACTCCCACACTTTTTGCATTCACACTAATGACTCAAAACTGCTACCAGATTCTCAGCCTCAAAAGCACAGATTTTTCAAGCTGGAAAATATGACTGGATGCCTTCCCCACAATTTACAGATGAAGCTGAGAGTCACAAAAGAGAATTGGTTAAAACTTGTCCTCGGGAGACAGAAGGCCTGAGTTCACGTCCTGGCTCTGCTGGTTAGTAGCTGTGTGACTTTGGCCAAGTTACTTAACATCTCTGTGTGTCTATAACTCAGATGAACTGGAGTTAATAAGAATACTTATTCCCAACAGTGGTTTAGGAATTAAATGAGTTAATAAGTATAAAGTACTTGGAATATGCCAGCACCTGGAGGACTCAGAGAATAAGAGTTACTCTTATTAAGTCCACGGGGTATTTAGCGGCAGAGTTGGGAATGCGTCTTTTGACCCCTCTAGTGCTCTTTGCACAGCCCCACACTGAAATATTTGATTCTAACTGATATGCCATGTTTACTAAAGGCAGAAGTGACTGACCTGTTTTTGAATAAAGGACACATTCATGCAGCTTC
This sequence comes from Equus przewalskii, assembly GCF_037783145.1. Classification (NCBI taxonomy): domain Eukaryota; kingdom Metazoa; phylum Chordata; class Mammalia; order Perissodactyla; family Equidae; genus Equus; species Equus przewalskii. The sequence continues at coordinate 66,954,192 of NC_091838.1, read as the reverse complement.
CACGCCCCATTTCTGGAACATTCTGGGCCACCAAAATCTGACAGTAACTGAATAGAGCAAGGATGCTTCATAAGCACCTTTCTTACCACCTCACATTGCATCATCCAGGGAGGCAGCAAAAATATTTCTCAATTTTAAAAATTAAACAGGAGGGAGACCCAGATCAACTTGGAGCAATCTGCTTAGATGTCACGGGCACGGCTACTGTCGTTCAGGTACTTTCGTGCAGCGCATTCCCATTTCCAAAGGTCTCTCACCCACAGTCTCTCATTTCTGCCTCGTGACAGATGGTGACTCAGAAAGTGTGTTCTGGAGTAAGACTAGTCGGTTCAATCCTGCTGCTCCCGCTCACCGTTTAGGTTGCCCAGTGACATTTATTTACTCTCTTGGCGCCCCCGACCAATGAAGATGTAACAACACGGACCTCACTGGTTGATGGGAGATGTGAGGTGATGCATACGAAGCCAGAACGTGACCCACAAGAATTCCCTCGTCCAGGAAAGGCTGCTCAAGTGCCGAACACATTCCAGGTGCTGGGGATTCAGCAGCAGCCATGAAAACAAAGTCCCTCCCTTCACGGAGCCGAGAGTGATGGGGAAAGCAGACAATCTGACAAGCAAATAAACATCCCACGTCAAGTCGCAATATGTGCTTTGAAGAGAAAACAGGATGGAGATTTATAGGGGTGCTGAACCTGAATGGAACAAGGGAGAAAACCACAAAGATAGCTGGGAAACAGCGTTCCGGACTGAGAAGATGACAAGTCCAGATGCAAGTGGGGGTGTGTGCCGAGCTCGAGGCTGAGCCACAGGCCAGGTGGCAGAGGGGAAGGTGACCATGGGGGGCCTGTGGGTTACTGTCAGACTTTGGCTTTTGCTCTGAGAGAGACGGGGGAACCAGCAGAGGGCTTCGGGCGGAGGAGTGACAGAATCTGACCTATGTTTTATTAAAAAAGTAGCTGTGAGGGGAGTACAGTCATGGGGTGTGTGCGTGAAGTGGAGGAGGGGGCAGCGGGTGAGTGATGAAGCTGAGAGGACGGCCGACAGCCAATGCAAGGATCCGGGACCCACGTGAGTGATGATGGCAGCAGGAAGTGGAGGATGGTGGCAGAGGTGGCAAAGAGCACCACCCAAGTGGCTGCTGTAGCACAGGCTGTGTATATAACTCCGGAGGCGCTATTCGCATCCACCACAATGGGAGGGGCGCCCCCTGGAGGTATGTGACATGGTGGTCCTGGAAAGCAGCGCGCAGATTGGGGATATATTTTGAAGGCCGAACAGACAGGACTTATAGATAGAATGGCGTGTGAGATAAAAAGAAACCAGGGTTATTTCAAGGACGGGGTAAACAGAGGTAACTATTTACTGAGATGTTGAAGATTCGGAGTCAAGCATTAATTTTGGATGTGTCAAGTTTGGGAAGCTTCTTCAGGAAAGTTACGATGATGATGATGACAACGATGATGATGATGATGATGATGATGATGATGATGATGATGAAACGATGGCTCAGCAAGGATTATGACAAGAGCCAACGCTGTGTGTGTGCTGTGTGCCAGGCACTGCTCGAAGGACTTGAGACATACGAACTCATATAATCTCCAAGATGTGGTGGGCACCATTATCATCTTGACGTGATAGATGAGCGTGGTGGGTTGAATTATGGACCGCCCCCTCCCCAAATGATACGTCCATGTCCTAGTCCCCAGAACCTGTGAACATGACCTTATTTTCAAAGAGTCTTTGCAGGTGTAATTAAGTCCAGGATCTTGAGATTATCCTGGATTATCCCGATGGGCCCTAACTCCAATGTCAAGTGTCCTCATAAAAGACACCTAGAGAAGAAACACACAGAGGAGAAGGCGACGTGAAGATGGAGGCAGAGACTGGAGTGATGCAGCCCCAAGGAATGCCAACAGCCTCTAGAAGCTGGAAGAAGCAAGGAAGGGGCCTCCAGAGGGAGCAGGGCCCCCGCTGACACTTGGTTTTGGACTTCCGGCCTCTAGAACTGTGAGAGATTAGATTTCTGTTATTTTAAGCCAGCGAGTTTGTGGTCATTTGTAGAGCAACCACAAGAAACTAATAAATACGACAAGGAAAACCGGGCACAGAGAAGTGAAGTAATTGGCCCAAGTCACACAGCAAGCAAGGAGCAGAGCTAGGAATGTCTGTCTCCAGAGCTGCTCACTCGGTAGGTAGGTAAGTTCACCCTGGGTCTCCAAGGAGGAAATGGAGATCAAAGCCACAAGGCCACACCAAGGAACAGAGCTGGTGAATGACAGTCTCTAGCTGGTATGCTGGACTCCTTCCCCATTCTCAACCCTCACCTCTCCACTTTGAAAAGCCCAGACAGGCCCTTGTCCATCCAATCCAATGCTTCTTGGCAGCCACTACACGGATCCACGGCTTTGCTGGCAATTCCATGCAATCTGGTGATTTCAGTTTACAGCTGCTGGGTCCACAGGCAAATGGCCACAAAGAGACCCTGGTGGGGAAGTGGCCTCGGTAAACAGATTTCAGTGGCACCTCAGGATTCAGAACAATCACTCAGGAACTGCGCACGGTCTGGATTTCAAGACCACCTCCTCGTTTTGTGATCCCCACGCTGAAAAGCTCTTGGCTCCCATCGCACCCTGGCCATGGGGACCGGGGAGGGAGCAGCGCTGGGGGCAGGGAGTGCGGGCCGCTCCTGAACCTCCTCCAGCCGGCTAAAATTGGTCTCTGAAGAAACACAGATTGTCCATTTCCTCTCCCTTTGATGCCCAGGAAAATATTTTACTGCACAAAAAACAAATATTGGGAATCCGGAGAAAACATCCTGTTCCCGCCCCCCGCCTTGTCAAATCTTCATCATTTTAACAGAGATGGACAGTGGGACCTGCGAACAAACGGGCCTGTGAAGCGAGCCCACGCCTCTCCCCACACGAAACGGTGTGCTTAGAACGTTTAATGAGGAGAGGGCAGTCAATTTTGGGGGTGGGGGTGGGAATCAGGGGACAGTGGGAGGTGTTCTATTTACGAAGAATAAAATAATTAAATTCAGGTCAGTGGAGGGAGCCATTCGGCTGAAACAAATTTGGGGACCGTTGAGGGAAGGCAAGGGGCAAAGGAGGGAGCATTGTGGCTGCATCTAAAGCTGGATTGTCTCTCGGGGGGCCGGCCGGCCTCTGGGGGCCTGGGCTCGTTCAACAGCCCCCCCCACCCCCATCTCTTACAGGCACTCACATATACAAATATGATGACACACACTTTGTCTCTCAGAAACACACTTGGGCTATGAGGTAATGAGGCTGTCCTCAGACATTCACTCCTTCTTCCTTAAAATACGTCTTGAGGGCAAATTATAAACGCACAGAAGTGACCCAGCCAAAAGCAAGCCATTGTTTCAACGAGGTCCCCAAGACAGACCTTTCACATTTATCTCAGTGACGCGGGCCCTGTGGAAGACACGTTTGGAAGGCGTCCTTCAGAGCTGTCTTCAGAGTCAGGTTATAAGGCAGAGTTGCACTGGGCACATTATGGTATAATTGCCCCTTATTCTGACCACCTGTCTTCCCACAACTGCATCTCCGAGGGAAGTCACACTCCTGGTTCCACAGATGTGACAGGTGGAACCACCTTCAAAGGACAGAGATTTGCCAGTGCCAAGGATGAGACTGTGGCACGGGGGAGATGTTCTCAGATGTTCTGAGCCATGGTGCCACCTTCGGAATAAAGGGTGAGCTCCCCAGGGGACCACTGGGATAAGCACCCCGGCCATCTGCAGAGATGGGGTCTGGAAGTGATTCGTATTCTTTAGAAGTTAGTTGTATAATGTCATGGTGTCTGTTCTGGGCTCGGCACAAGGCATAAGACAAAGCCTCTGTCCCCGTCTACCCGACAGTGAAGCCAAGACTCACACATGAGGAGTTGCCTGGGACCGAGGAGGTCATGTGCCTGTCCGTGGGGTCCAGGGTGGCTCTGCTGCAGAAACCCACAGGAGAAGGATGCCATGAGGGTGGGGGTCAGGGGAGAAGGTGGTGGAGGCGGGCCTGAACCCTACTTCAAAGAATGGGGCCACCAGATGCTGAGGGGCAGAGGGCAGGGCTCCTGAGGTGGGGGCAGGGGAGAGAGGACAGGTCACAGCCATCCCGGATGCTGCGCTCCACCCACCTCAGGTGGAAGGCAGACCCGTGAGGGAGAGGCGGGGAAGCTCGAATGGGGAAAGGAGAATTTCTCAGGGACCCAGCCCTGGCAGCAGCCTTCCTGGCCAACCAAACATGCCTTTGGAACATCGATTCCTTTTGAGAGTGGCGTCCAGGAACACTGCAGAGTGTACCCAACCTGGAGTTGACTCTACTACTGGGTGTACACATCACAGCCTCACTGTGCCTCAGTTTCCCCATCTAGAAACTAATCATAAAAACCACAGCTAGCATTCCTGTGCTCAGTCCTGTTCTGAGTACCTCACCTCTTTTAATCGAATAATGCTATTGTTATCAGAATTCTACACGCTCTTGGCTACTACATTCCTTGGCCTCTCAAGCAGAACTAAACTTGCCACTTATCTTACCTCAGAGATTTCTTGAGGCTAAGATCAAATAAGGTATATAAAAAGAGGTCTTTGAATTAAATGGCACTCTACAAAAGCTTATTATTGTTGTTGATGTTATTATAATTTTACTAAGTTTCATCTATTCAGAAGCTACCACAGGCTAAAGGTTATTTAAGGCCTGAGTACAACATTAAAAAAAAAAAAGAATCACTTTCAAATGTTAGTGGAGGAAAGATCCTGTGGAGATTGGCAAGAGAAAAAGTTACCCAAAGGCTGAAACATTAGAAGGTAGGACATCAGGGGTTTTTGTTTGTTTCTTGTACCGGGCCCAACGTTCTGGGAAGGGTCATTAATGGCTCCCTGGTTCCCCTGGTAGCAGCAGAACACAGGGCCTTGCCAGCAGCGGCATTCTTTTACAGACAGGCTGCCTCCCCACGGGCCAGAGCTCACCCAGCTCACTGAAAGCATTTATTCAATGCCCAGGAGCAAGGGAATACGACCTGCTCTTTGCCATCAGAAGGCAGAGCGTTTGGAGAATTATATCCTTCTTCTAAAAATAAATGCAAATAAATCTCCTGATCCTCCCTCCCTGCTCCAAAACCTGCTCCTCGGCAGACCTGCCCACCATCAACCACCCAGCAACCCACTGGGAAGCTGGGAGCCATCCTTGGTTCTCCCCTCTCCACCAACATTCCCAGCCAATCCACCGGAAGGCCATCTGGTGACCGACACATCTTCAAACCCATCTTTGAGCACTGTGTCATCTCCTGCCTAAACTTCCACAGCCACCTCCCAGGTGGCCTCCTTGGTTCCACTTTTGCTTTTTCCTCCTCTACTCAGGAATCTTCCAAAAAACACAGACGAGATTGCAACTCTGTCCTGCTTAAACCTTAGAAGGCTTCCCCCTGCACTTGGAACAACCCAAATTCCTTTACCGCGTCCTACCAGGCCCAGCGTGGTGTGGCTGCTTGTCTTTCCCACCCAGCATCAGCCTCTCTCCCACTGGAGTCCTGGCTGTGCCACCTGCCAAATGCAACTCCATTTCCTGGCCTGTGGAATGGGCAGAATTATAGCTACCTTCCTGGGGGTGGTGAGGCCCCCAGGAGCCGGGAATGTTTCAAAGTGCTTTGTAGACTAGAAAGGGCAACATAACATCACCTCTACCCCATTTATAATTGGGCTTTTGTGTTTTCCTGGTTTCCAGTTCCACTGTATCTGTATGTTTTGTTTGCAATTTTATATCCTTTTAAGATATAAGGATATTTACACACACAGGTAGTATTGAAAACTACCAAGACAGAATCTCAGGATTCCAAAGATAAGAGCCCAGCTATGGTGTGCTGAAAACCTGGACCATATTTGTTCTTCCCTGGGTAGAAAATCAGAGTTTGAACTATGCAGCCATAGTGAGATCTCATTTGAATGCAAAATCAGTTAGTTCCCTTATGAAAATGATAGAACAAGGAGGTGATCATCAACATCTCTCCAACACTTTCAATAGCAGCAGATAACGTTTTTTAAGCTCCTCCTTGGTGCCAGTCCCTGTATTAAGCACTTTTTATGCTTTACCTTTGTCAATCTTCACAACAGTATAAAGAGGTATTACTATTGTCCAGATGAGGAAGCTGAAGCTCAGAGCGGTTAAGTAACATGCCCAAGATCACACAGCTGGTGAGAAATAGAGTTCCAATCCTCTGTCGGTTTTTTTTTTTTTTTTTTTAAAGATTTTATCCCTTCCTTTTTCTCCCCAAAGCCCCCCGGTACATAGCTGCGCATTCTTCGTTGTGGGTTCCCCTAGTTGTGGCACGTGGGACGCTGCCTCAGCGTGGTCCGATGAGCAGTGCCATGTCCACGCCCAGGACCCGAACCAACGAAACACTGGGCCGCCTGCAGTGGAGCGCGCGAACCCAACCACTCGGCCACGGGTCCAGCCCCCCTCTGTCGGTTTTAATAGTCCATGTTCTTTGGTGCCGCCCTATGTGTGTTTGGGGGCACGGGGACCAGGAATGTGTATATTTGTGGGAGGAGAATGTGGAAAATAGGGAATGGAGTCTTAGGCTAGTACAAGGCCACCAAGCCCCAAAAATGCAAGGCAGTTTGGGCATAGAATCTTTTCAACTTTAAGTCTTGCTCCTTCACGTCTTATGTTCTAAACTGTGAAGTTAGATAATGCCCCATAGGTTTCCCCATAATCAGTGAGAAAGGGTGTAATTCTCTCCTATAAAGAGCAGCCATCGGCTTTTTGCTATTGAAACCAAGAAATGTGTGTGGGTGCACACATGCTTGTGTGTATGTGTGACTGACAGACAGACAGAGAGACAGACACAGAGAGAAACAAGAGTATTCAGTCACTAAGGGATCCGTTTCAAGAGCTTATGAAGGTGCTCTGGCTAGAGATTCTCAGCGTTTCCCTTCCACTTCTCTAGTCAATTCACTCTCCATTTGCAAAAACAATCACACAGAAGGAAACAGCAACAAGGACAACCAACCGTGACAATACTATTACTTCCAGTCTTTCTCTCTTGCCTGGAACTTGCTGTGCAACCTCAGACAATTTGCCTCCTCTCTCTGGACCTCGGTATTCTCATTAGTAAAGGAAAACATCTAGAGTCCTGGAATCCCTCCAGCTTTTACATCCATGATCTCTTTGGCTCTCACAACCTCCCTGAGGAGATGGGCAGGTCAGACTGGCCACGTGAAGCTTGGACAAGGTGGCACGGTTCAGGGGCAGATCCTGGACCAGAGCTGTTGACTTTCAATGCCAACTCCAATGTCAGCCGACTCCACCAAGCTGCCCTCAACGGTGTGGACAGAGCTTGTCCAGGACCCACGCATGTTTATCCTCTTAAAACAGAAAGGTTAGCACTCCAACACCACTGCGTGGAGGCCTCCGGCCACCCTGAGCCCTCAATGTTTGAGGGCGGTTCCTTCTTTCCTTCCCTTCTTCCTTTTCTCTGCAGAGGGAAGAGAACAGGTAGAGGAAGTAGGAGATGCTGCAGGAAAGGTATGGTGGCTTAGATGACTTCCTGAGGTCCCTGCCAGAAGTAAAAATAACTGAAACAAAACCCAAGTGTGATGTCTGTGTGTGTGTGTGTTGGTGAATGGTGAGAAGAAAGAGCTAAGTGTGGAAAAAGCCCTTACAACCACCTGTACTTCCTAATTACTCCGTGTTTTATATTTCTTCATAAATCAATGAGCTTCCTATGAAATAACAGACAAGTCGGGGGAAGGAGGTCCCCCATGAAGACGCACCAGCTGGAAGAGTTTAAGTCATGACATAACCTCCTCCACTTCTAGCTGGTGAGTGTTCCCTGGGACCCAGTACCAACATTTCTTTTCCAAGGCCCTTCCAGGCAAACAGAACGTCAGCCAGGCCAGAACCCAGGCGGAGCTCCCCCAGGCTGGGGGTCTTCCAAGACTCGGCAGCAGACCACCATTTTTACCCAAGGAGCTCAGAGCGCTAGAGATGTAACACGCCCCATTTACAGGAGGGGTCCCCTTAAAGTGGGCTAGACGGTGAGACGAGCAGCAAGCAAGTGCTGTCCCAAGGGTGTGGGCCACGGGCCATTACCAGCAGGGTACAATTTGTGGGGAACTAATGAAAGCCTCCTCCAGCCAAAAATACCACCCCCCTCACCTGCGTGGTGACCCTTCACTGAACCAGGCTCGAAATTCCCATCATAGAGCCACTGAGGGCTGAGACAGCAAAGAGAGGCCTCATGGGCTAAAGGTAATAGCCCGAACTTTGTCCAGAACGTCCTGGTTCTACTTGCAGGAAGTGCAGTCTCGGATGATTGCTTAATCTCATCCATCCTCAATTTTCCAATCTGTAATAATGGGAAACGCTGATTGTAGACATCTAGCACGGGGCCTGGCCTCCAGTGTGTGGCAGAGTAAACAGGAGCTGTTATTATCATGGTCCCAACAATTTCGAAGGTCGCTGTTAAAAGGTTCATACACTGATGAGGGTGCTCCGCCCCACCTAGGGAAGGAGCTAGGGCAGTGGTTCTCAAAGTGTGTGCCCCAGGTCACCTAGGGACTTGTTTGAAACACAAATTGGGGGGCCAACCCCAAACTATGGAGTCAGAAATTCTGGCAGTGGGGCCTGGCTGTTTTATAAGCCCCTGCAAGTGATTCTGACGCCCATTCAAGTTTGAGAACTGCTGGGCTTCGGCAATAATTGCCAAGTCTGGCTGATGATCAGAATTTCCTGGGAGTACTTAGCGGAGAAATGCAGTTTCCTGGGCCCCATCTCAGAGGGATTCAGAGTCATCAGGTTCTGGGCGGGAGCTGGGGAGTCTGCATTTTAACAAGCTCCCCGGGTGATTCCACTGAGCTCGAGGTTGGGTTTGGTGGGGAGACGAAAGCAAGCGGACAGGAAAAGACCCAGCGATGGAGGGGGCGGGGAGGGGCTGGGGGTGCCGAGAGATAAGGAAGTGCTGAAGACCCATGTTCTCAATCCCAGTGCTATAGATTTATGAAATGGAATCTCCTACAACCTTCTCATTTTCCTACCAGGGAAACTGAGTCCCAAAGAGAAGTGATTATTCCACATCCATGCAACTCAGGCTGTGCTGGAACTTGACCCAGGGGTCTCGCTTCCAAAGCCAGTGCCCTTTCCACTGAGCCCCAAGAGCCCACGCTCACATGTTCGCTCCCTCTGTGTCTTTAAGAACAGGCTGTGCAGTCAAGCACTGAATCCACGCCCATTTCCCCAGCACTGATCATAAGGGTGAGGTCTAGCGTGCAGCTGGAGTCAGACCTCAGAGCTGAGTGCAAGTGGAGGCTCAGCTGAGCCACGAGGTCACCCTCTCACGGCCTCAGTTTCCTCATCTGTAAAATGGGGGTAAAGTCTGACTTCACAAAGCTGCTGAGCAGGTCCGATAAAGTCACACATTTGAAGGTGCTTTCCAAGCACTCACTCCCTCCCCACCCCCCACCCCCGGCCCAATGCAGGGGTTCAAGAAAGAGCAGGATTCATTTTGTTCTCCTGCCTAGAAGCACTCACAGTCTAGCTGGGGGAGAAGAAACACTCAAAGCAGCAGGAGAACAATTAAGTGCTCAACTCCATGTTAAGTGCAAGCTGACACGTTGGTGCCCTCGCTAGGCTGCTCTCTGCCTGGAATGCTGTCCCCCAGTACACTGTATGTGCAAGAATCCCCGTGATTCCATCCACAGTCTGCGCCTGCCTTTCCCACCCTGAGCCCCTTGAAGGCAGGAAGTGAGGCGCGTTCAGTTTCATAGCCCCCCAACGTCTGACCTCTCAAAGGGATGCTCAGCAGGTGGTTGAGGCAGGTAGGGAGGTTTCTGGGTAGAGGGACCTTAGAGACCTGGAAGCAGCTTTTCAGTGGGGCAGGTGCCTCGGAGAATTCCAGGAACGCCCCACTGGAGCGACAAGGGCTGCAAAGCAGCCAAGAAGCCACGAGCCAACTCTCCACTCCTCCACAGGCCCCTATGTCTCCATCATCCACCGCACCATCCAAGGTCCCCAGGTGGGGTTGGCGGCTCCTGCAGAGCACAGCCAGGGCAAGGTGGGAAGAGAGGAAAGCAAAAGAGGACCCATCAGTGCTCCACCCACAGCGGCACCTAAAGCCACTGAATAAAAGAGACTAACCAAGCGGCAGACACGTAGGAAATGCTCCGTGATCCGCACATCTGCTTCTCCCTATTTTCCTGGTCTGGGGGATGAGAGGCGGGCAGGGGGAACAGGGTGCTGCAGGGTGAAGGGCTCTAGATTTAGGGTTTTTCTCAAACTCTGACCCAACGAGCTGTGTGACCTTGAGCAAGTCACGTCAGTCCTCAGGACCTTGCTTTGCTCCCTTTAAAATGGGTACCTGGTGAATGAGGAGCTATTGGATTGCTTTCCCCTAAAGGATGAGGCAAACAACTCAGCCAACGGGGTAACTGCCATGGGTGCAGGAAAGCACAATGGGTTCACAGCCGGCACTGTGTTCCAGCCGTGGTCCTTCCATGGAAAACCAACAATAACAACGCCATTGGCGGCGACAACTCATCTTTATTGAAGATGTACTAGGCACCAGGCCCCCGAAAAACACTTTTCATTCATTCTGTTGTTCAGTCCTCACAAGGGCTCTTTAAGGCAGATTCTGTCATTATTCCCATTTTGCAGTTGGGAAAATTGATGCCCACAGAGAAATCGATCTACCTGGGATGGTAGACGGGTGAGTAGGGGAGCCAGGATCTGAACCCAGGCTGTCAGGATCCAGAGTCCACCTGCTTTCCTACTAAACTCTACTGAACCTGGAAGTCTGTGTTTCCATAGTTAGGAAAGATGGAAGGATCTAGAACGGTAACGAAAATAATCAATCATTTTTCTAGACTGAGGACTCAGCCTGGAAAGACCACAGTTGGAGGATGCACAAATTCAAAGTCTACTAAATTATTCTCAGGACACATCCCAGGAGCTTGGTTGAAACAGAGAGGTAGATTAGGTGCCCTGGAGACAGCCCAGCCTTGAAGCTGGACAACCTGGATTCTAGTCCAGTGCCCCGGGCACCAGCCGCCTCAGCTGGGAGCAGGCAGCTGCGCTGGAGTCCATTTTCTCACCCGTCAAGCCCCCCAGAATACTTCTGCCCTCTCCACCTCACAGCCTGGCCCCGCTTAGCAGTCCCATCAATGTCCACGGTCTCCACATGCCAGATTTTAAAAGATTCTGTCTCTCATACATTAATTAGTTTCTCCATTAACAAAATAAGGAAGCGTTTGTAAAACTGTTGGAGTTTCCGATCAAAACAAGGTGACCATTGTTATCCCAGTCCAGCCCAGAGCAAAACCAAAACAACCCCTCCCCCCACCGCCCCATGATATTTTTAGGCAGCCAGTGCCACCGTATCCTGGGTACCGTACAATTTCCACTGGTTTCTGGAAATACCGACTCCCCTTCTGTGGACTTTAAGGAAAACACTGGTCTAAACAATTTCTGAGGTCTCTTCCCACACCAGGTTCAACAATTCTACAAAACCGACGCTGCCTGTAAGGGGGCTTTGCTAATGGCGAATGCGTAACGGCTGTTCTTGTTTTGTTCGCTTGATGTTGGAGATTCAGAAAGAAGGAGGACGGGGTGGAGCCCGAAGGAGGTCATCTGAGGACACACGTTGGGCAGGCCTTGCCCACTTCACACCGAGGGTGGAAAACACACGAAACTTGCTGGGCCCGAGACACTGTACCCGCTAAAAATATAAACAAGTTCAAGAAGGGTTTAGATGAACTCACGGAGGAGTGAGCCCCAGTGAGGGGGATTAGAAATGTTCAGGTTCGGTCCTACGCGCCCGCAGTTTCTCTGTTTCCTGTTAGCAACGCAATGCTTGGCTGGGCAGGGCTCAGATGGTCCCGACAGCAAAGCTGCCATTCTCGTGCCAGGAGATAAAAAAGAAGGAAGGAAAACAAACAAAAGAAATGAGGGTATCTGATCGTTTCCTGCTTCGACATTTAACTTGTATAATCAGAAGAAAAAAAAATCTATTGGAGGAAATTTAGCAATAAAGGGGGAAAAATAATCATCTCTGATTCCACGTCTAAGGATTAACTATGTTAACATTTTCCTGTATTTCCACCTGCATGTGAGTGTTCTTTTTTAAATAAAAACTATATAGACAGTATGTACCCTGCATTCTTCATTTAACATTTTTTGTCTTATCACCTTACTAAATAGACTTGCTGAATGACGTAAGGGTTCCCACTCCTTATTTAACCGTTAATTTATGTAATCATTGAAATATTTTACCCTTCACCTCTTGTTGGACATCGTTTTCCTTTTCTCAATTTTCGGCTGTATAAATAACGCTTGGATAGACAGGCTTGGTTCCTTCTTTTCGGAGGGATGACAATAAATCTCCAAATCTCAGAGCATACCATTTAATAAGCTTCTCTTAGGTAGACAAAGGGCATGTGAGGGACGGGCGCAGGAGGAAGGCTCGACAAGGCTCCTGCAGCTTGCTACACCACCATTTTAAAGGCTCGCACCGGGCGCACGTGGGTACCCCACCATCCTATGCGTTCCCCACCTTCCCCATAGCTAGTTATTTATGCTGAGAACTCTTCCCTTGGTCCCTGCAAACTGAGCACCTGGAGAGCTGAAGGGACGTGCAGCCACGGGCCGAAACACACCAGGACGTGGCCCTTACTAGAAACGCAAATCTCTCCTCTGACGAACCCCAAACATGAGCTCACCAGTGCCCTCCCCTCCTTCCCACAGGCTGCCCCTCAAGGCGGGTGGCCTCTGTTTCCATTTTACCTGAATGAGCTGAAAGGGAGTTGGCTGGGCTGTGGATCAGTAATCTGAGAAAGAAAGGGTCTGTCTGAAATGGAATTGTCTCCCCGGTGTTTCAATTTTACCCAATAAGAGGAAGTCAGCTCCTTTCTTCCCAGCCTTAACTCTACTAAAAGCCATTAAGCACCGCCAGAGACAGGAGACATTCATCTGTTGGCAAGTGTGAAAGCTGCATTCTGTACCTCCAGCAGGGATGGAAATTAAGCTGTTTACTTGGTGGCCACCCCAAGGGGCTGAAATGAAGCTCTAATGTGACAGCACTTCTGAAATGCGTTTTTTTTTGAAATCTCAAATTCTTGTCCTCCGTTCCCCACCTGTAAATCCACTGGGACTGTGCAAAATTAATTTGGCTGAATTACTCCCTGAGCAGCTCTGACCACCAAATGCAAATGGGGTGACCAGTAGGTGACCTCGCTAAACTGGTTCTTATTGTGGAAAGAAGGGTGGGCATCTGGAGGATGCGGGTGCTGCAGCAGGGCTGGCTTATTCAATAAGTGAGATCAGAGAGAGGGCTGCCACAGCTGCTCAGGTGGGCTTCCTTTGGTTCTGTGAGACTCAAAAGGCAACACGATAAAGTCCCTCGATCTGGCGTGTTCAGATGCTCCCTGTCTAGAGCGACGGACCCACTTCCTCAGCATCGACAGAGCTCCCTCCATCATCTGTCTGCGCCATTCCTTTGGCCAGTCTGGGGCCACTGCTCCTTCAAAGCACCACTCCCAATTTAACTTTTATAGCCGGAAAACCTGTCAAGATGAATTCCATCGGGGCCATTGATTTTGTATCCTTTTGGTTCTCTTAAAATTCGGAGCCCTCACCTCCTGGACCTCTGGCTTTGCAACTGTTGTCACATGACTTCGCTTGTAGATTTGGTCTCCATGCTCAAGTTCCTCGGCACTAGAAGGTGGAACCAGTCTTTTAGGTTTGGTTCCTGCCATACTGAATTTTTGTGTGCCCCCAAAATTTATATGGTAACTCCTAAGGCATAACGTGATGGTATTAGGACTCGGGGCCTTTGGCAGGTGATTAGGTCATGAGGCAGGAGCCCTCATGAATGGGATTAGAACCTTTATACAAGAGACCCCACATGGCCCCTTCCGCCACATGAGGATGCAGCGAAAAGACGGTCATCTGTGAACCGGGAAGCGGGCTCTCACCAGACGCCGAATCTGCCATCCCCTTGATCTTGGACTTCCAGCCTCCAGAATGGCGAGGAATAACATTTCTGTTGTTTATAAGACCCCCAGGCTATGGCAGCCCAATGGCCAACAGAGCTCAAGAAGACAGACTTTCTTGCCCAGCTCCTAGAATGAGGAGGGAGAGTTTTCATATTATCCTTACTTTCTCCCTAATTTCTATGACTTTATATACGTGCATATCCTTATAACAAGAATATAAGCACATTAAATAAATTTTGGTAAGTATAAAAAAACAATCATAGTCCATCACCCAACTCTAATCACAGTTAGGTTTTTGAAGCTCTTTAATGAGAGTAAAAGCTAACAGGTCTTGTGTACATGCAAATTTCGCAGAGTCAAACAAATTAGCTTGGATTTGCAGATGTGGGGTTAAAATGTATTCTAAGATGCCCTCAGTAGTGCAGTGTAGTTGCGATGAAGAGGACGAACTCTGTCTGGGTTGAATCCTGCCTTAGCCACTGATCAGCTGTGTGACTTTGGGCAAGTTATCTAACCTCTCTGACTTTGGGCATATCTGGATTCCTTAAAAAAAAGTTACTCTACTACAGATACACTTCATATATTCCTTTGTGTACCTACTGTCCAACGCAAGCATCTACCCTTATTATTACACAGTCCTTATATGGCCACCGTGAAAATAGTTGTGTAATCGCCATTCAATCACCGGCTCAGAGTTAAGGAAACGTTTTCTAACTTTTTGCTGAAATGCAATGTTTTAATAACTCTTTAAAAAAAAGATCAATACTCTCAATTTGTAGGATAAATGAATAATTATCTGCCATCTCCTAGATACTCTAAAAGAAGAGCGAGCCCAGAAGACCCTGGTGGAGCCTAAACCCACTGCGCTTTGGTTATGCTCCCAATGAGAACAGCCCGTCATTAGCCTTCCAGAAGCCCATTCACATACATGATCCACCATCCGGTGAAGGGGGGTAGCAGCTGAGGCGGCAGCCCCCTCCTCTGACCCTGCAGTGCAGCCCAGCCCCACGTCCGCCGGGGCGGCCTCAGCACGTCCCCTACAGTCCACGTCCCCAGGGTTATCCCACTGCAGTGTGAGACGGGCTCTCCCGTCAAAGGAGGTGCGTTATGGGATGGCATCTCCCAAAATTCCTGTAGCTGGACACAGGTGGAGACGCGCCGGGGTCACGCCGTCCCTGTCTTCCTAGGTCTTGCTTTCTCTTCTGGTCAGAACTCTCACCCTCACTCCACATGGCGACGCAGGCTGAGCGGGTCTGAGGACACACTGTCCCTTCCCGTCCCTCCTGGGGGGGGGGGTGTGTACGTGTGCACGGACTTGTGTGTGTGTCTTCTCTCTCTCTCCCTCACACACGCACATAATATACAGGCATCCTTGCTCTCTCTCTCCAGTTCCTGAAAACAGCTATTTCTGTTTCGTTCCTCTCTTGAGCCCCACGTCTGTGCTTCTGCCCTTAGATCAAAGCTGCTCTCCCCACAGACATTGGGGCACAGTTCACAGAGATCCATGTGTTCCACACACGCTACACCTCACTCTGCTCTCTCGACCAGAACCTTCTGGGGGCCCCCAGTGCTCCTGTGCTCCAGCTCTTTTCTCCCTCATTTTGTCTCTGTTCATAATACTTTCCAGGGGGCTGTTGGCTGATACTACTATTTCTTAATCAATTACTTGTGGATTCTCTCCTTTTTTCTAATGATTTTTTTTTTTTTTTTTTGGTGAGGAAGATTGGGCCTGAGCTAACACCTGTGCCAATCTTCCTCTATTTGGTATGTGGGATGCCACCACTGCGTGGCTTGACAAATGGTGTGTAGGTTTGCGACAGGGATCCAAATCTGTGAACCCCGGGCTGAAGTGGAGTGTGTGAACCTAATCACTACACCACCTAGCCGGCCCCTAAAGATCCTGATTCTGATGTCAGATTGGGTAACGTTGGGCCACTTACTTAATCTCTTGAGCCTTGGTTTTCTCATTTGCAAAACAGGGACATATTAGTACTAACTTGCTTCACAGAGCTGTTGTGAGGATTAAATGAGATAATCTAAGTAGAGCCCACGGCACAGTGCTTGGTACAGAGAAAGCATACAAATGTTATCAGCATTAATTATATTAATTACTAACAACCCTCTGTTATTCTAAAAAGCCTAAGGTTCTCCCTTGGCTTGTTGTTTTCTAAGTTCCTTCATCTCAGGCTTTCTAATCTCCCCAGAGGAATCCTGTCCAACCCCCACTCTATCTCCTGGTTAACTTTTCTTTTCTGTGGACTTGTAAAAATAACAAATGTGGATTAAAAGTCAGGGGGTCTGAATTCTACTCTCACGGAGCAGTAAAAATGGCTTGTGACCCTGGGCCAGTAATAGCCTTCCTGGATTCCATCTCCCTCACCTGAAAAATGAAAAGGTTGGTCTGGAAGAGCATTTCCCCAAGCATGTTCCAGAAGCTTCCACCACACTCATCCCCTACACACAGCCCCCTTGGCCAGAGCAGTGTCACAAATGCCTGACCTGGCACCCATCCATGAACTCCACCTCTGTTAGCTCGTTGTCAAGATTTGGATCCTGTCTACACTGCCTGGCGCCTCAGCAGACTGTTACAGGGCTGACCCGGGCTCTCTCATAAAGAGAGGTTTTGAATTGGCGTAAAATCTCAGCCCGGCAAGGAAGGAAAATGAACTGCCAGCTCTGCTGAAAAACTAGGACGAGGTTCTCTTTAGCAAGTCTCCAGGTACTGCTCAGGCAATCACTGGGTATCAGGAGCCTTGCAATATGCCCCCGCCTGGGACAAAGCCTCCTGATTAAGCTGGCTGCCAGGCCCAGGGCATTTGAGGCAGGAAGGGGGAATTTTACAACTGCACAATTACTAGTAGTTTGGAAAAACCTTTTGAAACACCATGCCAATCATTTAATTCATTTTCCAAGTCCTTTTTTAATGCAAAATATGCTAATATGTTGTTGGAGGGTCCAGCAGAGAAACCTGCTAGAAACTGGGGGCCTCTCTTGCTTGGAGGTTGCGCCCAGGGCTGCTGGGAATGGGGCACTGGGAGAATAATGGCCCATTTTCCCTCCAGCGAAGAAAAGCCGGCCCATGCCACTGGGCTCAAGTGTTTCTTTGTCCTCCCTTCAGCTGCAGAAGGTGCGATCACCCTCAGAGTCCCAGATTTGGGGCATAATGGACCTCTTTTCTGTGCAGAGCCCAAGTTCTGCCCCTGGTAAGTAAGACGTGTCCTTGAGTTGTCTGCTAGCTCCTGCTGGTGAGTAGGGGATGACGAAGGAGGGGATAAAGAAAGGGTGAGAAAAATTTATGGCTTGAAGGAATAAATTAATTTAGGCCCAAGGAGCTGGTGGAGCGCCGTGGTCTTTGACAAATGGCCCAGCCCAGCCAGACTCCGTTTCTCTTACAAGGGAGGTCTCTCTGAGAGGTTTTACGTGAATCAGCCTCTTCACCAAATATGACACCCATTTTGCCAACATCCGTGGACTTCTTGTTCCTACTTCATAACTGATTCCATAATGTCATTGAAAGTTGCAGTTTCCGCTTATTTAGCAAGCACATACTACTGGGTGCTACTTTGCATATTCAGCACTCTGCTATCCTGGTTGGGGTAGGGGTGGGTACACAGGAGGACAACACATGCATCTAGGCCTTTATAGCTATCATTAATTGAGCACCTACTATCTTCCAGGGACAATATACACCTTGACTGCAGTGGGAGAAACGTAAGCACAGGCATAAAGGAAGTGAGGTACCATGATGGCACACCCCCCACCATCAGAGTGGGAAGCTAGACCGTAATCTTCTGAGTCTCTGGCCCAAGTCTTGCAAGCAGGTGGCTGGGGCTTGCTTTGGCCCTCAGACATGTTTTCTTTGACCTATACAAAGCTTTAAACATTTTGGAAATGTCTAATAAAAATCAAAATTTCCAACTTTTCTTGAAAAAATTAAAAAGGGCTCCCTAACATCACTGAGTTCATATTCCCGCATGAGAACAACCGATCGGAGCTCAGTGGCAAGTGTCCCTTTTAGACTGGGCAGGGGCTCTCTAATTTGTCAAAGTCACCACCACTCCCTATTACCTACCCCTGGCTAGCGTCCCTCATTCCACTCACCTGCCTGACCTCTGTATGCATTTGGGTTTGCAAACTTGTCCCTTACTTTGCAAATGAGGAATCTGAGGCCCAGAGAGGTTAAGAGAGAGTAGACAAGTACAGATTTGAACCCAGGTCTCTGCTGGACATCTGTGTCTGTGCTGATTTTACTATACCACACTGTGTGTCACTGGAGGCAACCTGGGGGTACACAGTACATTAAATATAGGAGGACTGTGATAACTACCTGATGGATGGATGGGTGAGCAAATGAATGAACGGATGGACCAGCAAATGCACGCAGATGCCATAGGGCATGCAGGGGCCATCGTGGGCAGAAAGGCTGGAGGAAGCTTTGCAAAGCGGATGGAACAAGAGCAGACCCGAAAGAGCTCAGGGAAGAAGTAAAGGGCTCTTGGCTGACTTGAGGACCTGGACCCCCATTTATTCAGTTTTGTTTATTTGTGACTTTTAAAATGTACTTTTTATTGTAAGATGGAACACGGATACAGAAAAACACATAAACATACAAGTTGTTTTCAACTGTTTATGATTTTTTGGGTCCTGTTTTTCTTCCCAAAAGCCATCAAAGCTCCTTCAAAATAGGGTTTTTGCTCCTTTTTCAATCTGCACTTAAAGCAGAGTCAGACACCGACCTGCCTCTTCCAGCCTCATACGGTGCCGTGGAAACACTGGGGGGTTCAAGGTCCAACTTGGACACATAGGGAAGGCAGTTGACACTCTCTGGACCTCAGATGGGGAGGCCAGACCAGATCTCTCAGAGCTGCCAATGCTCCAATACTCTAGGATTCCGTGAGGCTAAGAATGGCTGGAGAGCACAGAAGGAACCTGCTAGGATGTCGGTGAAGGAGGGTCGGTGATGCAATCACTTACTGGCTCAGGCCAGAAGCAAGACTGTCTTCGTGGCTACATGAGAACCAGAAACCAGGTGGCAGAATCTGCCATAGGTCCCTCCAGGGAACAGGATGTGGTTGAAAAGGGAACTTAGAGGCCATGGACTCGGAACCCCTGGTTGACAATTCAGTACAAGGGAGCTGGGATGAGGGATGTGACTTGCCCAAGGTCCAATCCTGAGTATTAAACCACATCCTGGAGGCTTTTCATTCGGCCTTTATTCCAAGCAGAGATTCTTGAAAGGGCCAGAGGCCTGGGGTGTGGATGGAAGGCTTCTTGGACCAGGCCTCCCAGTCATGAAAGGGCATAAATTTAAACTTTTCACAGTCTGTGGAAGACAGGACGTAGGTGGCAGTCTGAATTTGGGACTATAACACCTGTAGAGGACCCTGAATTCATATATTTTAAATATAAATCTTGTGATAAGCTAGTGCACAGTCTGTTTCTATTGCATAGTATTTTGGATGTCAAAAGAGTTAACTTGCTGATCTAAACATTTCACAGATCCACAATTTCTGTAATCAGTTTTAGTATTTCTTCATATTTTAAGACACCAGGAGACTAAAAATGTGGAAGTGGCCGGGGTCTCACCTGAGCTCTGCAGGCCCCATCCCAAGGCAGAGCTCCAGCCCCAGGACCTGGGGGGAGGCCCCCCGCAGTTCAAGGAATGGAGCTTGGAGAGGGCGCAGTGAAAAGGGATGGAGCACTTCTCTCTCAGCGGAGGCGACTGACACTTCCTGCATGCTTACTAAGTGCCAGGAACGTGCTAACGTTTGGGCAGAGAGATGACCAGGCCCTACCCATAACGAAGTCACGGGCTGGCCAGGCAGCCAGATAGTGAACGAGCTCTAAGGTGATGTGACAAGTACCAAGAATGAGAGGTGAAGAAAGTGCTGGGGCACACTGCGGGAGAATGTGTGTTTGCCTGGGGTGTACCAAGAGGCAGAGGGTGTGATGGGAGGCGTGGCACTCAGAATAACCCCCCCTCCAAGGATATCGATGCCCTAATCCCCAGTACCTGTGAATATGTTACCTTACATGGCAAAAGGGACTTTGTGGATGGGACTCAGTTAAGGATGTTGAGACGGGGAGATTACTCTGGTTTATTCGGATGGACCCAGTGCAATCACAACAGTCCTTAAAGTGAAAGCGGGAGGAAGGAGGGTCAGAGAGATGCAGCTTGAGACTCCACTGTCCATCACTGGCTTTGAAGACGGAGGAAGGGATCATGAGCAAAGGAAGACAGGCAGCTTCCAGAAGCTGGAAAAAGCAAGGAAATGCATTCTCCCCGGGAGCCTCCAGAAGGAACAGCACTGCCGACACCTTGATTTTAGCTCAGTAAGACCCATTTCAGACTTCCAGTCTCCAGAACCATCAGATGACAAATGTGTGTTGTTTTAAGCCACTAAGTTTGTGGCAATTTGTTACAGCAGCCCTAGAAAACGAATACAGGAGGAGGACAACTCAAGTAAGAGAAGGAGCCTGGGGGACCAGCCCTGAATTGGTACCAGCTGCTCTCTGGGAGCCTCTATTTCTCCCTTCGAAAAACAAAAGCACTACGCTAGATGGTCTCTAACATCCTTCCGGTTCTGACCCTTGGCGTTTTTATGGAAGCGAGGAACAGCCACAGGACTATGACGGCCAGCAACTTGTTCCAAGGGTTGGCAGAAAACAGCATGTCCCGGAGCATGTTTGGTGGAATTTAAGTTCTATGGCTGCTGATGAGGGGTAGTTAGAAAAGAGGGCTATTCACACAGCAAATCATTATTGAGCACTTACCAGGCAGTGTTCTGGGCACTGGGGAGTCAGTGGTGAACAGGACAGATAACGTCCTGCGCTCACAGAGCTCAGATGAGAGGAGCGAGCCAATGCACTGGGAACTAATGGGCAAGCCAATTTCCATTGGTGATTAGCCCATGAAAGAAATGAAACCTGGTGATGAGATGGAGCGGGATGGGAGGCAGCGACCTCGGGACAGTGGTCAGGGGTGGCCTTCCAGGGTCAAATTAGACCTGGGTCTAAGTGATGGGATGAGCCAGGCACGTGAAGAAAAGGGGAAAGACATATGAAAACATATTGAACTAAACAAAAGCAAAAAGAATTCTATATGGAGGAGTCCTGAGGGCTTGAATATATTAATTGGTTCCTGTGTTCATGTGACACGTTATTTTATTGAACCAGGCATGTTCCAGGCACGAGGGAGACAGTACAGAACAAAACAGACAAGGCCCCTCGTGTGTGCAGCATTGCTAGTGTGGGGGAGACAGACAGAACAAAAGTCAACAGATAAATATAAAATCGGGAAGTAAAAGGACGCTGAAGAAAAAAGAAGGTAAAGGGATAGACGGTGTCGACAGAGGGGGAAAAAGTGGTCCAGGAAGACCTCCCAGGGGTGTTGATATCTCAGCAGAGACCTAACACGCAGGCTAAATCCGTAAGCAGCCTTTCCCAAACTAACATGACAATGGAACCCCCTTTGTCACAGAGCATCTTGCGGGACACCTGCTCCTCAGAACATGCTTTGAGAAACGCTGGCATGGAGACAGCTGAAGCGTGAAGCTGGCATCTGCACCCTCCAATGGGACCGAGGTTGGCATGTCAGGACAGAGACTACGATTCTCATGAATGCAGAGTCAATCAGTTCACGGAGGATCCCGCCTGCAAATGCACGGCAGAAAATGGGAGTGACTGGAGAGGTCTCTGCTTGACTTCTGGATCAGTAAAGCCCTGTGCACGCTCTCCTGGGCTGCCCCGGATTCACACTCATTTCTGCTAGATTCACAAAGCTGGAGAATACCTTGAAGCCAGGATTAGGAGAGAGGCCTCTGCAGGCACCTGGAGATGCTAGTTTTTCAGGTGTCCAAGAGAGCAGAGTCTAACAAGAATCCTTCTCCTACAGTGTTACATTGTAAAGAACATGTACTAATTTTTAAAGTCTATTTGGGCAACAATGATCAATGTCTCCATTTCTGGGGATCTTTACCCAAGTCCTCCTTCAGTCTTGATAAAGAAATAAATTCCACACCCCAGGACCAGATATAAGATCTGGGGCCCAAACCAGGGGATACCCTACACTCACAGAAAGTGTGCACCCTGCAAGAGAGACGAATATTCTCTCCAAGGAGCCACGGGGTGCTGCCGTTCCTGCATGTCCTTTCCTGTCTAGAGAAGGCCGTCTGGACCCTCTCACAGCTGAAGTCAGACGAGGCATATTATGTATTCAAGTCCTGCCGCAGGAAGCCTTCCAGCACGGCATCCTGCCCGGGCTCCGCCGAAATGCCTCTCCGGGGAGCAGGCTCTGTGCTCCACAAGCCAGGCTCCGGGTCTGCCAGAGGACGGCTCCAGGAGCTGTGCCTTACCTGGCAGGTAGTGACGCCCCTCACCGGCCACAGTCCCTGGGCAAGAAGTCAAGGCAGACACATGGGAACAGTCTTCCCATGAGAGCGGCTGTCACTTCTGAGCCCCTGCTTCCCAGGAGCAGGGAGATGAGCACCGGACCAAGCCCACGTCTGGTTCCTCCGCTTGGATGCTCTCTCTGCTCCTTGTCACCTTCCTGTCACCTGTAGTCTTTTTCATCTCAGCTCAGTGTCACTTCCTCTGAAAAGCTGTCTTGAGTGGATCACATCCCACCATTTTGGGTTCTTATGGCCCATCATGCCTCTTTTATGATGGTTTCAAGTCCCAGGTCGGCCACTGACTGTCCCTTGACCAAATCTGATCACCTCCCTGGGCCTTAGTTACGGAAGGAAGGGGGTTGATAAGATGCTCTCCATGGTCCCGCCCAGTCCCAACCCTCTGGGACTTCCCTTCCTAAAACAGGAGCTACCATCACAGCCGCTACCCAAGCAGAGGTCTTGACCTTGGATGTGACTTTGGGAAAAGCCTCTTCCCTCTCTTTTATTTACTTGGCACTAAAATGACAGAAGGAGCTAGAGTATTGGTTTCTGAACTTTTTAAGGCAGGAAATCCATTTTAAAAAATACACTCTAATACCTAACAGAGGTGGGAGTGGAGCTGCTTTGTTTGAAACAGGAGCGAGGGTCTGGAAGGACCCTTTCTGTTTTGAGGCACCTCCCCCATTAGGGCTCCGGAAGCACAGTTTTAGAACCACTCCTTTAGACGGTTATTCCAAATCTAACGCGAGTCACGTTCGAATGTCCGCCCACTCACACCTCAGGTCCACTGGTGCCCGCATTCCAGGGGGTCCAAAGGTCTTCTTTTGAGGAGTGTCCAAGAGACACAAAAGTTTGCCTGCTTCTCCTTAATTTTTTTCATATGCTTGATTTCAAATGTCGCTCCAAAGGACACAAGAAATGAGAATTACAAAGGTAGGAGAGGAGAAAGCAATCAATTAACCCATTTCTAAGTCATTGCTATGACACAAAAGTGCTGAAACAAAGGACACAAGTGACCATGGCAGCTCTGTCCGCTCAGGGAGGAGGCACCGACACCCAGGGCAGGTGTCCTGGCGCTCCAAACACCCCCAGGCACCTGTGTCCCATTGCGGTGCCCAGCAGAGCTCCTGTAGTCCCTACCATGGAGAACTGGGCAGCAAATTGGGAGACCTGCCCGCTGGTCCCCAGAAGCACCTGCAGAACCAAGGACTTCAGGTCCCTGCAGAAGCAGCCTGTCCCACCCCCAGAATTCAGAATTCGCTGGAACATTCTCACCCATCCCTGTTACTCAGGTGTGAATGGCTGTGTGGCTTTCTACAGCCTGGGCTGCGCACTCCTTTATGTCTTTATTTTCTAGCCCCTTCTAAATTCATCTCCCTCCACAGGGTGAGCAAAACGTGCAGAGGTTTGCAGAGAAGGAGAGCGGGCCCCTGCCTCCTCGGTGTCAGGGAGACACAAAAACACCCCGAGAAATCCTCTGGGAGGAGGCTCAGCGGATGGGCCTTTGTGGGCATCTGGCTGTGGGTTTTGATTTGGAAGCTAGAACGGCTGACCTTTCGGAACCAGAGAGGAACCGTTTATATTCCGAGGGAGTGGATTTTTATTATTATTTTTTAAAGGCTCTAAAGCTCCTCTAAAACCAGCTCCTGGAGTTAGAGCTTCCTTTAGTTTTCCCTTAGTGCTTATTTGGCTTATAAAACTGCATTAAATCAGGAGTCATTCTAACCCCAGATACATCCCACTCCTAGCCCCACCGTCTGGGGCCGCTTCTCTATCAATCCCAAGACAGCAGCTAAACCTACTGAGCGATCCAGCATCTCCCTTCCTCCCCACTCCCCGCCCCTTTGTCCTGTTCTGCCCTCCCGAATTTAAACTGTCAACCCTCCAGTGAGAGACACAGCAAGCTGGAAGGGGAGGGAGGTGATGCTATTTATAATTCAGCAGAGTTCGCCCTCAGAACACGGCCATTTTTTCCAGGCCGCCTGCCAGAGCCCACATTCCCCAGGCTCCATATATGGCTGGGCCTCCCCACAGACCCCTGTGGCCACAGCCTCGCCTCTGAAGGGACCAAAGGCAGCCTGGCAAGTCAGGAAGGTAAGGCCGGATCTGCTCATCCAGGGCCGGGGAGGATGCCAAAGCAGCCGACAGCCTGGCCTCCCCTGCGGGGTGCTCTGAGACAGGGGAGGAGAGAGTAAGGGACCCAGGGGTACTTGCCGCACAGGAGCCTGGAGAGCAGCCGGCTTCCCCCCAGGGCTTGAATAAGAATGGCGAGGAAAGAACGTATTCCTGCTATGAAACATTAGGTCACCCCTTCTTTTTGCCAAGTGGTTTTCAATTGTTTCCATCGCGATGTGACTGAGATCATGGCGGCCTCGCCAGCCCCCGAGGGCTCCAAAAGCTGGATTTACGGACGCAGCCTTTAGAGAGGCGGATACGAGGGGAAGCCCAGGGCGGGTGGGCAAGCCAAGGCAAGGGAGCGGGCTTTGCCAAGCAGATGCTTTCTGCAGGCTCTCAGCTTTGATTAGCATATATTAAGTTCATGGAAGGAGAAAGGTGTGGGCCCCTCGTGGGCATCTGGACGTAAACTACCCCACTGCCTTCTGGAGGCCAAGCACAGAGGCAAAGGGAAGGGCCTGACCAGCTAGGATGTCACTTTGGCTCTTCTCATCTCTGTCCTTTCCATGCTGCCCGCCCTGGGGCCAAACTGGGGCCAAGAACGGCGCCATCTCTATGGAGCAGGAGAGCCGGAAGTCCTCCTCCACGTTCATGTGGGCAATTTCACTTCGGTTTCTTGGACGGTATCTCCAAAACCTCAAGAATGGTCGGCAGTGGACACAGCTGTGTCAAATCAAGCTCAAGTCCTTCCTCTAAAGAGCGTTCTACAGCTATCTGGATATCTCTTCCTTGGGATGGAGAACATCTGGTATAATTATTTATTATTATTAATAATATTAAGAGTAACAGTTTGGCTTTATTGAGCGCTTACTCAATGCCAACCGTTTAACATATAGCCTCTCATTTAATCCTCACGACGACCCTGAGAGATGGGTGTTATTTTCTGGTGAGGAAACTGGGTTGCAGAGGGGTTCAGCAGCAGGTGCACGCTTACCCTGCAGGTAAGTAGTGGACCCTAAGTCCTCATTTCCAACCTCTGCTGTCGACACTGGTTCCCATCACTCACACCTGCGGTCTTCCTTGTTACTTTCTATCCTTGCAGGTGGCGGGCACGTTTTAAACATCTTGTCTCCTCTTCTCCACAGAGCATCTAGAACAAACTAGACCCACAGAAACCCTTCACTCATGCTGTGGTCCTTTGGCCAAGGGCACCTTCTACCTGTGAGCTGTCTTTAGCGTGGGACCAATTCCTGTTTCTCTTTTGACTTTGTGGCCTCTGTAACCCTCCCTGAGCGGCCACGATCCTGTATCCGTGGAGGTCCCAGACCGTGCCCCTACTGCTACTTGTCTGCCTGTGACAAATATGGGACTGGCACTTCGGTAGGGAAAAGCAGCAGCAGGAGTTGATCAATTCCTAAGCAACGAAGATCCTGTTTTCATGCAAACGTCCTCAGCATTAAAACAAAAACAAATTCCTCCCAGGGCGCGTCCTGGATGCCAAGTCTCGTTGCAAGACAAATTTTTAAGCGAAGTTTTGCGCCTGCGTGAGAGACTAACAGACTGGGAGGAGAGCTGTGTGCCAAGTGCCGTCTCGAAATGCTCTCATTTAAACCTTACAGCCGCCCCGCCAGCTAGGCACAGTCGGATCCCGATTTGACAGACAGGGACACAGGCAGACAGAAATGAGGGAACGTGTCAGTGTCAATCAGCTGGCAAATGGCAGCAAGGGGACGTGACCGAGTCTGATTGAGGCTATGTTGTTTCTGACACAGACACAGGTATCAACTGCCACTGTGTTCACCCACAGAGGCCAGGGGTACGACCACGGACATTTCAGATGACAATAAGCGAAATCTTCTTTTTTTCTGAATGTACCTTTTGTACTTTTCCCATCACCAAATAAAAAGAAAGAAGGATGGTGCCTGGGTACCAATTCTCTCCTTACAATAAACTGGTCCTGGGGGTGAATCTAGATGAAATGTCAGGATTAATGACTAACCGCTGTTTAGCCTGTGACACCTACAAAGTGCTCAGGAGCACTACGTGGCTCTAGCCATGCTCCCGGCTTCCTTGCCTTTGAGGCCAACAGCAAATAAAGAGAGGGTGACCATGAGAGGTGTTAGGAGGAGACGCAGGACCCTTAGGTGGAATGGCAACAGGTGCCCTGCGTTCTGAAGAGGTGGAGATCACCAAGGGTTTCCTGGAGGAGGAAGATATTCTGATTCAACTCAGGGATCCCATAACAGACAGCTTTTGCCTGATCCTACAGGAGCTGGGTGCCCACCAACATCAGCACCACTGGAACATCACCAGGGTGATTGGGCCTGCCCAATGGTTATGGAAAGTGTCCACAGCACATCTAGCCTCCAGCTGGCTACAGCTTGAGGCTCACAGGTGCCCAAAGGCAACCCGAGTTGGTGGGTTAGGGGCAGGCCATGTGATTCACTTTGGGCAAATGACCAGTAATACCAGGACTGTGGCATTGAGTGCTGCAGGATCATCTGGTACTGCCCCCCTACTGCTGATGCTTTGCCCAAGGCTCATGGTCCAGCCAAGACTCTAGCTCAAACCTCTTTCCTCCTGCTCTCTGAAACCCTCTGCACAGCCCCCTTTTCTCACACTGAGGTGTTCACTGGCTTCAGCAAGTTCCCAGAATCACCCACTGGGCTCGAGACTGGGAGATAGAGAGAGCGTAACACCTGGCTGCAGCCTTCTCAAGCTGGCCTGAGAGTGATGCCAGGGCAGGGAGGAGCTCCCAGCACCTCTCCTCCTAGTGCCCAGTAACTGGGACCAGGCAAAGGTCTGGTGCTGGGAATGGTGACTAGGCAAGTGTGGCAGGAGAAAAGGGCCCACAAAGGGCCTTTGCTGAAGTTAAGAGTGACAAGAAGCAGCTAAGTAGAGTGGAAAGAGCATAGACTTTGTGTACAAAAGGCCCAGGCTGCATCTGACACTGTCACGGTGTCAGGGATCGAGAATGTTCCTCAGTATACATGGTCTCCTTTTCCTCTCACACATGCAACTGGACTACATTTCCCAGCCTTCCTTGCAGTTAGGAGTGGTCATGTGACTGCATTCTGGCCAATGGAATGTGAGCAGAAGTGATGTTGGTCAATTCTAGGTCTGGCCCCTAAATGTCATGGACCCTAGGGACTGTGCCTATTGTACTTAGTGGAGAAGCTGACCCTGCTTACTACAGTGCGTGGCCCACGATGCATGCAATAAATGATAACTATTATGGACATGTGAAAAATGCTGACAGGTAGACGGAGGCATGAAACAGCACCCAATGGTTCTGCAGCTCCTTTCATATACCTTGTTTCCTCCAACTCTCACATCCATAGTATGAGGTGGTTTTCACTTATCTTTTCTGATGAAAAAAAGTGAGGCTCAAGGAGATTGAATGTTATGCTCTAGAGGGGTCAGAACCCCTACATGGTGCCTTCCGTCAGGCACAATGCTACACACGCGTCTTACTTTATCACTTTTAATTTTCACAACCCTACAATGATGCAGGGATTCTTTTTTTATCCCCATTTTATGACTGAAACAAGAAACTGATGCTAAGGACAAGCGGCTGAGCGGAGAACTGAAACCACTTCTGGTGCCAAATCGAATGCTCGCTCCACTTCCTTGCCTTCCCGTCCACCAATAGCTGTGTCATGCGCACTGATAAATGGCAATGTCTGGGGAGGGTCAGACACCCCAACACCTCCTTTCATGGAACAGAGAAGAACCTGCTCAGGGCTGAAATCCAAACACATCACGCCAGATTAAACTGGTGCTTTCTCATTCTCCACCCAAATGTACTCCTTAGAAGGTCTAATTATAGTGACTTCTATTTTCTTGTAAATAATCACATCTGTCATAACTGATTTAACTGATCCAAGGCTCCCAATTGGCAGTCTTGGAGGCCTGAGCCAATGTGTCAATTATGCCAAGTAGGCTGTAAGCAAAAGTTGCATGAAATGGAAGAAGAGAGAAAAAAAAATTAGTTGCAGGCATATAGATGGTGGGGACCAATATGTGCTTTCTCACAACACTAATATCAACACAAACTCCTAAACATGGCCAATGGGTGTCAATCCCTTGGCAAGCCAACTTACTAAAACAGACAAGGCAGCCAGGTCCCAGGGAGTAAAAACAATCTTTGTAGTGGAGATCCGATTCTAGAAACCGGTTTCTCTAATATATTTTGAGTCTAAGTAGATACCCTGAGGAATACGCCATGGCTCCCTATGCTCGTTTTCAGGAAGAAAGACAGGATGAAGGGCTCCCATGATTCAGGAATACAGTCTCAAGGGCTGTATCTTGAAAGTGGCTGTTCAGCCAGCATAGAGTAGTAGCCAGAATTTTGGCTCTGGATTTGAGTACAAGTCTCTCTCCACCTCACTTATCAGTGGTGTGACTGAGCAAATCATTTAACCTTCCCCAATTCATCCCAGCTTCTCATCTATAAAATGGTGACAACCTAGAACCCTCGTGAGACTGAAAGATACAATGACTGTGTGTGACAGCCTGTTGGAGAGTGTAGGCACAGCGTAAATGCTAATCATCATCATCATCGTTATCAGATCCGCAGATACTGAGTCCTGTCTTCAACCCATGGGGATGGCTTCTTTCTCTCCTCAAGTAACTCTCATGGAGACAGTCATACTTTAAGCCAGAGAGGGGATGAGAGGTGGAATCTGCTTGGGACTTCTTCCACAGGGAGGTGTTTGAAAGTCATCGTGCCAATTAAGCTCTGAAAATCCCTGTGTCTGAAGGGAGCTTTGAGAAAGAAGCATCTTCAAGGTAAGACCGTAGGAAAATGAAAGGCAGCTCTCATCTACTCTCCAGCTGCCCACAGGAAATGGACACATGCTTTTGGTGACCCAGATCCTACAGCTGGTGTAACCTCTTTTGGGTCTGGCCAACCTGTGTGTGAGCAGAGGGGTTAAGAGCCCAGACTTTGAAGCCAGATTGCCTGGGCTTGGAGTCCAGCTCAGCTCTTTACTTACGGTGTCACTGTGGGCAAGTTGTCTCAACTTTCTGTGCTTCAGTTTCCTCATCTATAAAATGAGGGTAGTAATGGTACCTGCCCCTTAGGGTGGTGGTGAGGAATAAATGAATGAACACATGTCAACAGCTTCCAACGGGACCAGGCACATCAGAAGCATCAGTTCATGTCAGAATTTACTCCATTGCTGGAATGGTCATATTACAGTCAAGGGCCTTCTTCCCTTGGCCAGTATCTGTTAACATGTGTGTTTAACATGTTAGCCATCTTCAGATTTTCCACACCAAACCCTTTACTAGGCAGGAAATTCTGTAGTCCACATAGAAGACCTGGCAGCAAAGCATAGTGTTAAGAACTCCACGATCTATATCTGAATCTTCAAGAGAGGCTGAGAGTCAGCTCCTTCAAAGGAAGTTCATTTCTGAGGCTGAGATGTAGGAGAAAGAGTTCTGGACAGAGAATCAGGGACCCAAGTCCTAGCCTAATGCCATTTTTCCCACTCTGTGGCCTTGGGCAAGTCACTCCCCATCACTGGGTATTAATTTTCTCAGTTGTAAAATAAAGGGGGCTTTTAGCCATAAACCTCAGTTTACTCATCTATAACAACAGATAATAGGAAGATCTATCATACAGATACTATGAGGTGTGAACCAAATAACGCATCACACGCTGAAATGGACGAGGTCCTGACCGTGCTCTAGAAGGCTTTCGGGCATCTGGCTCCTGTGTCTACTTGCCACTGATCTGCTGTACATATTGGTCTCCTTGCTTCTCTCATACCCCTGAGGCACACTCCTGCTCAAGGGCCTTTGCCCCAGCTTTGCCCCTCTGCCTGGAATGCTTTCCCCAAATAGCCCCATGGCTCACTCCCCACTTCCTTCAAGTCTTAAATTATTTTTTTCCAAAGCAACCATCACTTCCTAGTATAGTACATGATTTCCTTACTTATTATGATTATTGCTGATTATCTGTCTCTCCCAAGACCAAGAATGTAAGTACATGAGGGCAGGAATCTCTTTCTGGTTTGTTCCCCCAAGAGCCTGGAAGACTACCTGGCATATAATAGGTGATCAATAATTATTTGATGATTCACTGAATGAATGAATGAGTGAATGAAGGTGTGGAGAGCATGTTGGACACTAGGAAGGTGCTGACTGAATTTCTGGCAGCCTTCCTAAACATGAAGGGGGCATTCTCACGGCTCACATGTCTTCTTTCCATGAGGAAGGATCCTCACCTTGACCCCCTGGACCTGTTTCCAGCCCCCTTACTCCTCATCCCCTGGGAGCAAAGCACCTGGTTGGCAGGGGACACCCACTGCTCCATTTCTGGACTCAGTGAAGTTAATCTGCAAACCTCATAGATGCGGTCTCTTTGCCTGTTCTGTCTCCCCCTGATCAGGGGGCACCAAAGGCTCTGAGCATGTCTGTCTGCTTTGCAGACTCTCAGTTCCCTTGTTGGGCTTTCTACGGTGTGGAGCGCAGGGCAGGGAATGTTAAGAAAGACCTTCTAGACGGTGGATGAACATAAGTCATGCTCTCTAGCCTGGTTCCGTAAGGAGCAAAGTGGATATTTTGATCTCTCTTTGACCTGTCCAACTCTTGTGTCTCTCTCAATTGGTCAGGAACCAAGTTCAAGTAACAGGGCTGTGCCATATACTGACCCCTAAAACCGACACCAAGAATTCCCAACTTTAACAAGTGAAGCCTCACATACCCTGGTTCCAGATTGTCTACAACCCTGGTCACTCTCCTTTGACAGATTAGTTTGTGGATGTCCCACTTTACACACAACATTCCGAACTGAGCACAATCCTGCAAGGAGGTTGGTGACCCACGGGAGAGGGGCTGTTCCTGGCTCACTCCCTCTGAACATCACTCTGCTATCAATGCTGTTTAAAGATATCTATGCATCCCTCCTCCCACTGCTGGTTCTTCTGGATCTGCAGTCCACAGATCACCCAGGATCTGTGATGCCTCAGGGCTCTGTCCCCTATTCCCGTGGAACTTGATGCTGTTGTGCAAGTCGCAGATTGGGCTCTTTCTTCTTGTCCGCTGAGACCTTCTAGGAAGCTGTCTCTATCATCCCACAAGTTCACTATCACTCCCAGCATCACGTTATCTCTGACCACAATGAAATGATAGCAACCGCTGACTGAATGTTTGCAAGGTCTCAGGCCAGGGGCCCGGCGTTCTCCCTGCCTCACCCCATTTAATCCTCAAAACAAGCCAATGAGGCAGGTGTTATTATCCCCCATTTTACAGATGAGGAAACTGAGGCTTTTGGAGGTGAAGCATCTTCATGTGTCATTGTAGCTCGGAAGCAGCAGTGTGAGCCCCAAAGCCCGCACACTGGATGGCTTCTAGCACTAGCACTGAGGTCTTCATTGAAGCCACAAATCAAAACGTGGACAGAATAGGGGTGAGCCCAGAGACCGCAGGCTCACCACCAGGAACCTCAGTCTAGCCGGTTCACTCAGATCCATCGACACCCTTTGGTGTGGCCATTTAACCCACAAACATCTCCAATGGTATCATCCAACGTTTCTCCATCGTGTTCCCAAGGAGCTCATGAGCAGCTCTCTCAAACCCCTTGATGAAAACGAGAGATTCCTGACTTGTGGCTTCTTCCTCACCTACCGGCTCTTAGGCCGTTAAAAAAAATGAAGTCAATCTGGCTCGACCTGCTCGTGGGTGAGCCCATGTTGGATCCTGATGACCACCATTCTTCTCTCTCTAAGCCCTGGCAAAACGGCCTGAGGAGCAGCCCAGGGAACCAGGAGGTTTAAGGCAGCTGAGACCGACAGTTGCTGAGTCCAGGTACAAAGTGAGACCTGCAATAAGCCACGGTCCACCTTCTTCAGCAAGACAAATGCAGGGAGGGCAGAACGGCATAGGAGAAGGAAGCAAGACAATTCACGTGGCAAGAAGAGATCTGTCTCAAAGCCCCTGTCCCCCTTTCCACTGTAATTCTGGAGCATGAGGCTGCACTCAGCTGAAACAGCAACCCTGACCCCTCCCTGAAGCATCCAGAATAGTGACAGCAGGTTGTCAGGTACACAGAAACGAACAGCCTGCACTTATTAAGCTCTTACTATTTGCCAAACATTGCGCATGGTGCTGGATTTCCATGATCTCTTAAAACGCTTCAAAAATATTTTTAGCAAAGAAATACATGCTCACGATCAAGAAATCAAATACTACAGAGGCTCATAATGAAAACCACCAGCTTATAATAAAAACTATCTTCCCCAACACACTCCCCAAAGGCAACCTTTTCTAACTCTTTCTATTTCTAGGTCTTTTGGGGGTAACTTCTCTAAGTACAGGATTTCTTTTAACCTTAAAAAGACTGGATGATGTTGAGAGAATTATGACCTCTCTTTACAGATGATGAAATGATGGCACAACGCGGCCTCAGGTCACACAGATGAAAAGGGGTGGAGCCAAGATTAAAGTCACATCAGCCTCACTCCAGGTCCTGCTCTCAAGCTTGAGGCTCCATGGCTGACATGTCTGGGGCCTAGTAAAGGGTGTGGCTCAGGTTACATCAGGCACATAGGCCCACGATGCTTCTGAGGTCATCTGTTGTATAAAATCGCTCATGGTGGAAATAACTAAATAACCTCATGGGATTACATACAAGTGAGCTTCCTCTTCTCCTGAGGGGTTTCTTTTCAACTCTTCTTTCTAGTCTCTTTGGGTTTGTCTTCCTCCAGCCATTTCATACATCTCTGTCCTTTCTGTTATGAAATAACTGCCAACAAGACTTCAGAGGGTGATGGGGTCGGCCTGGTGGTACAGCGGTTAAGTTCGCATGTTCCACTTCGGAGGCCTGGGGTTTGCCAGTTTGGATCCCGGGTGCGGACATGGCATTGCTTGGCATGCCATGCTGTGGTAGGCATCCCACATATAAAGCAGAGGAAGGTGGGCACGGATGTTAGCTCAGGGCCAGTCTTCCATAGCAAAAAGAGGAGGATTGGCAGCAGTTAGCTCAGGGCTAATCTTCCTTAAAAAAAAAAAAGACTTCAGAGGGTGAGTCTCTGGGGTTCTTATATTCCTCTCCAGGAACCTCAGGCTTCCTGTCTCTCATCCTTAAGATGATACTAAGGGCATTTATCTCTGTTACAATGCTGCAAAAAAGACCAGTCCCTTCCAGATTCAGGCTTTATAAAGAAATGGTTCCTTTGCTTTGTGGTTATAGTTATTGCTTGAGAAAATGTGTATGTGGTGCAAAATGGAACAACACTGACAATATTTGTTAATAATGTAGCTACTAGTTGGCAGCTCCACCCAGACTAGTCAGTTTCAAGTCTTAGTAAGGGCACTCACTTACTAGCTTTGGTAACCTGGCAAGTTACTCCCCTCTGTAGCTGATTCTTCAGCTGTAAACCGGGCAGGAGTATGGCGACAATTATGGATTATGAAGGATTAATGATGTGGGTTAACAGATGTGCTTTGAACTCTCCTGACCATAACCAGCGCTTGATACACGCTCTTATTATTTATTAGTACTGTTATTGTCGTCTAGCACCCTGCAGTTTACCCGAGGCGTCCATATACATTGTATGTGGTCCTCATATCTAAGACGAGTCAGGGCAGAAATGATATTAGTGTCTCAAAACTATTTAAAGGTATAATTATTAGTTCCATTTTATAGATGAGTAAGCAAACTGACAAAAAGGTAAGTGACCTGCCCAAGGCAACAGGATGGTTCAGAGAAAGAAGGAGTCACTGAGACCCATTGGAACTCTCCTGCTAACAAGGCTGGGTGACTTGCGGCAAGTCACTGTACCTCTCTGAGCCTCGTATGTAAAACAGAGGGCTGAAGTGGAGGCCTTAGCTCTACCATTCTTTCACAGAGAGCCAATGAGCACTGCAGTTAAGAGAAGGTATCCAGACTCACACTCTGGACTTGAATTAGAGGTCTTCCACTTACCACCTGGGCTGACCTTGGGCAAATTACTGAATCCCCCTGTGCCTCAGTTTTGTCATCTGCAAAATGGGGCTAGCCATAGAACTCACCCTAAAAGGTAGTTATGGTAATTGAATGAGTAAACCTGTGTCACATTTGAGGACAAGGCCTGGCACATGGAAGCTCACAGGAAACATCAGGTATGATATACCGAGCCTTATGTGGCCAGCCAGCCTCCCACACCTGGCCAGCCCTAAGCCCTGTGTGTCAGCACCATGATCTCTTTCCTGATGGTGGGGTCCCCACTGGGCAGGGCATCACCTGGGGTCTCCAGGTTGCGTGGTCTTAGGCAGGAGTGTTAAACCCTCCACCTAAATTCAAAGGCCGCCTCCAAGTGCCTAACATTTCAATCGGAATGGAAAACCCTATTTTCCCATTTCTGCCTATAACGTGGATGATAGAATTTTGCTTTCCCCTCCATATACTCTGGAAATCCTGAATAAATGTCAAAAAGAATTCACTGAGTCAACAAACCTGTCATAGTATTAAAACTCTTAGGAGTGAACCATTTCCTATGTGTCCAGACGCTTAAAGGGATGATATTGTCAATTACCTTCCTCAATAAACATGCTGTTTAGGGCCCAAGCGATGTGGCTATAATTTGTAGTTAACAGGTCAGTGGTTCATTCATTCAATTGGAAAATATCTGAGCCTGCCTGGGACCCAGGCATCGTCTACACTCTGATGATCCAACAACAACAACAACAACAACAACAACAAAAGTAATAGTAACGGTCACAAGAACAGCTCCCTCTTACCAATTGCCTATCATGTTGGATCGCCTCCCTCTGCCCTCAGATGCACTCTCCACCTTTCTCCGCTCTGCTCTGTGGCCCCTGTGGACTGTTCCAGTGGGAGTCCCCACCCTCTGGCTTTTAGGCGAGTTCTACCAGTGGGAGAAACCAGCACGCTCTCAGAGGGTCAAAGGACAGTGAGGTCCCGCCCCAACAGGGGGACCCAGGGAAAAGGAATATTTCTGTGCCTCAGCTTTGCCATCTGCCAAATGGGATAAAGAATAAAACTTACCCCATAAATGTGGCTTAAATGCGTTAACGTGTTTAGAACAGTGCCCGGCGATAGTGGGCATGTGTTCTGTGTTAGTTCCTCCTCCTTATTATCATGTGGGACAGCCGCTCTGCTTTGGCTACACCTACCTACACCTTGTTATCTACACCTATAGCTACACCTATAACTACAGGGGTGACCTATAGTTGCAGTGGTCACCTTCCTCTTGCTCCTTCGGTCCTAGGGGAGGTGGGACTGTCAGCTGTTGCTAGCCTGGGGCTTCTCCATTTCTTGTTGGCTCTGCTTAACCCGCCCCCGCCACCCCATAAATAGTCCATTCAGTAGCTCCCCTCACTACTTCATTTCCTGCTGGGACCCTAACTCAGACATCTGCACCTGTGTTCTAGGCAGCTGTCATGAGCTTTCTCTAACGCTTACAATATCCCTGTGAGGGACGTGTTATTGTGCCCATTTCTACAGACAGGAAAACCGAGGCTCGAAGCCTGTTCTCAGCCCCACTAGTAGGAAGTAGTTAAGCTGAGTTTCAAATTCAGGCCTAGCTTTGATATCCAGGCCCAGCTTCAATGCCCAATGAAAACAGCACGTGCCTTCTCGACTTCCCAAAAGCTTCCAGACAAGACGTGAAGACGATCTCGTGTGATGACTACTCTGATAGGAGCAGGAACAGTGAACGTGACAAAGCCAAGGGCACCTGGGATTGGAGTGTTAGTCAGAGATGGCTTCCCGGAGGAGGTGGTATTAACCTGACTCATAAAGGATGGGGCATTATTCTGGAAACGAGGAAGAGGGACTAGAATGTGTAAAGATCCAGAGGCAGGAGAGAGAGAGAAGGAGCTTTTTCAGGAGCTGCAAGCAGTTCAAACATCCTGGAGCAGAGAACTCGAGGGGGAGGGAACGACAAGAGAGGGGCCGGGGCCTACGATGAAGAGCCACGAATGCTGAGCCGAGGAGTTGGGACTTAGCCATTTTGATGTTGGCAGAGGTGATGCTGAATTAGGGAGTGCTCTGGTCATCTGTGCATCACTGCCAAGGACAGAATGCCTTTCTATTTCAAAACTTCAGACCTAGCACGGAGCTCTGTATACAGCAGGTGCTCAATAAATGAGACTGACAACTAAAAGAATGAATTATAGTTAAAAGGTGCTCCTCTGAGTCTGAGCAGATGCTGCCTGTGCCCCGCCTATGTCCCTGCCCTTCCCACTTCAGTGCACAGCGGCCTCACGTCTAACTGCTGACACCTGCGTCTCTTTGCTGGGGGCCTGCTCTGGTTTCCGGGCCGCTTTGCTTCCTGAGTGGCAGGCCTGAAGTGCGGGGGAACTACAGCCCCCCAGGGAGCAGCCTGCAGCAGTGACTGACGGGAGCTGATGAGTAAGAACCACACCTGTGTCCACCCTCAGGCGGGATGGTGCCGAGGGGCCTGTAGTCTCCACGCACCCAGAGGCCCGGGTGGGTGAAGCCCCAGCTGCCCACTGTGGCAATTTACTCGAAGATGCTGCGCATCCTGCCACCTTCTCATCCTGGTCTCACTTCCTGGCTCCCCACCGCCACCCCCAGAGCTTCCTCCATGTCTCAAATAAACTATGTGCACCTGAATCTCTGTCTTGGGGTCTCCTTCTGGGGAACCCAAACCAAGTTCGATTCTTGGTTTCGTAGAATGAACGAGCAGAGAACGAAGGGACTTCCAGGGTGACCTTTCAGGGTCAGGAAACACGAGTCTACAGCTGGTTCACAGCGGAAGCAGGATTCATCCCCCGTGCAGGTCGAGGGCACTAAGCTGCCGCCGTGCACAGAGGGAACGCTGAATCCTGCGTTCTAGTTTCAGCTCTGGATGCAGCATCATGTGCTGGAAAGAACATAGGCTTTCGAGAGAGGCAGACCTGACGTGAATCCAGGCCCGGCCACGCAGAGGCAGGTAACCCCCATAGGAAGTTATGTGGCACCTCAGTTTGCTCAGCTGGGAAATGGGAGCCACACCTTCCGGGCTGTGAGGGTTGTGAGGATGTTCAGGTGTCAAAATGCAAGTAAAACTCCTCACTAACAGAAACTAGGTTTCGTTCTAGAGTCTTTTTAGGAACTACTTACTCTGTGTTCTAACTGCTTTCTACCTACCTCCAGTCTAGCAATAATCTCATTGCATGGGCAACCCTGTGTATTTGCATATTTGCCTCCCAGGAGACTGGAGGCGCCTAGAAGACGAGGCTCAAGTTTGACTCAACTTTGCATTCCCAGGATTTGGCACCATACCTCGCACTTAATGAATGTTTGTTGAACGAATGAATGATAAAAATGAAAGAATCCCCACAAAGAAGACCAAGCAGTGATGATGGGTTCTCAGGAGCGTTCGTTCTTTCACTGAGTCCCAGCACCACGTCCTACTATGTGCCAGGTGCTATTCCATGGACAGACAACACAACAGTGGCCAAGGCTGCCACGGTCCTCCCTCAGGTGGCGGCTTCCCCTCGGGGGAGAGAGCAGTGATCTTCAACTCAAGCTGCCCAGCAGATGAACTGGGAAGCTTGTAAAGGGTCCCCATACTCCAGAGATTTTTATTTAACTACTTGGGTAGAGCTGGGCGTTTGGATTGCTTAAAAAGCTTCTCCTGTGACTAGAACGTGTTGGTAGGGCTGTGCACCAGTGGGATCAAGAGAAAAAAACAAGGTCACTTCAGAGAGGGGAGACAGCTGTGAAGAAAATAAAATAGAAAACGTGATTTAGCCCCGTGGTTCTCAATGGCGGGGGAGGGAGGCATGGGACAATTTTGCTCCCCAGGGGACATCTGGCAACATCTGGAGACGTTTTTGGTTGTCACGACTAGAAGGCAGGTGCGATTGGCATCTAGTGAGTTGAGGCCCAGAGATGCTGCTAAACATCCTATAACGCACAGGACAGTCTGTCACGACAAAGAATTATCCTATCACAAACATGGACAGTGCTGAGATAGAGAAATCCTGGTCTAGAGGCATGGGGAGCTGAGACCACTTCAAGGAGGGCCTCCTGGGGGAGGCGACAGGAGAGCTGAGATGTGAATTCCAGCACAAGCCTCTGGAGGAAGCAACGAGGAGCCCTGAGAGTGAGGTGGGCCCAGAGCCACGCTCACAGCCCTGAGCAGAAAGACGCCAGATGGTTAAACCGCCAAGTCTGGCTCACACCACCTACTCACCTCGGAGCGCTCGCACCTCTGCTCCTGGCGTCATTTTGGGGTTGTTTGCCGGGGTGGGGTGGGGTGGGGGAAGGGAGAGGGAAATCCGGCTGCTTGTGCTTGGCTGCTTTCACTTTTAAGTCCTCACACCCCAGAGTCCCCACCCCCTTTCCAGGCTCAGAACCAGAAAGGGGGAAGGAGCAGGTATCCATCCAGGCTGACCACTCAGGCGTCCCCACCACCACCTGCAGGTTCACTTCCTCCTCTTCTCCTAAAGCATTTCCTGCTGCCACTCCCTGGTCCCCAAAAGCTCTCACTAGGGGCAAAGGGAGATTTCTTTGGAGCCATCCTGCCAGCTTCCCCCAGCCCTGGAAGAAGCGATTTCCCAAGAGAAACAGGGATCCACAGAGCTGTAAATAAACATGGCATTCCAGAGGAGGAAGGGTGGGAGGGCAGCCAGGATGGCCCATTAACTTTTCCAGCCAGGCGCTGGGACCTGAGAACCTGCCAGCTCTCCCCTGCCCCCCAGCCAGTCCTTTTGTTTCCTTTTCTCGATGCTTCCCCGTAAATCAGCGGCAGCCCCTCTGCCTTGGGAGCTTGGACTAGTGGGAGCTGCACAGAGCAGCCAGCTTGCTCAACACCACGCAGGCTTTCCAAGGAAACGTCACAACGGCTCCATGGGCGACTTTGGTGAAAAGTCAAGTTCTTTTGTTCAAGGCTTCCAGAAAGGTCTGAGTCAACAGGCTGCTCCGAGGGAGCCAGGGTGGCTCCAGGCCTCTGCCAGGCAGCCCTACCTGCAGAAGTCCTGCCAACCTGGAGCACGCAGAGGGAACCCAACCAACAGACTGCTGAGAGGAAACGTGATTTAGAGGCTGCAAGGCCACCTCTGCTTTACAAGTGGGGAAACCGAGGCCAGAGAGGGCATGAATGACCTCCTTGAAGTCAGCAGGCAGTGGGTGGCTGAACTGGGTGACCCCAGGCCTGCTGACCCCCGCCTGTGTGTGGAACTTCTTTCTGGCCACATACTTATTCCAGAATAGTGGAAAAGTTCCATGTCGGTTCATCCAAATGGAAAGAGAGGCTGTGAAGAGCTGGCAGCCATCGCCCTCCAAATCGATGTGGGGGTTGGGGGTCACTATAAACATCTCTGCTTCCTTAGTCTCTAGATTTCTCTTCTGAAAGGAAAACATTCCCCTCGTGTTCCCAGAGTCCCCAGATAGAAGCCCCATGTCAAAATCCTGTTCCTGAGGAAGGTTGTCAAGTCCTGACTCATGAAACCCCATTTCACAAACAGGGTCATTATGGGAAATTTGCAGGAATATGTTCACTTAAGTAATTATTTTATTAAAAATGATAATTTGCCCAATATGCCCTGAGAATTTTGTTACAGATACTCATAATGAAGTAGGTAATTAGAAATAAATAGTTCCTTTCTGAAAATCTCGAATTAGAAATTTTTTCTTGGGGGCTGGCCCAGTGGCGCAGCAGTTAAGTGCACACGTTCTGCTTCGGTGGCCCGGGGTTCGCTGGTTCAGATCCTGGGTGCGGACATGGCACCGCTTGGCAAGCCATGCTCTGGCAGGCATCCCACATAAAGTAGAGGAAGATGGGCACACATGTTAGCTCAGGGCCAGTCTTCCTCAGCAAAAAAGAGGAGGATTGGCAGCAGATGTTAGCTCAGGGCTAATCTTCCTCAAAAAAAAAAAGGGAACTTTTTCTTGGGTTGTTATTTTAAACACATGCTACACTAGTGCAGAATCTCTTCACTCGCTGGAAGCCCTGGTTTACAGAACTGGCTATCTACAACCCGGCACTTACCAAACGAACGATCAGGCTCAATGGGTATTTTCTGCTGTTAAATTTGCACCCAAATACCCATGCCCTGTCAAACAAGACTCACAGATATGAGACTTTTCCGCTGTGCTGTGTTGTAGCTGTGTGTGAGTGTGTGCACCTGTCTACACATGACATAACTTCCAGTGGTACGCTTTTGTTTTGTTTTTATAAGTCTTTCAGGCAAGCCTCCCACACGGTTTTGAAAGGGGGGGAAAAACATGTTCTTTCTTTTTTAGCTCCTGCAGCTTAATATGATTCTCATCTTCCCTCCCTCCCCGCCTCCCTCCTCCCCGCCATCCTCCCTTGGGAAACCGCTTGGCTCATAAGTGACCACTAGCTATTCTCATGATCCATGCATGCCTTCACTGTTCGTCTGGATTTAGGATTACCAATAGCACATGGTGCAAAGATGTTTCATCAGTTGCCAGGACAAATGACCAATGTGCCAAATCTCCAATAGCTTACACCCCAGATATAGGTCACAGTGGGTCCATTGGTGCTGCCTGCCTCAGAAATTCCACAAATATTTATTGAGCACCTACTCTGCACAAGGGGTGGCCACACACACAGCTTGGGGGCTCCCCTATGCTGCCCAGGACACAGATACAGCTACTCCCCTGCATTTCTGCAGAAGCCAAGAGTTGCAGGCACAGCACTAGCTTCCTTTGGGAAGAAAAGCCTAGAAAAAGCTGGAGGCCACCTCGACCCTGGCTGCAACTACCCTGTGAAGCCAGGCAGGGTGGGACGGGGCTAGGATGAAAGGGACATAATGGTGACTGATGACTTCTGTTGTCAACGACAGGAGAGGCCATCTAGCTGTACCAGCTGAGCTAGGAGGAACCAAAAGTGTTTTCTTTCCTCAAAAGTAAATTCAAATCCTGTTATTTGTGCAAAGCAAAGGTGGCGGTTTGGGGGGCTGGTGCACAGGACTCCTCCAGAATCTCAGAAAGAAGAAAGTTGCCTTGACCTCAGCATCCAGCCAGGTCACCTGGACCGAGAGCTCCTCAGTCAGAAAGACTGAGCCCTGTCAGCTTCCTCATGGGATCCCCAGGATTCCTAAAACCGAGTCTTCTACTCCGCGGAGATAACCAAGTCACACGTGTATTTTCTGGGGACCAAACTCCACAATTTAATCTACGAGCCAAAAAACGTGAAGGTCACCAAAACCATATTTAATCGACAGACTTCTCTGGACTTCTCTCTCTGCCACTGGCACCCCTAAATGTCTGAAACCATTAGCTCTGTCAGAGAACTCGGCTTGAAATTCTAATACTGAAAAACAAACAAGAAGGTAACAACCAAAGAGTGAGGCACAAGCAAAAAGCACAGGGCTCTGGGCCAGTTTCCATTGCTAGTAATTTGACGTCACGCGTGTCCTTTACCTTCTCTGTGATGGAAGGAAGAATACGGCTGCTGCCTGGACCACCCCTCAGAGCTGGGCGCCCGGTGGGGACACGAGGCTTGTCAGCCCTCCTGCGCTGGGCACCGCAGGTGGTGAGAAGGATATATTGTCAAAGAGTGAAGGGCTCAGAACAGTTAAAGCTGTATCCTTAACATTCCTGAGGGTGATGGCAGAGGAGGGAGACGCACCATTTGTTTCACTGATACAGTTTTCTGTTCTAGACGGAGCTTTCATATTGAAACACTTTAAAGTAGCAGAGGGGCCCCGCATTTCCCGGCTTAGAGAGAGCCTGGGTTTCCTCTCCTATAACTCCTCAGAGGGGTGGACTAGGTGATCATAAATATTGGCTTTAATACTGCTTGGCTGACTGAGACAGAAACTAGTGCAAAACTGGTGACCAACAAAGGCTCGGCTGGTTAATCACAGGACCAGTTGGTTGAAGAGGGTCCTTGCTATCCTAGCAGAGCCCAGGTGCCACATGCAATGTTTTCAGAGCCAAGATTCAAACACATGAGCATTCCTGGAGCAGGATGCTGCGATCAAGGTTCTTAAGTTACTTTTCAAGGGCATTTAAAAACATTTAGAAAGTTCCACAGAGAAATAAATGAGTCTAGATTGAAAACAGCATCTCATTCACCGCTGGAGAATCTCTAGGGTTACCATGGTGTCTGACGCATAGTAGGAGCTCAAATATTTCCTGTATGAGTGAGGTATCCAACATCCATAACACTCCTGGACACACCCCGGAATGTACTGGCAGAGCTGAATCCTCAAAAAGCTTTCAACTACTCGCTTAAACAGCCCTGGTATTTAATCCCTGGCCTTTTCTGCATCCTCCAACACACTCCCAACCTCACAAATCGAGCGCTGGCATTAGCGTCAGCTAGACCTGTGATGCTGGCCTCTGCCCCTTCCTAGCTGTGCCTCTTGTCCTCTCTGAGCCTCAGTTTCCTCATCTATGACATGCAGATCATTAGGCCTCTCTCAGGAAGAAAGGAATAGTAAGGCCCTCCTAGGGGAGTTGGGTGGAGTATGTAAATTAATCCACGCAGCGTGGAGAATCTGCCTGGCACATCGCACGCCCGTGGTAAATGCCAGCCGTGAGAGTTACTCTTGTTGTGTTCAGCATCATTAGTGCTTGGCAGTAATTAGGGGCTCGTTAAATTTTAATTTTCTTTATGCCAGACAGGATGCTCCATGCAAAACCAAATTGTAATGGTATTCTGCAAAATGTAAGAAAGGTAAATATGCTGCAAAAAATGTGTCCTTTAATGTTCGGGGGTCTTTCAGATCATCGAGACTCCCTCCACACACCACTGGGTGAGACAACTGAGCGCTGTCCTTTGAGCCAAAAATGGCCCTGGACTGTGTCAGGAAGCTCCAATCACGTCTGGGCTTTGCCACCGATCCTCTTTACTCCCTGATCCTCAGCGAGGCTGAGAGGAACAACGACTGCTGGATAGAGACATGTCCTAGTCACCAAAAAGTCACAGGCTCCCCCACGGCTCCCAGGCTCCTTGCAGTTAGGCAGGGTCATGTGAGCAAAGTGACACCTTGAAAGAGCGTGTCTGTGACCCTCCTTTTTGCTTTGCCTTTCCAGCAGCGTGAAAGCCAACTGTCGGAAATGACGTGGCTCCCAAATTTAGGTCCCCTGGACTCCTAAGTCCCAGCCTGGAAGAAGGCAACCTTGAAGAGCTGTGGCCCTTTAGTGCACTTCACGCAAGTAGGAAATAGACCTTGCTTTGTTAAAGCCACTAGGATGTCAGGGTTTATTTGTCACTGCATCATAGCTCAGCCTAACCTGACTACTCATATATTTTATTCAGTGCTTATTCCAGAGGGTTCAAGCTCATTTGTCACAGAATGGCCAGTTATTCTCTATACACACACACACATATGATTGAAATCCCAATGAGACCATTTTTCCTATCATACAAAATGGCCCCATGAGATTACTAGGATTTAGCAAATTTGGCCATCTCTCTCATGGTGGGTATTGTTTTTTCTTTCCTCCCCAGAGGAAAAAAATTGGTGGAAAACTGCCAGAGGACAAGCATCTTGAGAATGAGAAGCTGTATGAGTGCCAAGAAGCACCTTCCAAAGGAAAGGAAAAAGATGCTCCTGGTTACTCCTTCTGGTCGTGTGGCCTTTCAAAAGCAAAATCTTAAACTCTGGAAGGGAAGACAGGGGCGGCAGCTCTGAATCCCGCTTGCTAAAGCACTCAACACAGAGTCTCTCTACCCTTTACCTACCAAACACTTCAGCACTGCGATGTGACAGTCCTGGGCTCTGATGTCACTCAGGGCTGGCTTTAAATCCTGGCTCTGCCATTTACTGTGTAACTTGTGCAAGTTAATTTCCTGAAGGCTCAGGTTCCTCATATGTAAAATGGATATAAAAATTTCTCCCAAGCAGGGTCGTTGGGAGAATAAAATAAAACAAGGTAGAGAATACAACACGCTTGGTTCCATGGCTGCCAAACAGCAAGGTTCCATCAGTTTCGCCTCCTTCCTCCCTACCACCTTTAGAGTTTGGTCTCAAGTTCAGACTCAGTCAAAAAAAAGTTGAATATTGGAAATAGTCAAAATATCCTGTGACGACACTTGTGATATCACTGTAGGTGCCACACAAGAAGCTGGAGCCCGTGTGCCCAAGGGAAACAAAGGGTACAGCTGAGTCAGAGGGAGGAAG
This sequence comes from Equus przewalskii, assembly GCF_037783145.1. Taxonomy (NCBI): domain Eukaryota; kingdom Metazoa; phylum Chordata; class Mammalia; order Perissodactyla; family Equidae; genus Equus; species Equus przewalskii. Next base: position 66,909,625 of record NC_091838.1, on the reverse strand, counting down.
TGGACCCAGGTTGCACACCGAGGCCAGACGTCCAGATGAGGCAAGCAGGTCGGCAAAGTTTGGCCAAGAGAGCCTGATCCTCAGACAAAGGCAGCCTGGGACCTACGGAAGTTTCCTTGACTGCTTCCTGTTCCCAAATGGTCCAGTGACTGTCCTTCCAGGCATTGGCTAAGACATGCCACCAGGGGCAGCAGTGAGCAGCAACTCGTTGCTAACTTGTGCTGACCCAGAGCACAGGCTCCCAAAAGGGATCTGAAGAAAGGGTCATTTGTTCATTCATATAACCATCCAATCACATGACACAGATTCATTTTGGACCTACTCAATGGGCCAGCCCTGTGCTGGTGCTGGGAACACGGAGACAAACAGGAAACTCTCCCTTGGGGTGGAGGGGTGGCTCATAGTTTTTCAGGGAGACAGATGTGCAAACAGACCCGAATCCACATGCTACGATTTCTACGAGGTCACTTCCACGGCACACGAGCCTCTCGGAGGATTGCACAAGTGTCTCTACAGCAGGAATGAGCAGGTTTTGCTAAGTGTGGAGGATGAATCTTTCTGGGGGAAGGACCCACAGTCAGGGGTTAGGGGTCAGTCTTGTGCGGCTGAAGTGTGGGCATATGGCAGAGGGGGAAGTACTTATAGCAGAGTATGCCTGGTAGATAGAGGTCAGCTCTCAAAGAGCCACCATGTCAGGGTCAGGAATTTGGACCTGATCCTATGGGTCAGAAGTTACTAAGTGGCAATCCTCAGAATGGACAGAAAAGCTCATTTAAAAAAAAAAATCAATTTTGAATGTCCTTAGACTGGGCCTATGCTTTCAACTTTGACCCCCTCACCACCACTTCCTATGGTCCTACACTTGACCCCTTCGCTCTTTTATGCTACCTGTGAAGCCCCGGAAAGCATTTATGTTTACGACTCCTGGGCAACTGGTGACCAGGGGAGGTTCATAGGAGGTTCATGAAACACGATCAGATTGGTGTCTTAGAATCCGTGTAGCTGAGGAAGAAAGAGAACGGTGATGGATGCCACGACACGTATTCCTGCCAATAAGAACTCCTCCTTCCCTCTATTGAAGAAAGCAGATGTGAAAGATCAACTCTGGAAGTTTCTGTTCACTTTTGGGCAGTAGGCCCAGCAGGACGTCCCCTCCTACTTCAACACACAGCACACCTGCAGACACTCTTTGATTCAACTCAATTTATCAATTAAACGACCATTTCTTGAGCAACCACTCAGCCAGAGCTAGGTGTTCAGGTGGCAGAGGGTGGGGTGGGGATGTGGGAATCACAGTGTAAAGCCCCAGTGTCCAGCAAGCCAGTGGTCTCGTCCTGGTGTCAGCATACATGTGTGACCAGCGGGGGACAGCATGAGAAAGCAGGCTTCCGAGACACACGGTGACCCTACAGCACAGACAGCCTACACTCGGGTGTGCCCGAAGGTGTGTGCTAAGCATGGTGTGTGCACAGACTGGGGAGGGCACAAGCCAGGAGGTCTGAACACCTGCCTTTGGTCCTGTGGTTCTGCCAGCAAGCAGCCTTCCCTCCAACCAGGACTCCCGACCTTCAGTTACTAAGAGAGGAGGGTCCATTTAGGCCAAGCACAGAATCTATGTGGCCCTTGATGGAACTGAGCAAGAAAGCTCCTATCATTTCTATCATTTTTGGAACTGACACATATCTTATTTTTTTTCATATTTTTTTTTTCCTGAGGAAGATTAGTCCTGAGCTAACATCTATCGCCTAATCTTCGTCTTTCTTTGCTTGAGGAAAATTAGCCCTGAGCTAACATCTGTGTGGATCTTCCTCCACTTTATATGTGGGTCACTGCCACAATGTGGCTGATGAGTGGTGTAGGTCTACGCTGGGGATCTGAACCCAGGCCGCCGAAGTGGAGCGCATCAAACTTAACAACTATGCCAGGGAGTCAGCCCCGCATATCTTCTATATCCAGAAATCTTGAAGTTGATTCACCAAATCTCCTACCAGGATCAATCAGTGCACCCCTCCCCAACCCTGAAAGACCAGCAGGCTGATCAGGTTACAGCCAAGGCCACCGAGGGGGCCCCTTCTCCCAGCTGGGGAAACCCAATCCAGCAGGGACGACCCGAGCCATCCGTTCCCAGGCTCACCTGGGCCCCCACAAGTGTTACCCCTCAGGTATTTTCTTCCCATGAGCTGAAGTGGAGCCAGAGCTGGCTATGTGGATGGACCCACCACCCTCAGGACAGGCTCGGCAAGTCTGCGAGCCTGGATGGCCAGTTTCCTTGACCCCAGGCCCCTTCCTGGTCACTGGGTGATGGCCCCTTCCATGGGATGGAGGGTGAGGATGCTGCTCAGAGATCCAAAGCACAAGGATATCCCTCCAGCTGAAGGGACTCAGAGACAGCCTCACAGCGCACGTACGGAACGTCAGAGATGTGTTCCTGACAATAAAACAGCACCGGTCAGCATCTCGAGGGCACTGCCTAGGTGCCAGGTGCTGTGCTGTCCTTCACAGGTATTACCCCCTGTAACTGGAGCAGGGATTCTGCTTCTGCAAGTCCAGCTAGGCTAGCTGTGTGGGGCTGCAAACGCACAGATTCTCCAGCCAGACTGAGAGCACCTTGGGGAAGGGGCAGTGGCTTGGTCATCTTTGTGTCTGTCTTCCGCCCCCAACACTGAGCATAGCACCCCACACACAAGGAGCAGGGTGGTGGCAGGGCCAGGCAAGGGTGAGGGAATCAGCAAGCTAGGCACCCAGGAGGCAAAATTTAAGAGGGACTCCCTTTCAGGTGCTGACCCTGCACTTGCGCCAGCCTGAGAGTGGATGCCACCTTAAATTTCGCACACTGGGTGCCTCATTTGTTTCACCCTAGTCCAGGCCCTGGGGAGTGGACTGGTCAGACTGGTGTGTGTATGAATCCTGTTTCTCACAGGGCTAGAGATGGGTGACTGACCTTCCCACCTTGTGCCTCAGTTTTCTTATCTGTAAAATGGGGCTTATGACAATACCAAGAGTTGACAAAGATATGGAGAAATCAGAATTCTATATAGGTTTCTGGTGGGAATGTAAAATGGAAACAGCCGGGAGAATAGTTTGGCAGTTTCTCGAAAAGTTAAACAGAGAGTTACCATATGACCCAGCAATTCCACTCTTAGGGGTCTACCTAAGAGAAACGAAAACCAGTGTCCACACAAACATGGCACCCAAATGTTCACAGCAGCCTTATTATAATGGGCAAGACGTAGAAACCACCCAATTGTCCATCAACAGGTGAATGGATAAACAAAATGCGGTATCACGGGCAGAACTGCATCCTTCCCAAATATCTCTGCTGAAGGCCATATATACGGCCTTTAAAGATGTGATTAAGTTTCAGTGAAGCCCTTAGCCTGGGCCCGAATCCAATCAGACTGGGGTTCTTATAGGAGGAAATCTGGGCACACAGAGACACCAGGGATGCACGTGCACAGAGAAAAGGCCATGCCAGGACACACTGAGAAGGCCGCCGTCGACAAGCCAAGGAGAGCGACCTCAGGAGAAACCCAACCTGCCGACACCTTGATCTTGGACTCTCAGCCTCTGGAACAGCAAGAAATAAATGCCTGTTGTGTAAGCCACCCAATCTGCAGTATTTTGTTATAGCAGCCCTACTGGACGAATACCGGTGGTATATCCATACGAAGGAATACTACTTAACCATAAAAACAACGAAGTACGGATGCATGCTATGACATGGATGGACCTCAGCCACATTATGCTAAGTGAAAGAAGCCAAACACAAAAGACCACATATTATACGATTCCATCCATATGACATGTCCAGTAAAGGCAAATCTATAGACAGAAAGTAGACTAGTGGTTGCCTAGGGCCGGGGGGAGGGGGATGGAGAGGAGGATGGAGTGGGAGTGCTAATGGGCACAGGATCTCTTCTTGGGGTGATGGAAATGTCCTAAAATTAGATTGTGGTGATGGTTGCACAACTCTGTAAATATACTAAAAATCAATTAACTGTTCACTTTAAATGGGTGAATTTTAAGGTCTGTAAATTATATCTCAAGCTATTTTTCAAATGTTGCTAACGCTGAGACCTATGTGTAGAGTTAACAGGGCCTAGAGCACAGCCAGAGCCCTAAGCATCGTGAATAGGACTTCTTATGGTCAAATCTTCTGCTCAACTGAAAGTTGCCCAAAGTGCCTCAAAGTTCCTTTATTTTTAGGGGGACTTTGGAAAAACTAAATTGGGCAGTCACCGGTGATTCTGTGTCCCTAAGTGACCCGTCCCTGCCCACACAGGACTCCTAATCAGCTACTTCCGGGGGCAGCACGCATGTTGTGGTTAAAACTGCTCCAGTCTTGGATTCCACAGACCTGTGCTGGAGTTCTGGCTCTGCCCCTCACACCATCTGCTCATCAGGTTACTGAACAAATGACCTGGGCTATGGTGTGAGGGTGTCTGAAGCCTGGCATTCAATAAATTGGGGGAAAAACCCCTCATGCATGAGAAAGCCCTTTGTTAAGGCCTGAAAGCACGCCCGCCCGTCTTTGCTGTTCTCCTCAGCGCTGGCTGGTGGCTCAGCCACTGGTTCTCATCAGTGGAGGAGGAGCCACAGCCCTCCCCCTGGAGCTGCAGGTGCAAGGACAGCAGGAGAGGCTGCACGCACATGTGTCTGAAGAGCACCAGGTGTGGTGTAAGACTGCCTGGCTTCCAGAAACCTGGGACAAAGGACTTCCCCACTCTGTGCTTCCTCACCTGTTAAGTGGGGATAACACAGTCCCTACGTCTCTTAGGAGTGTCCTGCGCCAACCCACAAAAAGCCCTCAGCATGGTGCCGACGATGTCAGTAAGGGCAGCTATGATGACGGGTGCAGCTGTTGCTGCTGGAGTGCCACATGACCATGAACTTCCTGAGGGCAGGGACCTTGTTGTCTTCCTCTTGTAGGTGCTCCTGAATGTTTACTGATTGACAGAGGAGAAGAAGGGAGGAGGCAAGGGACTGTGATCGAGCTGGCTGCTCAGGGAAGGCCCAAGGAAACAGAAGGGCCTTAAGCTACACTGTACAGAAGAGGCACAATAATATGCTGCCATATGATCATGTAACCTTGGCCAAATTCCCTTATCTCTCTGGGCCTCGGTTTCCTTCAGCTGGACTAGGTAATCCCCAAAGCTTCTTCCAGCCAGAACATTCCTTGATCCTACTGATGCACCACGTTGCTATTATTCTCATCTGCCTGACGTCTCCCTCCAGGGATCCCAGAGGACATTAGACTTTGTACCAGGAGACCCATAAATCCCATTTCTGAAAGTGCTGAAGTCAGGCCACGTCCAATTTCACAGTGTTGAGCACAGCCGTCAGTCAGGCTGTGGAATGCCTGTCATTAACCCACCGGGTGATCCAAACGTTTCCACTCTGTGGCTCTGTGCACCCAAAAGCCCCAGCTCTTGGAAACAATGTGAAATCTCCCAGCTCTCCTGAACTGCGTGGCTCAGTTCCCGCATGCTCACAATCGATTCCGTAACACAAAGTTCCCCGGAAGAAAGTAGCAGGCCGTTCTCCAGGATAATGAAACCTCAACGCTCTCTGTTACAGGAGGTCAGAGGAGCGCTTGTGTTTCTCTCTGCTCCTGCCTGGAGCCACCACCAGCCCTGCCCCCGAATTTCTCGGCCAAGGGGCAGTTTCTTTTCCCAGCTTCTAGCTATCATGCCATATCCCTCCATTACCCACCCCTCTCCCTGACGAAAAAACAAAGACATACCCCATCCCTACCAGTGCTGGCATCCTGGCCTCTCTCCCTATCCCCTCTGGGCCACCACCCACCATAAACAACTTGGCCGTGACATTCAGCTCTGACCTGGCTGGGTGCAAACATCTTAAAGGAGCTGTTTCCAAAACGACAAGGGTGCAGCGCAAATGAAACTCATTTCTAAACGTCCTCCTCCACAGGCCAGGGAGTTTCCACGGGGGCTCTGGGTACACCCCAGGGGCCACGGGGAACCTGTGATGGCTTTGTCGTTAGAGCAATTCAGCCCGGTCTTGTATTTTAAGAACAGCGGGAAAGTAATGTCAACTGAAAGGAGTTTTCTGTGCGGTCTTTAACTACGTAAATGGCTCTGCAGCTGGAGAAAGCCACAGGCAGGCGTGTTATGATTCGAGGGCCCCCAATTACAATGATCCTTTTTTATTGTATAAAAACAGCAACATAGCCATTCTCCACTCTCCAGAGGCCTGCTCTTTCCATCCCCTTCCCCGTTGGCTGGCAAGGTTGCTCGGCATCCTGAAAGTGGCACCCAGATTCTCCTGGGTCGCCAACTTTACAGCTTCCAGCCCACTGGATGCCTTCTCTCCAGAGCCGGGGAGGAGAGGCTGGAGAGGGTGCAGTGACCCCTCGAGAATATTCTGTTACAGACACTGATAGAGACTTTAGAATTGTCTTTTTCTTGGGGGAGGGGAGGGAGGGACTAAGGACAACAGGCACAGATTTGGAATTCTCTCCCGTTTTGATTAAACTCACATACACACACACGCACTCATGCACACACCTCTACACCCCTTTAGTGGAAAAGCAATCCGACTGTCCAGAAGCACGTTCTAACACCATCCCTCCTCCCCACACTTCCACCCAGGCTGGGGTGGAGCTGGCCTCCCAAAGACTGCAGAAAGGCCTGCTGATGGCTAAGAGCACCAGCTTTGGAATCAGGTTGATTTGAGTTCGAATCCTGCCTCAGCTACTTTCTCTCTGTGACCTTGAGCAAGCGCATAACCTCTGTGAGCTCTGGTTTCCTGGCTTTAAAATGGGGCCATACCACTGTTCTCAGTGCACTCTTCATGGTCAGACTAAGATGACGTGGGGCAGGGAAAGTGCTTAGCGGAGTGCCCGGCACATAGTAGGGACTCAATTTTGGGGAGCTATTGATGTTCTTAAGAGGGCGAACACTGAGTTTGTGGTGTGTCGGGATGTGTAACGAGCTTTGTACTCATTCAATCTCACCAGCCAGAGTGAAAGGCTGGGGGGAGCAAGATGGCTGTCGGGGGCATGGATGTTAGCCCCACCGAGGAGTGTTTCCCCGAGTCTTTCTGCAACACTGATTTAAACCGTCATGTGCATAGCCCACACACGCATGCTGCCTCCTCCTTCATTTTGACTTCCGGTCCTTCCTCGGTTTTCTGTGGATGTGCTGGAGCCCAGCAGCTGCGGCTGCAGGCATCGGACCAGGCCAAGGAGAATGTGTAGCCCAGGAACTCTCATTCACTCTTTGCCCACCCTTCTCAACAGCGGGCTCCGTCTCTCTCCCACAGAGTCTGCCCTGGGTCCCCAACAGGGAGGATGTCCTCCCACAGAAGGAGCTCACGCAGTGTGGCCCCAGGAAGACATGAATCCACTCCCCACACTGAACTTCACAGCAAGTGGGTCTCAGGAGGGTGCTGGTTTCGCCCTGCAAGGTACACCCAGCACAGCTTTAAACCCAGGAAGGTAAACCCAGCATGTGCTTCCGACTTTTCCATCCCAAACCAGGCCTGTGCACCCCTAAAATACACCACAAACCTCTCACATTCATGTGAACGCCTGGGTCACACTCCTTAATATCGATCCCCCATGGATCAACAGCACAAGCATTTCATTCACTGCAGATTCTGTGTTAACTACTATTGCAGTGAAACATTGCGTAGTCAGATTTCATCTCCACCAAGTGTTTCTAGTACTAGGGGATCAGAGGGGGCCAGAAAGAGGAAGAAAGTGTGTGAACCGTGGCTTTTAACAGGTAAATTGTTCACCAGGGGATAAAGAGAAGGATCAGCAAGAAAACTGGTCCTGGCTCTAGTCTTTTTTACTCCATTTTAAAGTTTGGGTAAAAACTGATGTCCTGTTGTCAGGACTGTTTTTCTCCTTGGGGGTCTGTCGCACACACATGCACACACACTCACACCACTGCCAATCAACCTCTCTTAAATGCATGACTACAAGCATAAGAACAGGAAACAGATTGTGGGTGGATGTTCTTAAAATCACAACCTGTTCGATGTAGGGTGGGGGCCATCGAGGAGGGGGGAGGGGAATTGGGAGGGAATTTTTTTTTTCAGTTAAAAATGAATTCACCTTGAGATGACTAAAAACCATGTCCACTCTATTGCCTACCACACTGGCATGTGTGGAGCCAAGCATCCTTCAGAGCTGCACTGTCGGCTTTGACCATGACACAGCACATTACAGTACCTACACGTTGCACCAGGGTCTCGCTGTGATATTCTGGGAGAGCGTTCCATTTCAGCAGTTGCTGAGACTTGCCTCAAACGAGGGCATGTGTACATGGGGAAGGAGGCAGGAGAATGTCAATGAGATGGGGACAGTCTCGGTCTTGGCATCAACGACAAAATCCATGCACGTTAATTACTTGGCACCTCAAGGATACCATAAAGTCACTAAAGGTGGTGGCCGTGATGATGACGATGGTGATAACAGGTAACATTTACTGAACACAATCCATATGTTAGGCTCTGTGCTAAGCCCTTTTATAAACTCCTTCTTAAGCTTCACAATGACCCATAAGGCAGCTTCTAGAAGGATTTCCATTTTAGAGACGAGGAAACTGAGGTTTAAAGAGGTAATAGCCCAAAATCATCAAGCTAATAAATTGAGCAGCGAATCAGGGATGTCGGTCCTTGCTGGAGAAATCCAGCATGGGGAACCCGACGCGAGGGCCTCGGAGGCCCTCTGTAGCATCCTCTCAATTTAAAGCTAAGGTGAAGGGTCATGACCAAGCTTATCCTGCTGACGTGTGGTGGAGGGGCAGGTGGGACCCCAGAGCCCCAGGGTCAGGAGAACAGCAAATGTAATGTTTGAGGAGTAAATGGGTTCTCCCTTCCAGGGCTTTGGGTTCCACTAACCAAGTAACTATGAAAGGAGAGCCGGTTACAGCTGACTTACATCGGGTTAATTTTGGATCCCTATTGGCAGGACCTAAAAGAAAATCTCCCCCATCATTCCCTACTTTCTTATTGCACGCTGTCTTCTTTTTGCCCTAAGGCAAACCTGGTCCCCTGGTCTGAAACTTTCCAGAACTCACTTTATTTCAAATAAAAACCAAGCTGATTTGTCTCCGCCAGGCACACTGCTGTCAGTCTTCCCTTCCTAAAACACATGACATTCCATCAGAAGCCTGCCATAGCTCCCCAGTACCTACAGACTAAAAGCCAACCTCCACCACATCCACCCCCAAGTCTGGTGTCACCTCTTTGCACAGCTTGGCCTGCACCCCCCCCACCTCCCCAGAACACATACAGCTCCCAGGACAGTTTGACCATGATCAGCAATATCTTTCTTCCTCTTCTCATCTTAGGCACACACACTTTACCTGACAACTCAACAACTGTTCCAACATTCACCCCTTCTGTCTTACAAGTTGGACCCCAATTTTTCATGGCAGTGACGTGCCTAACAAAATATATGATTGCCCCTCCCTGGTGGGTTTGGGTGGCCACATGGCTCAGTTCTGGCTGATGAGCTAAGGACAGAAGTCCCTGAGAGGTGTGGTCCTTACTAAACATAATAGTAAAGTCATACCAGGTAAATGTTCCTTGTGCCTCACTCATCCTACTTTCTCTTTCTTGGAAGGCAGATGTGAGGCCTGGAGATGCAGCAGCCACCTTCCTACCATGAGACCATAGACCTGGAGCTAAAGGCCTACACTCCAAGGATGGGAGAGTGGCAAGACAGAACTGAGTTTCCCAGTGGTACAGCTGAGATATCATCCCATCCACTCTTCTTGTTGTCTGGCCCAAACAAGCCCCTAGCGGGTGAAGTCACCAGGGGTCAGGATTTCTGTTGCTAACAGCTGAATGCAATGAAATCTGATGCACTTCCAGACATTGTCCCTCCTCATTCATGGGTCAAATGCTACCTGCTCTAGGTAATCCTCCATGATACCCTCAGAGCATGATAATTATGCCCTTTGCTGTGTTTCCACAATTGTCACTTTTCTCAATTCTAACATTTAATCCTGCTTGATTTGGCCTAATGAGTGTTTCCCTGCCAGTCTGCTCAAATCTCTGGAGGGTAAGGGGGCTCTGTCCCACCAGCCGCTCCACGGTGCCTGGAGCAGTGTCTTGCATCGAGGTTGGGGGCTCTGTCTCACCAGCATCTCCATAAGGGCTGGAGCAGTGCATACAGCATGGAGTGAGCGTGTTTTGGGGTCTGGCACTCTGCTTACTAGCTGTTTGGTCTTGGGCAAGTTAAAGAACCTCTCTGTGCCTCTGCTCTCTCATCTATAAAAAGGAGAGAAGGAGAGTTCTTACCCCACTGGGTTGTCATAAAGACAAAATAGTTTAATCATAAGCACTGGGGATGGGCCCTGGCATATAAAAGTGCTTAATGACTGCAGGCTCTTATTAGTGTGATGAATATTGTAGCTGCTGAATGAACAGATAAATCAACACACAGTTGCTAAATAAATGAATAAAGGAGTGAAACTCAGGAAAATTCCTCTGGTTTCAGACCCCAGGGCAGTGGCCACTGTTCCCTCTTTCCTGCCTGCTCCTGACTCTTTACTTTTCATTCTAACTACAACTTCTCATATCTGAGTAGCTGCTACAATAGAGTATTTAAGGCTATGAAGTAAGGCCTGGCTTCAAACACTGACTTTGCTTTTTGCTGTGTGGCTTGGGCAAATTTCCTCCCCTCTCTGGGCCTCAGTTTCTTCAACTGTAAACCGGGGATAATAACAGTACTTATAGAGTCATGGTGAGAGTGAAATGATAAAGCACATAAAACACACAGCATTGTGCGTGGCATACGGAAACAGTTGTTGTTAGCAACCATTATCAAACATTGTCATTATTCTTCTTGTCAAAGGCACAGTATCCCGGCGAGTCACACGGCCCCGATGCAGACAAGGCACTGGGAGTGGCGTCACGTTTGGCATGTCAAGATACACTGTACATCAGGAGCCAACAAACAGCTGTGTCATTTTGATTTTTCCCTTAAATGAGGACTAGTTAATATATCTGATTTATCCTAACATCTTGGCCTTGAATTCTCCCCTTAATGGCTGTTAACGTCAGGTAGATCCTTAGCTGACGTCAAACCTGGCCAGGAGGAACGCGTGCACACGAGAACAATCAAAGATCAGAGCTTTTCAACAGTAACAATATCCCCACAGATCACAGGTCCGGCTACGGTTGGTGACACACTTCAATCTCACTTGCAGACTTCCTCCCCAGCTTAAAAGATGTGTACACAGCTTTCCAGAACTTTCCCTTCAAACTTAAGTCAACCGGTTACGTTTGTCCCATTCAAGCACTGGGCGGCTCCATTAATCTATTTTTACCATTAAACATGCCGTTTTACCAGATATTTATTCCACTTGGTTGTCATCCAAACGCTTTTTGACATTAGTGCCCTGGGACTGAACCGCTTAAACTCTGCCCTCATAAACAGAAAACCACCTTTGGATTGAAACCTTGAAGAACTCTCACAACCCCAGCTCTTCACTTCAACAGGCATTAATTTCTGCTCCGCATAAAGGAGAGAGCGTATGTGTGTGAGAGTGTGTGTGTGTGTGTGTGTGGGGGGGGGTGTTTTAAGAGGGTCACTGTGGGAGGGCTGAGCCACCCAAGGGATGAAGGGGAGGGATTCCGGTCCCCCCAAACCCTCCCCACAGGATGTCTCAGGCCCGGGGAGATGCTGACTTGCAGAGACAAGGGGATCATCAGAGACCAGGTGAGGGGGAGAACTCTAGGACCCGAAGGACTTAGGGATCCCTGGGGTCCACGCTGGGCAGCGCCTCTTTCAAAGGGGAGGGGTCCAGGGAAAGTCACTGTTCCCCCCACTCCCCCCTCCCCACCTCCCCGACGAACAAAAGGCCATCGCGGAACCACTGAAGGCAGAGACCCCACTGGCTTTGAAGCCGCTCAGTCAGGTGGAAGCCCGAGCAAATCACAACTTGGCTTCTCCGTCAAGTTTTCTCCCCAGCCTAACCGACCGCCCTCCGCCGCCGCCGCCGCCTCCGGAGCTGCGCACGGCTCCGAGGCCAAGGGGACCGTCCTGTGATGCTCACTGGTTTCCAACTTTCCGCTCCTCTTCGTCTCCGCAGCCTCCTGCAAAGCGGCTGGGAAAAGGGCAGGTTGGCAAAGGCGGGGATCCCCAGTCCCGGGGAAGCCACAAAGAAGCTGCACCCCGACAAAGATGGACCTCGCGTGGGGCCGACGGAGAGCGCCGGCTGCCGTTCCGGGGGCGACCGTGGGCTCGGGGTGGGGGGGGGGGCCGGAGGCGGGGCGTGGGCCAGCCGGCGGCGGACAGCGGGACCCGGGGCCCCCCAGGCACCCCCCCGCCCCACGGCCCCTCCCCACGCGGGCTCCCCGGCACCTGAGCGGGGCGTGGGGACAGCGCCGCGCTCCGGCCCTGCCCGCGCCAGGTGGCTCGGCCGCGCGCCCGCCGCCTGCGGCCACCAGGAGCGCCGAGAGGAGCGGCAGCCTCAACCCACGGCGTCATGCTTCCTGCCACCACAGTACGGCGAATCGTCACCGGGAGAGGGGAGCAGCGGGGAGGGCGGGGAGCACACACACACGCAGCCCCCCGCCCGCCGAACCCCGCGGGGACGGGGCCACGTCCCGGTGGAGTCCCCGCGGGACCTGCCCCGTTTGCACAAAGCGCCGCGATCGGGCCAAGCCAGGGAGGGAGCCGGCCACGAAATAAATAAATAAAAACAGAGTCGGTCTACGTAACGCCCTGTCGAAAGCGGACGCCATATTTTTTTGTGGCTTATGTCGACATAGGGAAACGTAGACATGTTTTTCCTCCTCCTCCTCCTCGGTGTGGCTCGCATTTATCCAAACTTGTAATCAAAACTCTTAAAAAAAAAAATCTCCCCCCCCCGCCCCGTATCCTTGATTTCCTCCCATCCGCAAAAAGAGCCCGCAGCCCCCCACCTCCCCCAACCCTCCCTCCCGCACCCCGCTTCCAATCACAAACGCGGCCGAGTCCCATGAAGAACGCATTTTCGGGAGCCGCGGCGGCGGTGGGAAAGTTGGGCTGGAGTGGCCGGCGCCCGGCGTGCGGGGCTTGGGGCGGGCGGCGCCGGGCGGGGGGTGCTGCGCGCCGAGGCGAAGTTTCTTACCTGCGCCGGGGCTGCGAACGCGGGGACCCGGGCTGGGAACGCGGAGACGCGGCGCGGGCGTTCCAAAATGGAACTCTGCTGGCTCCCCCCCCACCCACTCCCCACTCCCCAGCCGGCGCCCGGGCTCGGGCTCCGTGGGAAATAGGGGGGGACCAAGCCAGCCTGCCTTAGACAGACGGACAGAAAAAGCCCCCGGACGGAGAACAGTGGCCAAAATTTTTTAAAAGAAAAAAAAAAAAAAGAAGAAGGAAAAAAAAAAGGGGGAGAAAAAAAATGTCTCGATCAGTGGGGAATCTACGCCAAAACCCACATGATCTGTAACGTCAGCATGCGTATTTGCATACGATACCACCACCGAGCTGCCACCCGGGCTCGGGTTCCGCAGAAAGTTACAAAGTGAAATTCAGCCCCCTCCGGAGGCGCCGGCGAAATGTCATTTTCAGGCGGGAGCTGGGGTGGGGGGAGGCTAGCCCTCAAGGCGCTGGTTACTAGCCAAGGGGGGGGGGGGCAGTAAATTAACTTAAAAGTCTGAGGCCAGTAACGGACTCGGTGGAATTTCTGCGAGGGAGGAGGGGGAGGCGCGAGCGAGATCATTGAATATTAAGCACGACCCGGCGCGGCGGCCGCGGCCGAACCCTCCCGCTGCAATACCCATTTTCTTTACGAAAAGTTCAAGGTGTCAGTGATGAGCTCAACCAACTGTTGATCCTGAGCACGTGGAGTGGCGGACCCGGGGACCGCGGGGCGCGGCTGCTCGCCCTGCGCGGGGCGGCACCCGGGACCCCGCGTCCCTCCCGCAGCGCAAAGGGCAGCGCGCGGGTGGGGCCTCCGGGCGCCCAGGGCGCTGCCTGCGCTTTCTCCCGCCTTCGGGCTCAGGGAAATAATAATAACTAAAAAAAAAAAAATTTTTTTTTTTTAAAGCGAGACACATTTTACGCCTGGAATAGTCATGAGAGGGCTTGGGGTAAGGCGGCTAAGAGCGAGCCCCCCACTTATATAACGACTTGAAATTTGGATGACTTTTGCTGGAGAGATTCCGAGATTTCTGCTAGCGCAGGTCTGAGGTTGGTTTGAAGATCCTCAAACTTTTTTCCTTAAGAGCCAATAAACAAACAGACGCCCGGGGAGCAGACTTAAACTCTTGTCGGGCCGGCGTTCGCTGGGATTCACAGGCTGGGAGAAATGCACACGCCTGCGGCACTCGCAGGGAAGTCCCTCGGAAGCGAGGCGGGTCACTTTCGTAATAGGGACTCTGGCGTTCCCGGCGGGAGGGGCTCTCTATCCGCCGCTGGCTGCTGGTTCCCCTCCGGCTCCTTAGAGCAAAGGAAAGTCAGGATCTCGCTGCCCCTCGCCCGTGGCCTCGGGAACCGTGAACTTGCGTTCTGGGCGCGGCGCTCCTGCAACAGTGCTCGGCTAAGAAGCTCTAAGGGATTGGGATCCAGGGGACGCTTCGGAATCTCACAGGGCAACCTGTCTGCGCCGCAAGTTCCTGCCCGCATGGACCCGTTTCCCCCTCCGTGGGCATCTCGACGCGTCAGCATCTCCCGGTGTGAGCTGGGCGCCAGCGCGCACGAACCGAGTGGGGGCGAGGGGGATGCTGCCTGGGGTCTACTTTTGACATTCTGAGCGTCAGCGAGAAAACAAAGGGAGCCTGGGACTGGAGGCACTGCGGGGTCCCCGCCCGCCCTGAGGCTTAGCAGGCGCGGAGCGCCGGGGCTTCCCGGCCAGCCTGTGCTCCGGGGAATTAGAACGAACTCTAGCGGCGGATTGCGACTCGGCTCTGGGCGCGAGGGCAGCAACAGGTGGCCGTGTGCGGCAGAGTGGCCGGAGGCGAGGCCGGGGACTGGGGTGGGGATGGCTGGCCTTGGGGGCTGACCGCGTGGCCAGCGCGCTGGGTGACCTTTTGGCACGTTCGTTTACTAGGCAGAGGAGAAGAAAGTAGCCAAACGGTGTTTTTTTTAGAGTCTCCCCTGGGGCTCCAATTTCTCTAACAGAACTCCTTGGGTCCCCAGAAGTTTTTACAATAA
Organism: Equus przewalskii; assembly: GCF_037783145.1. Classification (NCBI taxonomy): domain Eukaryota; kingdom Metazoa; phylum Chordata; class Mammalia; order Perissodactyla; family Equidae; genus Equus; species Equus przewalskii. The sequence continues at coordinate 66,894,501 of NC_091838.1, read as the reverse complement.
AAACAAAAATAGCTCGTATGCAAAACTTTTTTTGCTGGCCTGCACCTGTTTGTTCGGTTGTTGCTGATGTAGAGTCGGTTTGCTTTTTAACGACACGTAGGCACATAAAACTAGGTCCTGGCCTGGGAGGGGGTCTTTTGCGTGCTGCAGTCAGACCTGACAGACGACTGACCAGGCTTTCTGTTAGGGATTGTGTTAAGAGCTTCCTTGATGATTATGATCCACATCACGGCGCATCTTCCTCAAACTCATTTGATCCCTACTGTCTAAGGTACTCATCTACTTCATCAACATGAGAATTTAGGGATACTGTATTTTTTTCTTCCCTCAAGGGTGTGCCAGAAGAGAAAAAGAAAAAAAAAATACCCCCACCAACTTTACTGTTTTTATATTGCTTACTCTTGACTCTTCTAGGTCTTACTTTTACTTACTCCTGACTCTTCCAGGTCATTCCACCTCTTCCCGCCCCCTTTGAAAATAAGTATAGTTCTGTTTGTTTCCCTGGAAATTAGTGAAACCTCAAGGAAGCGATTCCCGTTTTGAGGCTGCACCTCCTCTTGATGGTCAGTCGCTTAGGAGGATTCTCCATAAGCCGAGGGTCCTCCCCCCCACCCCACCTCATCACCACCAGCCTCTGGCTGGGTGAGAGATTCATGGGGTGGGAAGGATCAGGGTTGAGCCAAGCAGGGAAAACCCTCTGGACTGTCCTCTGAGTTCCCACCTCTTCATCTTCAGGCACTTGGACCTCATGGACACTGGGGTGGGGTGGGGAGTTCTTTTTGTGTTTTTTTAATTGAGGTAACATTGGTTTATAACATAAATTTCAGGTGTACATCATTATATTTCGATTTCTGTGTAGATTACATCATGTTCACCACCCAAAGACTAATTCCCATCCATCACCATAGACATGTGCCCAATCACCCCATTTGCCCTCCTCCCTCTGGGGGGGGGGTGGCGGATGGTTCTGATGTGCTGCGGTATCTTTAAATAGTTCAAAGTTTAGCTGGAACTGAACTTTCACTATATAAACAAACAGCAGGGAATAAAACAAGGGTGACTTTTGCATGAAGTACTATGATTTATTTGCTTTATGTGTAGGTGGAGTAGGAAAACCCTTATCTGATATGATTCAGGAGCTTTGGAATCAATAATTATCCCGGTAATGTTCATGAGTGCTTTGGAGTCATACGCCAGTTTCTCCTTAATCGTTATAACATCCTATCAGGCAGTGATTCTCAAGATGTTTTGTCTCAGGTCCCCTTTAAACTCTTAACATTATTGAGGACCCCAAAAAGCTTCTGTTTAGGTGAGTTATGTACGTTTTGATATTTACCATATTAGAAATTAAATTGAGAAAGATTAAAACACAAGAATTTACGAACAAGCTTTCCACTAGCCATCAGAGCAATGACACTCTTACATGTCACGTAGCCTCTGGAAAACCACTAAATACTTGTGAGAGAATGAGAGTGAAAAGGGCCAGTAATATTTCAGCCCTGTTGTGAAAATAGTTGTGACCTTAAGGACCCCTGTTAAGGTAAGTTATATTATTATGCCATTTTATAGATGAGGAAACCAAGGCTCAGAGAAATTTAGTGACTTCCCCAAGGCAAATGGAGGGAGCAAGGATTTAAACTAGGTTCATTAGAGGCCAGAGCCAGAGTTCTTAATGATTCCAATTCCATCTTTCTGTAGCCACCTGAGCTCCATCCCCAGCCTAGAAAAGCCTTTGGTGCTTCTCCAGAGTGCTTTTATTAACAGCAATCATGTCTTGAGGCCCTACTGGGTGCTAGGCTCTGTGCCAGCCCTTCATATGCATTATCTTGTCAAAGCCTTACACCTACCTACCCTATGAGTATGGTTTCTCTCACTTTATAGATGACAAAACTGCGGTTCAGAGAGGTGAAGAAGCTTCTTCAAAGTCACCAGCCAATAAGTAGTAGAACCTGGCTTCAAATCTTTGTCTAGTGGCTTCAAAACCAAGGATGGACAAGAGTCCATCATGGTGTTTTATAAAGGCCTAGCAGGGGTGAAAGCAGCTTCAGTTCATAATTTGGGGAAAGTCAGGCCTGGCTGGGAAGTCTTGAAAGTTAGGAATTGGCAGGAGGAGAAGAAATAAAAAACAGCACTACCCTTGACGAGCCCCTAATTTAATGCCAGCGAATCCACACGGGCTTATAAACCCAAGGAGACCAGGTGGGAGCAGCAGAGATTTGGAACTGAGATGTGAATTACAAGTTTGCCGCTTCCAGCTGTCTGATCCCCACATGTGCTTGCTAAATAGATGTTTTTTAAACGAATGAGAAAAGACAACACAAGATACAGAGAAACGAGCAAAAAATCCAAAAACAATTATCAGCGGTCCAAGCAGGTACTGGTTATAATTTTGGTATATATCCTTCCGTGTGTTTCATTTAATTTTTCCTTTATAAGACTCTTAAGAGAAATGAAAACTATTAAATATCAATTTACCAAATGTAGCGTGGAACAGTCACTACTGACATGACTTATAAAAAATCGAGGCGAAGTGTGACCTTTTGGAACGTTCCGATTGCTTTACCAAACATCTACAGGTGGGAGCCAAAAGAAAATACTAGGTAGATGCTGTTTCGTTCCATGTCTGCATCTCCCCACCCCACGGTTTGATAGGAAGTGTTTCCTGCCTGGAGATGCAATCCTGTGGCCTTGGGAAGATGGGAGCTGGCACTTGTTGTTTTCAAGTTGATAGCAGGAGCTTATCAGCGCAGTTGACTTAGCAGCGCCTTGAGCCTGCTTGGAGTGTAGAACGGAATGTTTACAAAACAGGGAAAACTCCGAGCTTGGTACTTATTTGATTTCACGGTCTGGTTTGATCTTTGCGTCATCCCTGTAAGGTAAGCAAGGCTGGTACTATTATCACCATTTTACAGAGGAGGTTACCGAAGCTTATAAAGGTTACACTGATTAGTTCAAGTTCGCAGACAAAGTTCAGAACCGTGATTCAAATCCAAGTCTTGTAACTGTAAGGCCAATGCTATTTCTATGCCTCTTTTTCATCATTTGCTATTGTACCAAAAGGAAACTAAATGGGGCCACTGTTAGACACCATCCCTCTTTTTTGCAGAATCCTAGGGGAGAATTATCACCTAACAAGGTCTTTTTATCATATACTACTTTTTTTTTCTGCTTTTTCTCCCCAAATCCCCCAAGTGCATAGTTGTATATTTTAGTTGTGGGTTTTTTTTTTTTAAAGATTGGCACCTGAGCTAACAACTATTGCCAGTTTTTTTCTTTTTCTTCTTCTTCTTCCTCTTCTTCTTCTCCCCAAAGCCCTCTAGTACATAGATGTGTATTCTAGCTGTAGGTCCTTCTGGCTGTGCCACGTGGGACGCTGCCTCAGCATGGCCTGATGAGCAGTGCCACGTCTGCACCCAGGATCCGAACTGGCGAAATCCTGAGCCACCAAAGTGGAGCATGCAAACTTAACCACTCGGCCATGGGACAGGCCCCTAGTTGTGGGTCTTTCTAGTTGTGCTGTGTGGGACACCGCCTCAACGTGGCCTAATAAGCTGTGCCATGTCCGTGCCCAGGATCCGAACTGGTGAAACCCTGGGCTGCCCAAGCAGAGTGCACGAACCCAACCACTCGGCCACGGGGCTGGCCCCCTATCGTATACTATTTTATATGTACTTATTCATTTATTTGTTTGCCTCCCCACTAGAATGTAAGGTTCCTGCAGGCAGGTACTTTGTTTACGTCTCTGCTGTATCCCCATGATTAAGCCTGCCTGGCGTATCACAGGTGCACAACAAGTGATGCTGAATGGATGAATGAATGAATGAAGCACGGTTCTTGTCAGGATTCATCCAGTAACAGGGAGCCGATGCTGTTCAAGAGTGTACACATCTTCTGTTCACCTAGAATGATCTCAGCTAAGCGCTTCATTTTCTGGGGTCAAGGCTTTTGTTTCCATGGTGCATGGACTTCGTGTCTGGTGAGGAATGCACAGGGGTCAGTCCTCATCTGGATTCCCAGCATGAGGAACATTAGCTCTGTGTGGGTCCTTAGGCATCCGTTACTCTAACCAGCTCATTTCACAGGTGGGAACACTGAGGCTCTCACTGGGGGTGGTGTTTCGACTAGAACTCAAGTCTCTCAACTTCTGGCGGATATTAATTCTCCTGCAGATTTGCTTAGAAACAGCAAAGCCTCAAGCTGCCAGAGAGAAACAGAGCTGTGTCCTCAGTCAGTGTACGAAGGAGCTAAGAAAGATCTTCACAGCTGCGTGTTGTGGCGGGAAAGGCTTAGGAGGAGGGGAGAGGAAGCACGTAAGGTGTGCTGGGAGGTGGGCGGCCGGACCTGGTCGTCCGGGCCCATGCCTTTGTCTTGAAAGTGAAGTTGATAATGCCTGCGGGCTTCCTTCATAAGATTTTTGTGAGCCTCCAATGATACAACTTGTGCGAATGCGCCTCTCTATTCTCTTCAGTGGGCTCATACACACATCATGATGTAAAGCTTGACCTAGTTGGTTAGTTGGTAGCTATAAGAGACAGACTCTAGGGTTTGAATTCCAGCTCCAGCACTCACTTAACTTCTCCCAACTTTAGTGTCCTTATCTATGAATACTAAGTGGGGCTAATGATAATTGCTATCTGCCGGGGATGTTGAGATAATTCAGTAAAGTAGGATGGAGCTTTAGTGCTTGACCCACTCTGAGTGCTTAGTAAATGTTACCTGTTATGGTCATTTCTCACATGAAAATAATACATGTTGTTGGAAATTTAGAAAATTCACATAAATAAAACATGTCTGTTGAAGGAATGCATAAGCAAAAATAAATACATTAGATAAATGGACAGATCTTACTCAGTTGACCATCCAGAAGAAAGCGTTGTGAACATTTCGCTATATATATGTGCCTACATCAAATTTAAAAAAATGTCTACTTTGTTTTACACACTGTTCTAGGACCTGAGATACAGAACTTACATTAGATCTGGATAAGAAGTAAACATATTATGTATCAGGTGGTGATAAATTCCATAAAAGTGAATAAAGCTTCATAAAGGAGAGAAAGAAGTGGCCTCTGTGTTGAGCTGCTATTTGGACAAGTGTCATGAAGGGAAACTGGTGGGACATACAAACCTATTTTAAGTGGCCCTGTGTATAGGGAACCATCTATAATGAAAGTGACCCTTATATATTGACTATTTTTTTCTTGTCATTAAGAAATTAAGTATTCTTTTTATATGCCTTTTTTTTTTTTTTTTTGGCGAGGAAGATTGGCCGTGGGCTAACATCTATTGCCAATCTTCCTCTTTTTGCTTGAGGAAGATTGTCCCCGAGCAAATATCTGTGCCAATCTTTCTCTGTTTTGTATGTGGGATGCTACCACAGCATGGCTTTATGAGCAGTGTGTAGGTCTGCACCCGGGATCCCAGCCTGTGAACCCCGGGCTGCTGAAGCAGAGTGTGCACACTTAACCACTATGCTACCAGGCCAGCCCCACTATATGCCACTTTTAATGGTGTCATAATAATGTTGTTCATTGCAAGGTTGAACAACATCAAAAACAGCTCTGTATTGGTCAGGACAGGCTAGCATATGCTACAGTAACAAATAACCCCCAGGTCTCAGTACCTTAAAGCCACTTTATTTCTTTCTCTTGCTACATGTCTGTGAAGGGTCAGCAAGGAGACAGATCATCACAGTTACTCAGGGACTCGGGCTGACGAAGCAGTCATACATTCATAAGATTTTGCCAATTATTGTGCAAGAGGGAAAAGATGTTGTCCAGATGATTAAATGCTCAGTTAGGAAGTAATATATGTCACTTTCACTTACAACTCATTGGTCAGAATTAATCACAGGGTTACCCACAAGGAACTGTGGAAGAGTTATGTGCCTGGAAATGGGGAAAACTGGAAATATTTGTACTAAAATGGTAGCACTAATGACTACTGCAAGTAATAATAGTTCATAATTATTGATCCTTCGCTGTCTGCTTTCATGTATCATCTCACTGACTCATCACAAACAGCCATATTTTTTCTTCACTTTCTGGATATGGAAACTGAGACTTAAAGAGCTTAAGTAACTTGCTCAACATCACGCAGCTATGAAGTGATGGATTTGGGATTTAAACGTAATACTGTCTGGTTCCAGCGCACAGACTTTCAAAACACTTTCCTCAAACCCCATTGGATTTAATTGGTCCCCTAATATTGAATATTAGAATATTAAGTAGTTTCAATTTTTTTTCCAGTGGACAACCTTGGGTCAAATCTTCTGAATCATCTATGAATACTTCCTTAGGACAAATTCCTTAAGATAAGTATTCGCTGTGTTGGAATATACACGTAACTGTAGAGTGAAAATCCTTTGCAAAAAGTGAAAGCTTCAGGATGTGTGGTACCGTCTCCCAAGATGGCCACTGTCAATCCTTTCTCTCTGGATAAAAAATACTCCACCATTAAGTGGTGAAGTTTATTTCTCCTCCCCTTGAATCTAGACTAGTCCTGTGATCGCTTTGATGCAAAGTAAGTGATTTTTCTGAGACCTCTGAGCCCAGGCCTTAAGAGACTGGTGCTTTCTGCTTCCTTCCTCTTGGGATCCTGCTGCCATGTTGTGAGAAGCCCAAGCTTCATGCAGAGGGCTCATGGAAGAAAACCAAGATGCTAGGGACAGCAGCCCCAGCTGATTTCTAGCCGACTTTAGAAGCGTGAGTGAGCCATCTTGAATGCTCCAGACTGATTGACCCCTCAGTTGACTATAGCCCTAGTTGACATCACAGAGCAGAAGAACCACCCAGCTTAACCCAGCCAACCCACAGAATCATGAGAGATGATAGTAAAATGGTAGTTGTTCAACATTACTAAGTTTTGGGGTGGTTTATTACACAACAATAGAAAGCTGAAATGGGAGGTGCTTTTCATGTGTCTTCATTTGTACATATATCTGAATATTCCAAGTGTACTTTCCACTGATCTCTATAGGATGTAGCATTCGGGGATCATAGAGAAGGCCAGGACAAGGGGTTGGAGGGCCTGGTCCATGACACCTGGGCTGGTCACTCCTCTGAGTCAAATGCTTTTCCTGAGATCAGTTGTTTCTCACAAAACTTCTGGATCAGCCTAAGAACACTCCCTGGTCCCCTGCATGAGGTCCCAGATCCTAAGCAGATGGATACTCTTAGGTAATATTTACCAAGCACAGATACTCAGTAGGGGCTGGAGTTAAGTTCCTGTTTGGCGATGCCAAAACCTGAGGTTTCCACTCTTCAGAGATATGTGCTGTGCTGGGAACTCCAAATGCCTGTGACGTACAAGGCAACCTAGAAGATGCTTGTAACGCTGTTTCACTTACTCTTCACAACCTTCTGATATGTGTATTGCCTCCTTAATTTGGAGGAGGAAACGGAGGCTCATAGAGGTATATGAATTATCCACGGGCCATATTCCTAATAAGTTAGAAGGGGACTGGAACCCAATTTGACTGCAAATCCTGCCTGCTTCCCATTACACCTGTGTGTCTCAAATTAACTCATTTGTAAACCATCTTTACAATTTTTGCCCCAGTGGCCTATGTACCACCTGTAGTACATAATACCTGTAGTATTATTTATTTAACATTTTACTTACATTGATTCACATTAGAAAACTTAAATGCACTTATTTAATAGTAACATAAAAGCAGCTTTCTATCGCAATGGAAAAAAGAAAATCCAATACTGATTGGATTGTAACAATTAAAAGGTAACAGTAAAAATAATCCACAGAAAGCATCAGTGCTATTAAGCTAGCTGGATCCTGTTATTTACAGAAGGTGGAGCCAGAGGGAAAAGGTATTAGAAAGGTGTTGACAGGCTACCACCAAATTGAGAACATTTTCTTGAGCTAATGAAAAGGATGGAAAGAGAATTGAAAAGGAATAACTTTCTCTACAAGTCAGGGCTGTTTACTGATGCTGTATCCATGCATCATTTAAAACCATCTTACGTACCACACATGCTACTAGCGGCACGTGTCTCATACTGCTGACACCTGGCTGCCTCTCATAGATGCATCAATTATAACAGGGTTAGTTTGAGGAACTTGAACTGCTGTAAAAACCAACTAACCGCGTGCCTCCGATTTCTACCTGCATTATCCCTGGTGTCACCAAAACATAGCCCTTGCTCCATCATTTCCCTGCTTGCCGTCTTTTGTTGCTTCCCATTTCTTTAGGATGGCGTGGATCATCTTGCATAAACTGCTGCCAACCAACTTCCCAGCATAGCCTTCTGCCTCTTCTAACCTTGTCCTCTCAGGTTTAGCATCACTGGGTTCCTTGTCACTCCCTAAATTTGCTATGTTCTTTTCCATCTTTGTAAATGATGCACTGTGTACCTGGAATGCCTTCCCTCCTCCTCTTTGCTTCAAGACTTGGATCAAATGTCACTTGCTTTGGAGAGCCTTCTGTATTCCTCCCCAAAGAGTTAATCCTGCCTCCTCTAAAGTTGTAGAGAATATTGTGCTTTCCCTTAATTAGCAATGGTTGCCCTGTAATCTAGTCACTTCTTTGTATTTGTCACATTGCTTGACTGTAAGTCCCTTGTGGATGGGTATTTTGCCAGTCATTTCTGGGTCCTCATTTCTTGCCTTACATAAGTTATATATGGTGGGTAGAATTCTAAGATAGTCTTCAATATTCCCAGCCCCTGGTTATTCAGTCAAACACTAACCTAGGTACTGTGTCAAAGGATTAGCAAGTGTAATTAAAGTCTCAAATCAGTTGACCTTAAAATCCGGAGATTAGGAAGATTATCTGGCCAGGCCTGATCTAATCCCACAAGCCCTTTAAAGGTAGACAGGTTTCTCTGGCTGGAAGGAGAAGTCAGAGATGTTCGAATGGTGGGAGGAATTTTACACAAGGGAGGTCCTCTGGGCTAAGATGGAGGGGCCACGTGGCAAGGACCTGAGAGAAGTCACTGGCCAACAGTTAACAAGACAATGGGCATCTCAGTCCTACAACCACAAGGAAATGAATTCTGCCAACAACCACTGAGCTTGGAAGAATACCCTGAGACCCAGACAAGAACCACAGCTCCGGCCGACACCTCGATTTCACCCAGTGAGACCCTGAGCAGAAAATCCAGATGTGCCACATTCAGACTTCTGACCTCCAAGTTGTGGAATAATCTCTTTGTGTTGTTTTATGATGCTCTGTTTATGGTAATTTCTTACACAGCAATAGAAGATTGATAAAGGATAGATGCTGAGTAAATGCTGAGTGAATAGATGAATGGGAATACACATCATTTGGTAGTCATAAATGGTATTTGACAGGAATGCCTTTCTCCGCTCCTGTTTCCATGAGGAGGGGTTTTCTCTAAGGATGCTCCCACCTCTCCCTGCCTCTGGAAATGTCTAGCTCAGCTGCACCCTTTCTCTCAGAGGCACTTCTCCTGAGCGCCTGAGTCTCGTTTGTTCTGGTCTTAGCCTGGGGGGAGGGGAAGCCCCAAGTGGCACTGCCTTCACCTGTGTGGGCATGTCAGCCTCATTCTGGGTTCTGGATGTGCAGCCCACACGGCTAACAGGCTGCCACACAGTGGGGGGCTTAAACAACAGGTGTTTATTTCTCACAGTTCTGGAGGCTGGAAGTCCGAGATCAAGGTGCCAACAGGGTAGCTTTCATTCTGAGGCTTCTTCTCTTGGCTTATTGATAGTTACCATCTCACTGTGTGCTCACATAACTTCTTGTGGGTGTGTGTGTATGTGTGTGTCTCTCTTCCTCTTCTTATAAGGACACTAATCCCCATCATGAGGGCCCTACCCTCATCGAACTCTAATTACCTCCCAAAGGACCCACCTCCAAATGTCATCACATTGGGTGTTAGGGCCTCAGCATATGAATTTTGGGGGACACCTTCAGTCCATCACAGACTTGTGACCCCCTACTGCAGCCTGGCTTCTACCAGTATTGAGTCCCATATGTTCTCTTTGTTTTATTTCCCAACTTGTTCTAAACCCGGGTCGGGAAAATGGGTACTCTTTGTTGGGGGTGGTCCCTTGGAGACCCCAACAGGAGGCACAAGCTGTTGTGAGATTTGTGCCTGTGGCGAGATAACATTTTTGGAAACGTTCACCCATAGTCTCGCCTCCGTCCGTTTCCTTGTACTCCTTGACCTTCTCCTCCACCTCATCCAAGTGGAGAAGACACCTTTCGGCTCTTTTGCTCCAGGGAAGGAATGAGGCAAAAATTGCATTTTTGAGTGAATGCCTGGCTTTTGAGTTTTAAAAATGCAAATCCTCAAGGGAATGGGAAGAACTTAGGTCATGGACAATACGTTTTAGAAAGAACATGATAAAGGAGAGAAGTCCCCTCCCCCACCCCAACTAGGCACAGATGCCTTTGTCTTGGGGGAAGAAGGGAGCGGACTGGGAGCTCCCCAGCTTCCTGCTCTCTGGGGGAGCCCTGAGGAGGCCAAGCTCGGAGGGCCTGTGCCGTAGCTGGGTAGAGTTCTGGGCTGAGGAACAAGACTCCAGGGAAAAGGCCAACTGGTGGCAGATTGACACAACACTACCTTCCTCTCCACGTGTTGTTCCATAAAATGAGCTTTCCAACTTCCATCGGAAGATGGGGCCTGTGTCCCTCTCCTTGAAGCTGGGCGAGCTGTGACAGCTTCTACTAACAGTGCATTGCAGAAGTGGCTTTATGTGATTTCTGAGACTAGATCACAGAAGGGAAGTCAGCACCTACCTTGTCCACTGGGACACTTGAGTTTTGAAGACTTGAGCCACCACGTAAGAAGTGTGACTCCTCTGAGGCTGCCCAGCTGTGAGGTCACCTCTGCACATAAGGAGAGGCCCCAGGTGACTACTTCAACCAGCTGCCCCCGCTGAGGTCCCAGAGGACAGCTGGCATCGACCACCAGATGTGAGAGTGATGATATCTCCAGATGATTCCAGCCTCCAGTGGTCGAGTCACCCCCAGGTATTGGGTCTTACAAGCTGAAGCTCCAGACATCAGAGAGCAGAGACAGGCCATCCCCACTGTGTCCTGTCTGAATTCCTGAGCCAGGGAATCAGTGGGCATAATAAAATGGTTGTTTCACGTCCCTAAGTTTTAGGATGGCTTTTGATGTGTCAATAGTAATGAGTGTAGTCAGTGAGCATGGGACAATCCTGAGTGCCAAGGGTGGTGTGTTAGAGAGAATAATGACCCCCCCCCTGCAAAAGATGTCCACATCTGAATCCCCAGGAACTGTGCATGTATTAACTTACATAGCAAAAAAGACTTTGTGGATGTGATTAAGAATCTTGAAATGGGGGGGGTTATCCTGGGGTATTGGGGTGGGCCTAACATAATCACAAGGGTCTTCGTAAGAGGGAGGCAAAGGGTCAGAGTCAGAGGAGATGTAAGAAGGGAAGCAAAAGGTCAGAGTGGTGCAGCCATAAGCCAAGCAATGCAGGCAGCCTCTCGAAGGAGGAAAAGGCAAGAAAACAGATTCTCCCCTGGAACTTCCTCAAAGGAACGCAGCCCTGCTGACACCTTGGTTTTAGCCCCATAACACCCCTTGCAGAATTCTGACCTCCAAAACTGGAAGATAGTACATTTGTATTGTTTTTAAGCCACTAAGTTTTTGTCGTCTGTTACAGCAGCTGTAGGAAACGAATACAGGTGGCATAGATGTGGTGCTGCTGGTGGGGCCCAGGGATATCTCAGCAGTGGCCTATGTGGACCAATGACTGAGCGATGATGGATGATGATCCTCAGAAGACAGTGTGGACAGATGACACTGAACATAAGAGGATGCTTTCCTTCTTCCCGCCACTCCCACCCCACATTGATATCAGGCTCCATGTAAGTTTCCCCAAACCTGGGCCATCCTTCTGGGGTAAGGAGCAAGGGGCAGGAGCTGAATTGCCTGAGATTACTTCTACCATAGAGGCCTGAATGGGAGCTCAAAATGCAAATGAAGTTGTGTTATAGTAATCAGAGAGAGTTGTAAGTCTTGCACTCTCGAGTTGAGACTTCTGATTTATGGCTGATAGGCCCTGTGCAGAACGTGTTCTTTCCAGGGTAGTAGGTGTATCTGTATAGTGGTCACAGGGACTCACAGGCACCAGGACCCAGATTTGCCAGTGGTGTTTTAAGAATTGATTGAAGGTGAGAACATTAGAATATTAAGTGGTTTTTAAAAATTGTAACTTTTAATTTTGAAATGATTTAAGATTTCCAAGAAATTGCAAAAATAGTCCAGAGAGATCCCATAAACCCTTCACCCAGCTTCCCCCAATGATAACAGCTTACATAACCCTGGTGCATTTTTCAAAATGGGGAAGTCAATCTTGGTAGAATACTAGTACAGGCCTTATTTGGATTTCACCAGTTTTTATATGTACTCTTTTTAAGATTTTTTTTAGTTCTGTGAAATTTGAAGTTTATTTTTTTATGTTGTGGGGTTTTTTTTGGTGAGGAAGATTGGCCCTGATCTAACATCTGTGCCAGTCTTTCTCTATTTTTATGGGGGATGCCGCCACAGCGTGACTTGACTACTGGTGCTGTTTCCACGCCTGGGATCTGAACCTGTGAACCCCGGGACGCCAAAGCGGACGGAGCAGGCGAACCCAACTACTACACCACCGGCTGGCTCCTGTAGTTATTTTTTTTAACTAAAGTTTTTCTTTTGAGATAATTATAGATTCACAGCAGAGGATCCCTCATGTTGCCCTTTTATGTCTGTACCCACTTCTCTTCCTCAGCAACCATTAATCTGTTCACTATTCCTATAATTTTGTCATTTCAGGAATCTTGCGTAGATGGAATCTTACAGTATGTGATCTTTTAGGACTGTTTTTTTTTTCCCCACTCAGAATAATTCTCTGGAGATTCATCCAGGTTGTTGTGTGTGTCAGTATTTTGTTTTTATTCCTGAGTAGCTTTCTTTGATATGGCTAGATTGCCGTTTGTTTAACCGTTTACACGTTGAAGGACATCTGGGTCTTTTCCGAGGTTTGTTTCTCTTACAGATAAAGATGCTATAAACATTTATGTACAGGTTTTGATGTGAACCTAAGACTTCATTTCTCTGGGATAAATGCCCAGGAGTGTGGTTGCTGGGTCCTATGATCAGTGCATTTTTAGTTTTGCAAGAAACTATTAAACCGTTTTCTTGAGTGGCTGTATCATTTTACATTCCCACCAGCAATGTATGAGTGATCCAGTTTCTCTGCATCCTCATCAGCATTTTGTGTTGTAGATATATATATTTTTTTCAGCGAGGAGGATTGGCCCTGGGCTAACATCTGTACCAATCTTCTATTTTGTATGTGGGATGCCACTGCAGCATGGCTTGATGAGTGGTGTGAAGGTTTGCGCCTGGGATCCAGACCCGTGAACTCTGGGCCGTCAAAGCAGGGTGCACGAACCTAACCACTATGCCACTGGGCCAGCCCTGTAAATATTTTTAATTTTAGTGTTTCTGATAGATGTAGAGTGACATCTCACTGTGGCTTTAATTTGCATTTCCCTAATGGCTAATGACGTTGAACATCTTTTGATGTGCTTGTTTGCCATCTGTATCTCCTCTCTGGTGGAATGTCTCATTGTGTCTCCCGCCCATTTCTACTTGGACTGTTTGTTTTCATGTTGTTGAGTTCTGAGAAGTCTTTATATATTCTAGAGAGCAATGCTTTGTTGGATATGTGCTTTGCAAGTATTTTCTCCCACTCTGGAGCTTGCTTTTTCATGCTGTTGACATAGTCTTTCGTACAGCAAAATTTTTAATTTTGATGAAGTTCAGTATTTAATTTTAGTGTTTAGTTTCCAGTGTTTGGAGATGTTTCTGTTATCTTACTGTAATTGATTTCTAGTTCGATTCCATTGTGGCTGGAGAATACACTGCACATAATTTCCATTTTAAAAAATGTGTCGAGCTTTGTTTTATGGCCCAGCGTATGCTCTATCTTGGTATATGCTCCATGAACACTGGCAAAGACTGTGTATTCTGCTGTTATTGGGTGGAGTGTTCTATAATTGTCCATAAGCCTATTAGATCCTGTTTGCTGATGGTACTGTTGAGTTCTATGTCCTTCCTGATATATTTTTTTTTTGCTGAGGAAGATTTTCCCTGAGCTAACATCTTTTGCCAGTCTTCCTCTATTTTGTATGTGGGTCACCACCACAGCATGGCTGATGAGTGGTGTAGGTCTGTGCCTGGGATCTGAATCAGTGAACCTGGGCCTCCAAAGCAGAGTGTGCAAACTTAACCACTGCACCATGAGGCTAGCCCGACCTCCAATCCTTTCTGATTTTTTGTCTGATTGTTTTATCATTTATTGAGAGAAGAGTCTTGAAATCTCCAATTTTAGCTGTGGATTTGTCTGGTTCTCCTATCTGTTCTATTAGGTTTTGTACTTCTGTTTTTAGATGCATACATGGTTACACTGTTTGGGCTTCACTCAGCTTTTTAAATCTGTAGTTTTATTTCTCTTGCAAAATTTGGGATGTTTGCAGCCGTTATTTCTTTAATAATCTTTCATCCTTGTCTTCTTTCTCCTCACCTTCTGGGACTCCAATGATGCAAATGTTAGTTCTTTTCTTATGGTCCCACAGTTCCCTGAGGTTCTGCTCATTTTTTTTTTCAGTCTAGTTTTTCTGTTGTTCAAATTGGGTGCTTTCTATCATTCCATCTTTGAATTCACCGTTTCTTTCCCCTATCCCCTATATTACGCTGTCAAGTCCATTCACTGAGGTTTTTATTTTGGATATTATATTTTTCAGGTTGAAAATTTCCATTTGGTTTTCCTTTACGTCTTCTAGTTCTTTATTGAGACTTTCTATTTCTTTGCTGGGGCCTTCTATTTATTCATTTGTTTGAAGCACGTTCCTATTTGCTCTTTGAAGCATTTTTATCCTGGCTGCTCTAAAATCTGTGTCAGACAATTCTACTCTCACTCTGTCATCGTGGTATTGGCATCTATCGATCGTCTTTTCTCATTCAGTTCAAGATCTTCCTGGTTCTTGGTATGACAGGTGATTTTTGACTGAAACATGGACATTTTCCTGTTATGCTATGAGACTCTGGATCCTATTTAAATCTTGGTCTTAGCTGGCTTTCCCCGACACACACTGCTGGGGAAAGAGGAGGGGGTCTGTCTTGTTAATGACAGATGGGCCAGAAGATCAGGGTCCCCACTCGGCCTCTGTTGGTGCCTGAGAGGGGGACTCCTCCTTACTGCTGGGTTGGGGTAGGCATTTTGGGTCTCCGTGTGGTCTCCACTGGCACCATGATGAGATGGTCTTGCTACCCATGGGCTGTGTTGAAAGCCTTGACTCCCCGCTAGGCCTCCTCTGATGCCACCCTGGCAGGGAGGGGAGAGATACCTTGTTATTGCTGAGTGAAGGTGGAAGTCCAGGCTCCCACATGGTCTCGACTGAGACCACTGGTGATGAGAGTCCTGGTTCCCTTCTTGGCCTTCTCTGACA
Organism: Equus przewalskii; assembly: GCF_037783145.1. Lineage (NCBI taxonomy): Eukaryota > Metazoa > Chordata > Mammalia > Perissodactyla > Equidae > Equus > Equus przewalskii. The sequence continues at coordinate 66,879,048 of NC_091838.1, read as the reverse complement.
CCACTCCAGTGGGTGTGTTGAGTGCCTCGTTACAGCCTCACAGGGGTGAAGTCTGGGCTCCTCACTCAGCCTTTGCTGGCGTGGGTGGACCTGGGCCACAGTTATTTCTGTGGTGTTTGGCTGGAGTAGAGCAGTTACTGTCTAAAAGTTTTCTGTCTTGCTTGTCTGCTTCTTTCCTGTCCCTTGGCTAGAGAGAGTTGGCTTTGGTTGGGTTTCTGGGGGGGGGGGGGGGGCTTTTTGGTTAGGTGTCTGCAGGTTGCTGGCTTCTTCAGCTCTGAGTCTAGGGTATATGAAGCAAAAGAAAATCCCGGGAAATCACTGCCATGTCGTTCCTCAGCTCCTGAGGGCCAGAGCTGGTCTGCCTTCTTCTCTCCATCTTTCAGAGTCTTTTTATGTTTGTTTTATATATAGTGTACCTAGCAGGAGGAATAAGGAAAGTATGTCTATTCCATATTCCCAGAAATAGAAGCTCTAAAGGATGGAATTTTGAAGCCATTCCCATAGGATTATCATGAGCACTTTAAGCCTGTAGGATGATGATTGTACTATTATTGTCTTACAAAGGATGCTGTCACTCCTAGGAAGGGAACTGGGGGACATCCTGACTGGAAGACCTGCCTTTGATGTACCCTGGATCTTTAAAGGGTCACGATTCCCTTCCCTTTTGGAGAAATACAGGAAACATTCCCATCTTCCCTCACTGACACAGGGCTTCCCAGCTTGTCTTCCAAGCTTGAATCCCACTTCTTTCATGAAAGTTTGAACCTTGGAGAATGACAGATGTGGAAAGAGCACTGAAGAAGGGACCAGCGGAAGCATCCTGCTGTGCGTCCTTGGGCAGTCTACTTCAGCTTTCTGGCCTCAGTTTCTCCATCTCAAATGCAGGAAGAAAGGGAATGGATCAAATCAGGGATTCCCAACTTCAGCCGTTTGTAAAGCACCAGCTTGAGTTTGCCATGGCAGGGCCACCTGCTTCTTTATTTACAGAGTGCTTTTCTCCAAGCTGACTCACTTAAAGGAGGAAATTTCACATTGCTGTGGAACGTGTGCTCCTTGGCAGGAGGGTGGCCTGACTGGCTCGGCACACCTGGGACCAGAGTTTAGTCATGGGGTCCTCTGAGCTCTCAATCCCAGCCTGAAGGAGATGGTCATTGAGGCTTGTAAATTCAAGGCGCCACCTAGACCCTAACCCAGATTCCAATAAAACGTGTCTTCCAGACAGTGGGCCAGGCGTGGAGACTCTCCAAGTGCAGACGCCGTGAGCTCTCTGTAGCATGATGGAGTTCAGCTTCCTCACACTGTAGACAGGAAACCTGTTATTGGCTCACTCGAAAATGTCCAACCATGCCCCTCTCCCCTCCCTCCAGTTCTAAGGCACTTAAATAAGAAAACCTCCCTTATTCCCAAACATTTTGGAGCAGACATTTAACATCACGGCGTTCCTTTTAACATCCCTTCTGCTCCCCTTCCACCGTGACAGAATGTTGCTTGCTATAGTTACTCGTTAAATGAAAGTGAATTAAAACTCATCTCCTTTGGAGCATTTATGAGAACTACATGACAGCCCTTAGGATAACTGGAGAGCCTCTGAGGATTCGGCACAAGTGGAGATCAGCTACACGGTGCCATAAACCAGCCAGCCCCTCTCTGACCTGCCCCGGGGATGTGACTCTGGGAAGTGCCTGGGTGGGTGGCTGCCCTCTCAGCAGGCCAGACATCTCACTGACAGCTGGATGGCCCCCCGGAGGGCTGGGAAGGCACGTCCCAGCTGGGGCCCAGTGTAGGACTCTTGTTTCTCCTTCCAACTCAGCCACTGCCTGTCTAAAATGCTCCATTACGCCGTTTTGAAATGTCCTAACATTATGAGGACAGCATCCCTGCCTTTTCTGTTCATTGTTGCATCCTCCAATAGTTAAAATCGTGTCTGGCTCTGGCAAATAGACTCTGAATGAATACTTGTTGAATGAATAAATTCTCTAGTTGTCTTCATTGAACCCTAAATTCTATTAGGCAGGGACCATTTCTGTCTTATTGCATCTTCAAGGCTTAATGCAGGACTGGGCAGATAGTATGTGATCAAAAATATCTACTGAGCTGAGCTGCTTGTAAGACATTCCCTATTAAATCTGTACAGGAGCGTCTGTGGCCTTGCAGTCGGGAGCAGGGGCTCAGAGTCAGGCGGTCCCGAGTGTGAATACTGACGGACGCTTTCTCTCTGAGGATCTGTGGCAAGAACCTCAATTCTTTGACCCTCCGTTTCCTTTGTGAAATGTAGAAATAACAGTCCCCGCCAAGTTGCTTCAACCTGCAGGTTGTTGAGAGGATTAAATTGAAGGCACATAGCATGTGATAAATGGCAGCTGTAATTATTGTGGTTGTTGACAGTACATCTAACTTCTGTTTCTCATGCAGGTAGTCATGCCCACACCACTCAGCTGGGTTTTAAGTGGGAAAGATGCCCTGATGGTGTGTCAGGGAGAGCTGGACAGGGCCTGAGCCATGGATATAGGCCATGGGCCCCTCTCTATCGCCCACAGGGGAATCTGGGTGCTTTGAGAGTTACCTGCAGATTGTGAAAAAGCCCATTGGAAATCCTAATTGTGCATTATGTAAGTGTGTGTGTGTGTGTGTGTGTGTGTGTGTGTGTGTGTGTGTGTGTGTGTGTTGGAGGTGGTTGGCATTGCATGCTGATGAGCAAGGATTGATCGCCACACATGACTTCAAGAAAACAATGAACTGGTCATTACATAATAAATGCTGTCTTGTAGACAAAGTATCTTAATCCCAGGGAGTTGTGAGAGGAAATTACAGAGGGGCCTAGAGCTTATTCCTAAAGGACTCTCAGTCTTCACTTCTCCCTGAGGGCTAGAACAGAGAGATAGTGAAGTATTGTGGTTAAGGACAGAAACTCTTGACCCAGATCTCCTGGAATGGAATCCTGACTCCTCCGCTCACTAGTTGTCCTGCCTTGGGCAAGTCACCTTCTGTGTCTCTTTGTCCTCATCTGTAAATCAGTGAGTGTTGAATGAAACAATTCATATGAAGAGCTTACAGCAACACCTGGGGCCTGGTAGATGCCTACTACGTGTTACCTACCATTGTTGGGGAATCCATAATTATCCAATTGCTTTCTCTTTTTGACAGGGGTTATTCTCCAGCCAACTTTCTGGCTCCCCTGTCAACTCCATCATATTTTCCAGACCCGAGCTAGTTGTGGGGCACAGATGTAGACCTGCTGCCTCCCTGGGGCCTGCCATGATGGTGTGAGAGGAGGATGACCTCAGCCCTAGGAACACTTCCTGATGACCACTGGCTTCTATTTATACACGCCAGCACTGGGCTTCCTCAGAGAATGCCATCTGTGATGCCATCAGCTTGTCAGTCATTTGGAGTCGGAAATCATCCTCTGCTCTTATCGTAAAGAGTCCCAAAGGTATAGAATGTTTGAGCTGAGGTAAAAACCACCAAAGCCTCTTAAACTTTATGATTAGAAGCAGTCACAACCATGTCCAGTGTCGGAGGCATTGGAAAGACCTGTCATTGTAAGCCCTTCCTAGTTTTCAAAAACACTTCTACAGAATCTCTCTGCATCTCTCTCTTTTTGCTGTTATCTCTGGCTCCAACTCTACCATAGCCTCCTGACCAGCTTCCTCTTTGTGTCTTTGGGCGCCTCTAATCTGTTCTCTAGAGCAGAGGTTGGCAAAATTTTTCTGTAAAGGGCCAGATAGTAAATATCTTAGCCTTTCCCAGCCATGGGTTTCTGTTTCAATGACTGAATTGCACTGTTGTCGTGTGGAAACAGCCAGAGACGATACGTAAATGAACAGAGGTGGCTGTGTCTCAATAAAACTTTATTTATGGGTGCCAAAATTTAAATTTCATAAAATTTTCGTGTGTCCTGAAATGTTATTATTCTTTTGTTTTTTAAAACCAATTTAAAAATATTAAAACCATTCTTAGCTTGTGGACAGCACAAAAATAAGAGGTGGGCTGGATTTGGTCCGGGGGTCATGGTTTGCCCACCCTGGCTCTAGAATGATCTTTCAGAAATGCACTACAACCACTATTATGGATGCTGCTGCTGCAAAGTCCTCTGCTGAGTGTGTAAGAGGCACCAGGCAGTGAGCTAAGAGCTCCCCCTGGGATGCTCTTAAACCTCACACATGGTACCAGAGGCCCTATTTGCTTCCTTCTTGAAAGGCATAGGGCTGCCTCAGGGTACCCAACCAGGAAGTGAGAGCCAGGATTTGAAGCTGGTTGGCTGACTCTACTATCTTATCTGCAGCTACACTGCTTTTGATAGAACCACCAGCGGCTTCCCACTGCACCTGGAAGGTATCCCAAGGTCCTTCCCGTGGTCCCTGGAGGCTCAGGATGTTTGCATGCCCCATGCCTGCAACTCTCCCCACAGCCATTTTGATTGTCTCTTGGTTCCTTGAACTCTCCAAGTTTATTTCTGGCTCTGTACTCTCACTGCAATGCACCTCCCTCCTCTCTTGGCCGAGTGAATGCCTGTGCGTCTGAGCTTAAGTGTCACTGTCTCAGAAAGGCCTTCTATAACCCCCATGGGATTCTCTCTCACAGAGCCAGTTCTCTCCTGCTGCAGTATTTATGACAACAGGTGACTGCATAGCTACGTATTGATTTCATGTCCATCTTCCGCACTGGACTGGAAGCCCATGATGCCTGATGGCGAGCATATCTGCTGGACACACCTTGATGATGCATAGTGTTGAGCCCAGGGCCTGGCCCAGAGCAATTGCTCAACAAGTATCTGGAGAATGAATAATCAAATACATTTTGCTTCTTAATCCTCTCAACACCCATGGGAAGTGGTTATCATGATCCGCCCTCCCCCTTATAATTGAGGAAAGCTTGATTCAGAAACATTAAGTTGCCCAGGGTGTCAGAAACAATAATCAATTTCAGGGTTCTCTGATGCCATGTCCAGTGTCTTTTAAGTGGACCGTGAACGTTCCTTTATGGTTATATGGTTATTTGTCTCTTTGTGTATTTATATATATATAAATTTATTTTGGTACAAGTATCCAAATTTAGAAGGTACATAATGAGAAAGAGCAAAAAGTCCTTGTCCAGCTTCTGTCTTTCAGCCACCTAGGTCCCTTTCTCAAAGCAACCAGTGGTGCCAGTATCTTATATATCCTTCTGGGGGTTGTCTCTGAAGATACAAGAAAACACCTGTATTTATTCTCCACCCTCCCTGTATTTGACATAAGTGGCAGCATAACATACATGCTGTTTTCCCTTTTTTCACTTAGCGCTATGTTGTGGAGATCCACATCCTACATATTCCTACATATTTCTTTCACATCCCCGCTGATACAGCTTCCTTTTTATTTTATTTTTTTATGGCTGCAGAGTATTTCATCATCTGTGTATGCCACAATTTATTTAACCATTCCTCAGTGATAGACATTTGGGTTGCTTCCAAATTCTTGCCATTACAAACATTGAGTAACTTTGTAAACGCAGGATGTCAATTCACACATGCGTAAGTATATCTGAAGGATAAAATTCTAGAAGTGGATTGGCTGGGATAAAGAGTATGCTGCAACATTTTTTTTTTGAAGTGTGTCTTTTCAGAAAGCATGCTTTAGAAAGCGTGACACATCATTCAAAGATTCATAGTGACCATGACAATTAGCCCATGGTACTGCCAGGTCAATGTCTAGAGAGAAGCTGGTGGCAGAGAGCTCACTTTCTAGGGGGATCTAAGAGTCGGCCAAATACATACTTCCCCCAACAGCTTTCCCTCCATCCTGGCTCTTCGATACTCTCACTCCTGTGGATTAGGTCCCTGAAAGGCAGTGTCATGTGGGAGAATCAGCCTGGGCTCCTAGATCAAACATACCTCCAACCTGGTATCAGCTCTACAATTTATAAGCTGTGTGACCTAGGAAAAGTTACTTAATCTTTCTGAGCCTCAGTATCTTCCCCTGTAAAATGGGGCTAATAATTTCACCCAACTCACAGGGTGGTGGTGAGGATTGAATAAACCAGTCCATGAATCATAGTAAGCACACAACACATGTAAGTTATTATTATTATTAACATTGAGGTCATAGGACCCCAAATGGCAAATGTTGACTGGACACAGTTGAAAGGTAAAAGCAATGGTTTGGGAGTATAATGTGGATCTGGGAGGGGAAAGGAGGTGGGGTAGGGCAATGGTGGTCCCAGGACTAGGGGTCAGCAAAAGGTCCCAGAGTGCTGGGGCCAGGGGTCAGGAGGTGACGCAATAACTCCAGAGATAACCTTTGTCTGTTTCTCAGCTTAGCTAGGACCAGCTTGGTTAATGGTTAAGTGAGTGGCGCCTGCCATGTGGTGAGCATGGAAGGCCTTTCTGTGTACTTGGGACTAAATGTAGCCAATTAAAAATATACTCTCAAGCAAAGGCTGCTACGCTCCTGCTGAAGCGTTGTGTAGAGTGTGATCAAAAGCCGACTCACCTTCTGCTATGGGGAAGCGCTTTGGCATTTACTGGGAATCCCATCTTTGCCATTGCCACTGCTGCTGTTGCCAGTGCCACCCTCCTCCCTAGTAGCCACGGTGTATCAAGTGCCAGGTAAGTGCTAAGAAATTGACATGCATTTTTCTCTTCCCAACAACACCATAAGGGTGATATCATTCCCATTTCACAGATGAGGGAACTGAGGCTCAGAGAAGTTAATTGCCTAAGATCACATCATGAGTAAGTGGTGGAGCTGGGACTTGAATCCAGGTCTCTGTGTAACTCCAAATCTGTACCTTCACCTACTGCACTATAATGCGCATTACCATCACCACCACTACCACTACCATCTCCACCATCATCACCTCCGTTACTACCATCACCTCCATCACTGCCATCAACACCAGCGCTAGCACTTCATCATCACCATTATCGTTATCGTTGTTATCCTCATCAATTTCGCAAAACCAATTTCACATAATCATCTCATTTAATATTCACAACATATGAGAAATATCACGCATGGGTCATCTCCATTTTGTAGATGGATTAAATGAGTCACTACATGCAAGTGTTCAGAACGATAACTGGTATATTCTAAGCTCCCAATGAGTCTTTGCTTATTATTGTTCAACTCTGTTATTGTTATTATCTCAATACTGCCCAGATCAGATCCCCTACTAAGTCGCTGGGGCCCTAACCTGGCCTGGGTCAAATCTCCTCCCCTGGGCTCTACGGCAAGGAGGCATGTGATCCATGACTGTCTCCCAGTTGCCCTTCCGTAGTGTGACCCACATGGCCTCTGCCTCCCAGGCTCTGACGAGGGGCTCAGGGGCTGGCTCCAATGACAGTGCACCTCTGGGACTTGTATTTGGGCTGAGAAACCTCCCTATCTGCTGGAGAAATCTTTGCACTGGCCCTCAGATGAGACTATGAAGATGGAAGAGGGAACCCCGTCAGGTCCAGCTCCAGCTGCCATCCTGGGCAAGTTCCATGTTTGTAGCTGGTTCCCTTCCGGCTTGCTGTGATGCCTGGGGCGCCCCATCCTCCTTCCTGGAGCTCATGGTTTCCCCCTCAGGGCTTCTCTCCTCTCACCAGCTCCTTTCTCCAGGACCTTTCCTTTCCTCCTTTGTGTCGTCCCTCTTTACCTGCCCGCCCCCCGACCCCGCTCTTCTTGGGGAGTTTTATTTTTCACAAATGAGACCTGAGGCTTATATTTCAGCAATGCTTTTGCCTCACTTGTTCAAAGACCAGGTCTTGCCGAACTTGCTAGGCGCTTGGCTGGAAAAGCTGGCCAATTTTCGGTCTTGAGTTTGGTGGCCATAACTTTCCCAGTATCACTCAGCTGCAGAGGAGGTTGGCTCTGGGGGAGACCAGGGCAAGGTCCATGTCTAGCTGGGCCTTAAATCTTTCCATGAGCATTGGACCCCCTTCTGGGGGTGACCTCAGCCCCAGAATTCATGGGTTGCTACCTGGTTGCTCAGATAGGCTGTGGGCCTCAGCTGCCAAGGCCAGCAACTCTTCTCATGCAGAGCCACAAGGAAGCAGCCCCGAGAGCCCAACTCTGGGTTTTCCAAGCCCCTGAGCTCACAGTCCCCAAAAAACATGTTGTAAGGACACATGTGCAAAAGGCAGACGTTTAAAGCAGGGTGTATGTCTGTGTGTGGGAGGGGGCACATGGTCATTGGCTGTATGATGCTCTTGTGCACACACGTGTGTGGGCCACACCCAAGTGACCACACGTATGGAATATTTTGAGTAGGCAAGAGCTTTGGAGCTGGGCAGGCCTGGGGTCTAGTTCCGATCCTCCCTCACTCCCTCCCCACGATCATCCTCTTTGGGAGACAGAAGAAGGGCAGTTAAAAGTGTGGGCTCGAGAGTTAGTTTGCCTGGGTTGAAATTCTCTCTGTACTGTTTATTTTCAATGGAACCTTAGACAAATTGATGTCTCCGAACCTCAGTTTCTTCACCTGTAAAATGGGAATGATAATTACCCTCCTCTACATGGCTGTTCCGAGGCTGCAATGAGTTAAGTGCATGTGAAATGCTTATCCCAGGGCTTGCAAGGAAACTTGAAGAAATCATAGCTGCTAGTTTCTAAGCATATTTCATAAGGCCACTAACCGTTCTCAGTCCCTCTCTTTCTTCATGTCTGAGGAGAAAGGCTGAGAGACCTCGGAGCTGCTTCACTGCACACGCCCCTCTCCTGGGCTGACCCCGAGAGAGCACAATTTGCCCATCAGAGTCGCGGGAGCAGAAGATGAATGCCTCGGCGCTGTTGGCGGAGCTTAGCAGTCAAGATGTCAGCCACATCTCAGATGCTTCTCTCACCTTTCTTGGCTTCAAAATTTCCGATCTAATGACTTGGTCTGGTGTCCTCCGATTTCGTTGCGAGTGGATTTTGCAGGCTTTTCCCAGCGGAGCCCCTGCTGGAGATGTTCTCAGGCCAGGAAAATTCTGCCTTTTCTTCTTTTCTCTAATGTGAGGCACATGCCATTTACCTAAAGGATGGGGTGAAAGATATGTCGTAGCTGGGTTTCCCAGATCCTGTCCTGTGTTCAGAGTTGCTGGGGACATCTGGCTGACCCACGAGGGTCTCAGTTAGATGTATGGCCCCTGATGTATCTGCAGTTCACGGCTGGGGAGACGGAATGGGTGGGTCTGCTCGGAGCCCATGGGCACCCTGAGAAAGGAGCTTAGCACACGGCTCCTGGCGTTGGGGGACGGCCCTCCCCTGCCTCGCCCATACCTCCGAGGAAAAAAGGGAGGGGTGGGAGAAACTGAGGGGCTCCTCGCTCCCCCTGACACGAGGGGTGGATGGAGCACAGGGCCCACACCGATGTCATCCTCCCAGGGGTGCTTCTCCTGGTCTACACACCATAACAATGAGATTGTGACTGATGGCAGTTGGCTGCACCAGCTCAGGTGACCCTGTAACTCTTGCTACCCCCTGCCTTGCAAATCCCAGGAGAGGCAGTGTAGCCCGGTGCGGGGCAGGGATAACACGAGTTTGGAGTCTGAGTGACCGGGGCTTGACTCCTGGCTCTACCACTTATTCGTGTGACATTGGCCAAGTTACTTAACCTCTCTGAGTCTCAGTTTTCTCACACGCCAAACAGGGATAATAATATACACTTTGTAAGTTTGTGTGAAGATTGAAGTGAAGTGACAGGTGAATGGTGTAGACGCATAGCATTCAATGAATGGAAGCGGTTTTAAAAAATGTCTCATGGGATTCTTATAACTTGTGACACGAAAAAGAAAATAAACTGAGTGGTTGAGAATGACAAAAGTCACCATATGGAGTAAACGAAAAGCAGTTTACCAAACTGTGTATTTCCAGCTATCCTGTGATGTGGGTCTGGGGTTAACTGTTAATTCTCTCTTTCCTGAGCGTTGATGAAGCTCACAGCCAGGGGACACCAAAAGAAATGCTGGTTCTCCTTCCTGATCTCCTTTGCTGTCTTTGAACTGATTCTGGGTCACCACTGATCTCCTTCCACATGTTACATCTATCTCTGCTCATTCATGCTGGAACAGTTACTGTCTTACACCAGAGCTAATGAAAGACTGGCAGAGAATTCTTGGTCTCTTTTCTTGTAAATCTAAACTTCAGAGAACAGGGTCTTCCTCAGCACCATGTCTGTAGCAGCAGCGATTTTCATTCCTATTAGTGACTGCACAGATCCAAGCAAATGCTAGCCCCACAAATCTCAGTTCTGCCAAGTTCCTGTCCCAGTGCTCAGTGGATGCTCCTAGAAGAGTACTTTTTTAAAAAAAACTTTAATTTTGAAATAATTATAGACTCACAGGAAATTGCCAAGATAATAGAGAGGACCCGTGTACTCTTCATCCAGTTTTCCCCAATGGTTGTATCTTATATAACTATAGTGACCAGGAAATTGATATTGGTACGATGGGTGTGTCCCATTCTATGTCATTTATCCCACGTGTAACATGTATAACTGTGATCACAATCAAGATGTAGAACTATTCCATCACCACAATGATCTCCCTGTTGCCCCTCTATAGTCACACCAACCCTCCCCAACCCCATCGCTAACCTTTGGCAACCGCTGATGTGTTTTCCAAACTGGGATACTTTGTGGGGTGAAAGGGGATGCCATCAATTATTGTGCCGGGACAGCAGGTGTAAACTGGGATGTTTGGTGCCCTGATTAAATGTTTTATTTCTGGATGATGATGATGATGACGATGATGGTGATGCTGCTGCTGCTGATGGTGATGATGATGATGATGGTGGTAATGATGATGATGATGATGGTGATGGTGGTGATGATGATGATGGTGATGATGATGATGATGGTGGTGATGATGATGATGGTGGTGATGATGATGATGGTGATGATGATGATGGTGGTGATGATGATGGTGATGATGCTGCTGCTGCTGCTGATGGTGATGATGATGATGATGGTGATGATGACAATGATGAGGATGGTGATGATGATGATGATGAATGTATGTGGTTGCGGGTGGGGTATGGAGTGAAGCTCTCTGTGAAGCTCTTTAGCCGTCCTGGGGCAAATTACCTCCCACCAGCAGCCTGAGACATGTTCCGTAGGTCTGTAGGAGCTTTCCCCGTCCTGCTATGTGGAGTCTGCCCCAGCACCTAATTATTCTATGCTGACTCCCACTTGGGTGGAGCAGCTTTTGTCTCCTTTGGAGCTACCTGGAGGACAGCTTTAAGGGCAATTCTTTGTTTTGCATCCACCCAAAACCGCTGTTCTCCATGCTGTGCTCCCACCACGCCATGCAATTGCAATGGTCCAAGTCGCCACTGACTCTTCCTTGCTACATCCTGCCCTTGAAAGGTAGGAGTTTTCCAGAGTCCTGGACCAGGCTGTCATCTCACCCTGCACACTCATGCTGGGTCATCTCACCCCACCCTGTGGCTTTAATAATTGCTTAGGGTGACGATGTCATGTCGGGTAGTTTCTCAGATTATTATTCCCTGTGCGGACCTGGCCCCCTGTGGTAGGGCTTAGTGTCCCCACCCTCACAGTGACATTTCTTTTATCCCCTATACATTTTGGAATCTAGTGCAAAACTGTTTTTCTTTGCCCTTTTCTCCCTTAGCTGGCCCCCCCCCCACCCCAGGTTAAGTGGAGAGCTGATCTATATTTTATATACGTGAGGTTAGTGCACCAATAATCATCGGTTGAATAATCTACTGAATTGTTTTAACTTCTTAGCATGATCAGAAAATACTTACTCTTTGACTTGCTTTCCGTGTTTTAAACTAATGCCATAACCGGCAGGTGCTCTCTGTTTCTTTCTAGAGATGATGTTGCCTCTCATCTTCTACATGACTGCTTTCCTCTTGGCTTTTCCCAGCCTGTGTTTCTTCTCAGTTTCCTTTCTTGTCTTATTATTGTTATTTTTTTTATCAGCCGGTATTTTGATGCTGTTTTCCGAAAGGGATGCCCAAGCAGTTGACACGGTGTGTGTACTATGTGACTGGGATCCCTCTATCCTTTCGTGCAGCTCAGATGCCATGTTCTTCATGAAACCCTTTCTAATTTTCCAATCGGAAATTCTTTCCAGTTCTTCCAGCATTCTCAAGCCCTTCTTTTTAGTCTTGGTTTTACTCTGTCTTGTGTTATAGGACGCTTACATCCCCCTCGATTAGGCTGTCAGCTCCTTAAGCATGGAGACCATGCTCTATTCATCTTGGAACCACCTCAAGCAATAGAATAATGCTTTGTGTATGCCAGATGCTTAGGAAAGGCTTGTAAAAGCTCTGTGATCTTAGGCAAGACACTTTCCCTCTCTGGTCATCTTGTTTTCCTTATCTGTAAATTGAGGAAGTGCACAGAGTTGGATAAGATGATCTTTAAGATTCCTTCTAACTCAAGAAGACTTTGAAGAAAACAGTTACCCCCCTTGCTAACTCTGCCACTTCTGGAATTGTCATCTGCCACCAGCCTATGTCCCCTCTAGCCTAACCCCAGAGAGCTGTGAAGCAGCCTCCCAAAGGACTGTAGTCCCCTTAGACTTTACCACCACTTGCATGTGTTACTTTGTCGAAAATAAAATCAAATACCCCCAAGCCGGACAAACAAACAAACCAAGCAAAGAAGACTAGAAGGAAAACGCACTTACACAAACACATGGATACACACATACACTGTGTGCGTGCATACATCCCCCCACTACGTCAGAAAGGAAAGATTTGGTTTGTACAGAGAGAGATGGTGGATAAGGAAGTAAGATACACATACATACATATATATATATATATATTTACTGCCAATTTTGTATCCTCAACTTTTTTGAAATTCCAGTTTAATCATGTGCTGTCCCTTCCTTACTCTTGTTAGCTATTCTTTCCTTTTGGTTATTATTTACAATTTACACATAACTGCATTGTTCAGGAGCAAGGTGTTGTCTATTCCAGTTTCTATGGATGAGCTTTAGCAGATAAAGTCATTTGCATATTATTTCTTAAAAGAAAGAAAGAAAGACATACCATCCTCCCACAATCTTTCTAAAATAAACCTTACTTCTCAATTATTTCTGAATGGACATCTCAACGGGTTTCATACAAATGTAAAAATGTTGATACTAATTTAGGAAAAACAGAAGCACAAGTAATTAGTAAAAATATTAAAATTCTTTCTTATATTTGTATAGGGTTCACAGTTAAAGAAAATATACTTTTCCAAGCTTTATTTAATGATTAAAACAACCTGTTGGAGGAAGTGGGTGAAGCATTATAATCCCCATTTTATAGATGAGAAAACTAAGACCCAGAAAAATTAGTATCTTACACAAAGTTATGCACTTAGAAAGTGGCTGAACTCATTTATAGTCTACGTTTTTTGACTCTAAATCCAATGTTCCGTGTTGTAGGATTCCTAATATTAGATGATATCAACAATTTGTATGTTCAGGGTTGAGGTTCATCCAAGTTTCCAGTTTCCTGGCAGATATAATAAGTTTCATTTCGCCTGATGGAGAGCTTTGTTAGTATTGTCTCATGTGTCGTATTCATTTTAGAGGGTAATTTCTGAAAACCCAGCATCTGTGGACACGAATACCAAGTCTCCCGAAGCCCTTAGCCAGGATGGCTGGTGAGGAGCTGTGTTTCTGGTTTTAGTGACATGCCGTGGTTCACTCTATGCGTTGTCAGGCCTGTAGACAGGGCAAGAAGGTGTGCAATGGAAGGTGATGTGACAATGCCTGGTTGACAACATCATGGGGGCAGAAAGCAAAAAGGGATCGTTATATCCCTGGGAAGAAGAATTGGAGAAGGCCTCCTGGAGGAGGGGAGGTCTTCAGTATAATTACTCTTTCCCTGGCAGTCAAGGGGCCATGGAGCAGGCGCTACAGGGAAAGGAAGTCGTGTGAGCAGATGTATGGAGGAGTGACACAGCATGGGCGCTCCCGGCCTGCAGCCTGGTGGAGCTGGACGAAGGAGCCTGTTTCAGGTGGGGATAGGGCTGATGTGGGGCATAAATGAAGGCCAGCCCAGCCGGGAAGAATTCATGGGGCCCTCCAGACTGAGAGTCAGCCTAGCTCTTGGAATTTCCATCACACGGGAGATTTGTGCACACCTCCTGGGCCAGTGGTTCCCGACCCTAGTGCATGTTAGAGCCATCCCAATGGTTCTGATTCATTGGCCTTGGGTGAGGCCCAGGCCTCCTCAGAATTTAAAAAAAAAACAATGCCCCAAGTGATATTAATTAACTGTTAAAGAAATAATTATTCCAAACACTTGTTAAAACGGTAAGGGAGATTTTATTCAAGACTATTGCAATGGGGATATTGCACTAAGGGAGAGAGATGGAGTACAACTGCAAATACAACAGAGATGAGTGGGATTAGCCAGTGAGCAGAGTGGGGGGGTCAGTGATGGAAAGTTACTAAGAGGAGACGTCAAGGATAGGGGTGTTCTTGCTAAAGGCAAGCCAAGGATTTGGACATCAAAAGTGGGGGGATGAAACTGATCAGATATCAAGGGCAGGGGGCTGACTTAGAGAAGTCTTTGTTGAGACTGGGCGGGGAAGGCCAAAGACAGGGGGCCAAGGTTGAGGCCTAGCTGAGAAGAGGGCTCAGGGGAGCCCGACCTGAGTTTGGTCAAGCAGAGCGTCTTTGTCAGTGCATCTGGGGTGGAGCCCCTTGGCTGGGGCACAGAAAGAATCCTCGGTAACAAGCTCGTGGCCACCATCCTGTCTCATTCTCCACTGAGGCTGCACAGCCTGTTGGGCTTAGTTGTGCACTGAGTGGTTTCTCAATGAACTTAATATTTGTAGAATGAGCAACCTTGAGAAGGATGTTGAGGGTCCAGAGGTCTGTTCAGAGGTGTGAGGAGAGCTGAGGAAATCGTGGGGGCCGGGAGGCAGGCTGGGAGGAGAAGCAGTGGGGGAAATCCCACAGTCAGCTTGGAACTCAGTGACTCGCTAGCTCCACCTATGGGCAAGTTACCTCAACTCTCTGAGCCTCAGTTTCCTCACAAACCAAATGGCGGTAAATATAGTAATTAACCATATGGGTTATTGTGAGGAAGAAATAAGACAATCTCTGTCAAGTGTCTCTCACCACACCCAAGGGCGTAATTGGTGACATTAGGAAGTAGAACTCTAAAGTAGGATTCTGAGTAAGGAGGACACTCTGAAGACATGATTTCCTGTCCTGTGCTTATGCCCTGCTCCCTCACCAATAATATAATGATAATAATCACTATAATATATAATATACTTAGTATAATAGATACTGTATAACATGTTATTTATAATGTAAAATATAAATAATACTTTGGATTCATATGAAAAAAATCTATCACGACACAACTTGTTTTTGTGGCTACCGTCTCATCCGTCCTTGGTGCTCTGAGAGAAGTGGCACAGCCTGGTGACAACATGAGGCCTCTGAAGTAGGCGGTCTTGGTTCATATCCTGGCTCCACCGTTTACTGACCTTGGGTAAGTTATTAAACCTCTCTGTGCCTCAGTTCCCTCCTCTGTAAAATTGAGATAATAAAAAGACCATCCTCACAGAGTTTTATATGCACTAAATGAGTTAAAACACGTGAACACTTAAAAAAGTGTCCAGTAAACACTCAGTAATTATTAATGACAATTTAGACTCATGGATGTGTATTATTTTCTATCACTGCCATAGGAAATTACCACAAACTCAGTGGCTTTAAAATGACACAATTTTTTTTATCTTACAGTTCTGGAGATCAGAAGTCTGACATGGGTCTCACTGGCTAAAATCAAGGCGTTGATGGGGTTGCATTTCTTTCTGGAAGCTCCAGGGGAGAATTTTTTTGGCGGCTTTTCCAACTTGCAGAAGCTGCCCGCACTTCTTCTTTTTTTGATTTTTAATTGAGTTCATAGTAGTTTACATCAATGTGAGATTTCCGTAGTACATTATTTCTTGTCTGTCACCATGTAAGTGCTCCCCTTTACTCCCTGTCCCCCCCACCTTCCCCTGGTAACCACTGAACTGTTTTCTTAGTCCGTGTGTTTGTTTATATTCCACATATGAGTGAAATCATCTGGTCTTTGTCTTTCTCAGTCTGGTTTATTTCGCTTAGCATAATTCCCTCCAAGTCCTTCTATGTTGTTGCAAACGGGATGAATTTGTCTTTTTTATGGCTGAGTAGTATTTCATTGTATAGCTATACCACATCTTCTTTATTCAATCATCAGTCAATGGGCACTTGGATTGTTTCCATGTCTTGGTTATTGTGAATAGTGCTGCAAGGAACATAGGGCTACATATGTTACTTTGGATTGTTGATTTCAAATTGCTTGGGTAGATACCCAGTAGTAAGATAGCTGGATCATATGGTAGGTCTAGTTTTAGTTTTTTGAGGAATCTCCATAGTGTTTTCCATAGTGGCTGCACCAGTTTGCATTCCCACCAGCAGTGTATGAGGGTTCCCTTCTCTCCACACCCTCTCCAACATTTGTTATTTTTAGTCAGTGATTATAGCCATTTTAACAGGTGTAAGGTGGTATCTTAGTGTAGTTTTGATTTGCATTTCCCTAATGGTTAGTGATGTTGAATATCTTTTCATGTGTTTATTGGCCATGTTTGTATCTTCTTTGGAAAAATGTCTGTTCATCTCCTCTGCCCATTTTTTGGTCAAGTTGTTTGTTTTTTTATTGTTCAGTTGTGTGAGTTCCTTATATATTATGGAGATTAACCCCTTATCAGATACATGACTTGTAAATATTTTCTCCCAGTTGGTGGGTTGTCTCTTTGTTTTGATTCTAGTTTCTTTTGCCTTGCAGAAGCTCTTTAGTCTGATGAATTGCCACTTGTTTATTTTTTCTTTTGTTTCCCTTGTCTGAGAAGACATGGTATTTGAAAATATCCTTTTTAGTTCAATGTCAAAGAGTGTACTACCAATATTATCTTCCAGGAGTTTTATAGTTTCAGGACGTATCTTCAAGTCTGATCCATTTTGGGTTTATTTTTGTGTATGGCGTGAGATAGTGGTCTACTTTCATTCTTTTGCATGTGGCTGTCCAGTTTTCCCAACATCATTTATTGAAGAGACTATCTTTTCTCCATTGTATGTTCTTGGCACCTCCGTCGAAGATTAGCTGTCAGTAGATGTGTGGACTTATTTCTGGGTTTCAATTCTGTTCCATTGATCTGTGTGCCTGTTTTTGTACCAGTACCATGCCGTTTTGATCACTATGGCTTTGTAGCCCATTTTGAAGTCAGGGTTGTGATACCTCCAGCGTTGTTCTTTTTTTTCAGGATTGCCTTAGCAATTTGGGGTCTTTGGTTGCCCCATATGAATTTTAGCATTCTTTGCTCTATTTCCGTGAAGAATGTCATTGGGATTCTGATTGCTGCCCACACTTCTTGGCTCACCAGTTCACCCCATACTTCAGAAAATCCTTCATGAAAGCTGTCTGTTCAGCTCTTCTCAAAGCACCTCTCTCCTTAGGGATTAGACAAGACTCCAAGGGTTAGATCCCATCTTCTCTGTTCCTCTTCCCTGTCACATGTGCGGTATGAAAACAAAATCCCTGCTTCTGTTGTAGCCGTGAAGCCTCTGAGCTGTGGGTCCATTGGAGAAGAGTAAAAGGATTATGGAGCACAGAGAGAGCCCACCCGGGGCTGGATAACATGATTTATTATGATTTGATAACATAATTTATGATTTGATGCCAGCAGGCTGGGTGGCTCAGAGGTGGAGACAGTGGGATAACAAATCTCTAAGGGTGGTGATTAGCAGAGTAGGATCATGAACAAGGCATATATTTTAAGGTGACTGGGAGGCTATTATTAAAATGACTGGCCTTGAGGACTCGGATATTAGGGAGGAGGGAGGCTAGGATGAGTTTGAGGGGCTGGGGTCCATGGAATCTGACACTTAAATAGGCAGGAGGTTATTGACTCTTCCCAATGACTGGAAGGTGGGTAACATTATTCTCAATTAACAGATGAGGAAACTGAGCCTCAGAGTGGTTTCATGATTTGCTCCAGCTCATAAAGCTTGTAAGAGGTAGCAGCAGGACCAGTACTCAAGTTTATTTAACATGAAGAACAGTGTCCTTTTCATACATAGGGAAGAGTGAAGTCATGAAAAGACCCATATAAGACAAAGAGGCCATATACCCATCTGGGTAGCCATTGTGGCCCTCCACCTTCCCAGGCCAGCCCTAGGGGAACCCACTATTCCCTGTCCATAGGCTCTGAAGAGTGGCATCTGGAGGTATAATAATGTCTTCTTGCATGTGGTTGTGTGTGCCAGCATGACAGGTAAAGGTCACGGCTGCAGTGAGGGATTTCCCATCTGTTGATACTCAAGTTCTTCAGCCAACCACTCCAGAATTGCAATGCATCCTTAATAAGCCGACTCTCTGCAACAAAGCAATTAAACTCACTGATAATTATTCAGGTCCACCTCTTGCTCTCGGATGCCAGCTTCATTCACGGTGTCCTCAATTTGGCATATTTAAAACCCTTACATCTGTCTCGGGCATTTAAATTCCCAGAGACGTGATCATTATTTCGGAAACGTCAAGAATTCAGAGTCCTGCAAAAGTACCACCTTTCCACTAGGGTTGGCAGATAAAATACAGGATGCGCAGTTAAATTTGAATTTCAGGCAAACAATGAAGCATTTTTTAGTATAAATAGGTCCAAAATGTCACATGGAACATACTGAATTTTTTTGTTAAATATTCAAATTTTATTGGGCATCTTGCATATTTATTTGCTAAATCTGGCAACTGTACTTTCCACACTGAATTAAGATTTCTAATTGCTTACAGATTTCAGCTGAATCTTTAGCTCTACAATAGAGCTAAAGAACCTTGAGCATATGAGAGGACTATGAATTTGGGAGGTATAGTCCAGCTTACACTGGCCTTGTTTTTTGATAGTTGCGCAAAACCGCCACGTTTATCCCATGGGATACAGACTCTTAGCAAGAGTTGATTGGCTTGGGTTGACCATCAGAGTCAACTTAGGCCAATCAGATCTGTTTCTGAGAACTCAGATTCAGAGAGAGCCAGTCTTTGCAAGTGGCTGTAACTGAAGTGGTGGCCCCTGAAACACCCCATTATCTCTCCTATAAATCTTTCCCTTTTCACTGAGCTAGACTGAGTTTTGATTTTGTTCTTGAAACCAAAGAAGGCTCACCTGAGGAAGGGTACTAAGCCTAGACTTTTTTTGGTAGAAGCGTGAAGGAATCTTCTCCTGGGACAGCTGTGACAATCTCTTCTCCACTGTCTTAGTCTTTTCAGGCTTCTGTAACAAAATACCACAGACCAAGTGGCCACTTGGTCTTATAAACAATAGAAATGTATTTCTCACAGTTCCAGAGGCCAAAAGTCTGAGATCAGGGTGTCAGCATGGTTGGGTGAGGGCCCTCTTCCGAGTTTCAGATTTCTTGTTGTATCCGCACATGGTCGAAGGGGCTGAGGATCTCTCTGGAGCCCCGTTTATAAGGGCACTAATCCCATTCATGAAGGCTCCACCCTCAGGATTTAAGCACCCCCCAAAGGCCCACCCATTAACACCACCACCTTGGAATTACAACGTATGAGTTTTGGGGGGATGCAAACATTCAAATCATGGCACCCACCCGCCCAAATCCTACTCATTCTTCAAGACCATATTAAGTCCCGGCTTCTCCGTGAAGCCCTTGTTAATGGTCCAGCATATTTTAAAAGATTCATTCTGATTTCCTGGTTACCAAAGGCTTTCTCATCTGAACTGTGAGCACATGGAATTCCATTAGAAGAGCAGGTTTTTAGCGGACGCGGGAAAGAAGACATTTCTTTTCAAACTTTCCGTATTTCTCCTCTTAAAAGTTCCACAGGCAGCCAATCCTTTCCTAACTCGAGACCCTTCCAGGCTTTACACTATGAGTAGGATGAAGAACACTACATTAGGATGCAGTATGTTAACCTTCTGGTTTGACTTCCACTTTTGCCACATACCAAAGTGTGACTATGCAACTCACTTGGGACGCATTCTTGCTATGACTCACCTGCTTTGGGTCTGCATTGCTTTCAAGTGGATGAAGAGCCTCCTCACTAATGCCTTATCTCCAGCTTTTCCCCACCATAACCTACTCCACACACTGCTACAGACTAGGCCTCCAGTTTACAACACTGCTAGACAAAGGAATGACTGCCTTAATTTATAAGGAGCTTAGGTGAATTAACAAGAAAATCACTACGACCCCAAAAGTCTGTGCCTTACCTCTCCTAGAATGTTCCATGCAGTCACACCTCTTTTTCTTGCACATACTGTTCCCTCTGCCAAGAATCTCCTTCCCTTCTTTCCTCTATCCACTCTTCAAGATGCAACTTGAGTGTCACTTCTTCCGTGGAGCCTTTCCAGTCTCTTTCCCCATCCCCTCTGCTACATGGAAGCTTTGCCCTTCTTCATGCCCCCCGCACTTTGTACATTCTTGCATCAGAGTATTGATCACGCTGCAGTCTACTTATTATTACGTGTATCTGCTCGCATGTCTGCCTCCTCCCACAGGCGATGAGCCCCTCAAGGGCAAGGATGGTGTCTTCCTCGAGTTTTCAGCTCCTGGCACAATACCTGGCGCATAGCGGGTGTTCAGATTTAAGCTCACAGGATGAGAGTAAATCCTCCCACTCATCCACGCTACTCCATGGATTCTTGGCCAAGTCACATGTAAGGAACAGAAGTCAAATGCAGAACAAAGGACGAGTTTGCTTAATGCTCTGCAGGCACCATAAAACCCCCAAATGAAGGCCTTCTTTGATAAAAGCTGGATAGGAGGAAAAAAATGGGGCTTCCTCCTCCCTGTTCCCTTGAATCTAGAATGTCTGGGCCTACAGAGCTGTCTCTAAGTCCCTTAACCCAATCAGCAGCACGGGTAAGGATGGCCTTTACCTGTTTGCACTACATTCCCATTGGTAGGCACAGAGCCAGGCACGGAGAGGGAATTGGGTCCAGCAGGCCCTGCCCTGTGACAGAGGAACTGGGAAGAGGGCTGCGTTCGTGGATGCAGGAGGCGAAGGTGCGTCGTAGCCCCAGCTGCTAGTAAAACGCTGTCCGGTGATCACTCCAGGCTCTGATCAGTGACAGGAGCTCCTCTTAGGGAGAAGCTATCAAGGGAGGGAGTAGACAAAGGCACTAGAAGAGATCAAACGGATGAAAGTTCCTTTAATCCTATTGTGAGAGAGAAAAACCAGAGAAGGCCTCTTCCTCCTCTAAAAATCAGAAAATATTTTTGAGTGAATGTAAAGATTGTCCATACTGTCTCCTCCTTTCCTTACCTGCATCCTGAATCCCACCTCAAAGGATAGTCAGAGAACGTGAAATGATATCAAAAAGGACCTAAAGATCAGAGATTAGAAAGCCTCATGTAAATACTGCATTTTTTTCCCTATTAAAATCTACTGGTCATTTCAGAGAATCAATTCATTCTAATCAGGCTTCAAGCCACGTAAACCAGCAGGTAGCTCTCTTCCAATGATTAAAAGTCGGAGATGGAGAAATTGACTGAGAAAAGCGCTGAATTTCCTTTGCTGGTTGTGGGCTGTATCTGTTTATTAGAAAAGCCCCTGTGTTTTCAGAGATGCACATGCCCCAGATGGGCTGCCTGGGAATGGAGGCAAGCCGGTCTCCCAGAGATGCCTGATCTCAGGACCTTACATATTAGAGGAAAATACAAGCCTGTTTGGACAGACAGCAAGGTGAGTTATGTTCCATCTCTTATAGCCCCTCTGTGTTGGCAGCCTGGTGCTGTCAGAGCAGCCCTATAACATGACAGCACAGGAGAACATTTTGAAAACGCAGATAAGGGAAAAAAAAAAAAAAGAAAATTAAAATACAATTCATCTACTCTGCTATTATCACTGTCATCATTATAGTCATTATCTTTTCAGGTTTTTGTGTGTATGCATGTGTGTGTGTGTATGTGCATGTGTGTGTGTCCCTGGGTGCATGCGTGCGTGTGTGCTTATTACACTAACACTCTTATTAGGTCATTTCGTACATATTAGTTTATGTGCATATGTGTCTGCTTTTAATGACTAAACAATATCATGGTCAGTTTTCTACGATATTAAATATTGTTGTACAAGATCATTTTCAGTGGCTGCTGGGTATTCCAATGTGAGGATGAACCATGGTTTAGTTATCCACTCTCTTGGATGTTTATATTGTGTCCAATTTTTCACTATTATAAGCAATTCTGGACATGAAAACTCTTTTAGCTGTATTTTATGTACATCTAGGACTATTCACCTAGGATAAATCCTTTGAAGTGGAATTGCTAAATCAAAGAGTTTGCAAACTTTTGAGTTTCTTTTGACAGATATTTGACATCAGGTTGTACAAGTTCCCTTCAGCAGTGGTCCAATTTCTCTGAAATATTCCAAGACTGGGCAGTATTGGGTTTCCAGGTATCATTGTCTGATTGACAGATGAGGCACTTTCTTAGGGGCCCCAGTGGGGTTGGCGCGTCAGTTGCGCACAAGGATAACCCTCTCATGAACCCACCTTTTATTTGCTTTTCTCTCCGCCCTGTCTCACTTCTCCTGCTTCCTCATTTTTCTTCCTGGGATTACTTCCTAAACAAACTCCTTGCATCCAAGCCCTTATCTCACAGTCTGATTTTGAAGGAACCAACACCCAGTTCAGGGCACCCAAACTAGGATGTGTGGGAATCCACTGGAGGGAGGATCTATCCTGCCCGGGTGTCCTGGTCTGTCCAGGCTGTTATAACAGAATCCCACAGGCTGGGTAGCTTATGAACAAGAGGAATTTATTTCTTCCAGTTCTGGAGGCTGAGAAGTCCAAGATCAAGGTGCTGGCGGATTTGGTGTCTGGTGACCCACCACCCCATCGTTGGTGTCTTCTCGCTGTGTCCTCACATGGCAGACTAGGGGGTCTCTCTGGGGGCCTCTTTTATTAGGGCACCAATCCTATTCATGAGGGCTCCACCCTCATGAGTGAATCGCTTCCCTAAGGCCCCACCTCCTAATATCATCACATTGAGGATTAGGATTTAACATACGAAATTTGGGGGTGGGGGGACGCAAACATTCAGACCGCGGCATTGGGTGAGCATTGGTAAGAGTAGCAGTAGTTGTTGATAAAGTAATAATGATAATAATAATATTTAAAAATAGTAACAGTGTCACTCCTTATTGTGTGCCCGGTACTGTGAGAAACTCTTCACACGCATTAGGCCCCTCAGTGCTCACAACTCCACGAGGTCTGTACTGTTTATTCTCATCCCACTCTATGGTTGAGAAACCAAAGCTTAGGACGGCTAGGGAACATGCCACAGACCCCTGGTAGGAAGTGGCAGAGCTGGGATTTGAAGTCTGACTCCAGGACCTATTTCCTCAGGGAACGGGCCGTCTGACCTGAGTCTTTGAGGTGGAGTGTGTGCGGTCTGCCAGGTGGACAAGGGGAAAGGGACGTCTTAGGCAGACGGACGAGAAGGAGCAAAGGCATGCTGGGGCACCGTGAGTCTTGGAGAGGGGCTTGCAGGGAGAGTGGGATGTGCTGGGAAGGGTCTAGATAGAAAAAGAAATGAAGCTGAAGCGTTTGGCTGGGGCCAGGCTTGGGTTTAGAGCTGCTGGTTGGGACACTTTTAAGCACAGAAATGACATGCTCAGACCCGTGTGGCAGAATGGAGAAGCGATAGTAATGGCAGAGGTGTCAGGGAAACCAATTAGGAAGGAATTGCCCCTAGATTCTCGTCTGTCCTGCCATTCTCTTAACTCCCTCAGTGGAGGGGGCTCTGGGCTGGCTGGCAAACAAGCCGAGCCGCTCCCCTGGGATGATCCTTCCAGCAACTGGCTGCTCTTCCTGTAGATGAGCCAGGTTTGCAAAGAAGCCCACAGGCTGTCCTGATCTATAAATAAGCCTTATCTGTCTCCATTGGCCCCCTTCCCCAGCGCTCCAGGTAAAGACTTTTCTAGAATTCAGATAACCAGAGAGCTCTCCGAAGCCTCCGCTGGGGTGGGGATGAGCATGGGTGGGCAGTGCTGAGGGATGTAGTGGTGTCGTTCTGCGCATTTGAGCTGGACAGGACCTGGAAAGAGGAGATCCAGAAGACACAGGGCAACTGAGCCCCAGAGAGGAGAGCCTGGGTCTCCTGACTCCCTTTCAGTTACATGGTCCCGCCTTAGGTCCTTTGCTTTAGTTATTTCTGTTGCCTAGAAATGCTCTTGCCCAGGGAGTCACTTGGAACACTCCCCCCACCCCTTCAAGTCTTTGCTAAAATCTTACCTTCTCAATGAGACACGCGGCAGCCACCTGTTCAGTATTGCAACCTGCTCCTCCCCTCGTCTGCACTTGGTTTTCTCTTTTGCCACAGCACCTGTCACCTCCTAATATACCATGTCATTAACTTGCTGTTTCTACCCCGTGGTGGCTTCTCAAGGGGAGGACCTATGCCTACTTTGTTCATTGATTATCCCAAGTGTCTATAGAAAGTACCTGGCAACAGCAGATGCTCGGTAAATATTTGCTGGACTAACCATATTGCTTGTCTTTGTCTCTTCATGGCTGCCTTTAATGACAATTTTCAACTGGTCTCACTGATGGTAAAGGGAGGGTAAATATGACAAAATGTTAATTAAGGGAAGTATAAATATGACAAAGGGATGATGATGATGATGATAACTTTTAACTAAGAGCCACAATCAAATTGTTAAGAAAGAATTTAAGAGCTTGTAAATCCAGTCTCAAATATTTAATGAATCACCTCTCTGAAAACATTGAGCACCAGGGTTCTAGGCAGCTCTGTCTAACAGAAATATAGTACAAAGATGGAACTATACTTTTAAATTTTCTAGTAGCTACACTAAAAAAGTAAAAATAGGGGCTGGCCCGGTGGTATAGTGGTTAAGTTCGTGTGCTCTGCCTTGGTGGCCTGAGGGTTCGTGGGTTCAGATCCTGGGCGTGGACCTACATCCTGCTCATCAAGCCACACTGTGGCTCACCCCACATATAAAATAGAGGAAGACTGGCATGGATGTTACCTCAGGGACAATCTTCCTCACCAAAAAAAAAAAAGTAAAAATAAACAGGTGAAATTGTTTGATAATTAATTTTATTTAATCCAACCTAGCCAAAATGTTATCATTTTGACATGTAATCAATATAAACATTATTACTGAGATGGTTTACATTCTTTTCTTTTACTCTCTGAGTCTTTGAAATCCAGTGTATTTTACATTTACAGCACGGCTTGATTCAGACTAGCGCCATTTTAAGTGCCTAATAGCCACATGTAACTAGTGGCTACAGACAGGGAAGTTCTAGAAGGAAGATATAGCTCTTTCTCTCTGGGAGCTCATATGTGAGCCCATAACTGCCAATAATTGCCACTCTGTGGTGAGTCCAAGAGCAGAGGTAGGAACCAGGTCCTACGAGAAGACCAAGGAAGCTGTGATTAGTTCTGCTGGAGGGGAGGGAAATTGGCAGAGACATGAAAAATCAGGTCACATAAGAATATATACTTAGAAAATAAATATGGGAACGTGTTTAGCTTTTCCTATTATCAAAGAAATTAACTAATGTCAAAGTTTTATGTTAAATTAGTAAAAATGAAAACTGATGAGGTTGGCACACTCCTGAATGGCTAGTGGTGGTGCCAGCGGTACAACACTTTTGGAAAGCATTTCAGGAACATGTTTCAAGTACCAAAAGAAACCCTTATATCCTTTCCTCCGTGCCGCCACTTCTTGGAATACATCCTTAAAAAGAATTCAAAATGAAGGGTGAAAAGATAACGCATGACACTGTTCACTCTGCTGTTACTTAAAAAAAACTGGAAATGATTAAATGAACAATAAAAGGTTGCATCCATTTGGAAGAAGATCTTAAAGAAGATGTCCTGACATGGGAAGTGGTATTGTTGCAATGAGGGGAAAAAGGTGACCTCAACTTTACATCTGTGTAGCGTCTGCGTTACCCAGAGCCAAGCCCAATGTGGAAGACGGTACCTGTGGTGACATGAAGACTAAGTGTCATGAGGCGTATATGTCAATCATTAGGGAAGGTGGTTAAAAGCATCGATTTTGGCATCAGAGACTCATATCAAGTTCTTGCACTACCTCTATAGAATTTGGTAAATTATCTACTCTCTATAAACCTTAGTTTTCTCATCTATAAAATGGAAAAAATATAGTACCTATGTCATAGAGTTGTGACATAGGATTTAACAATATACCGTATCTAAAGAACTTAGTATAGTTCCTGACACGTGGGGACCTGATCGATGTGAGTTATTACTATTATCAAAGTGCCTTACACATCATATGCGCATAATGTGAGTTATCTCCCCGTCTCTAGCCTTTCCCCCTTGTGTTCATTTCAATATCACTCAATATTTGGTGGCAAATTCAATGACTCACACACATGGAAAAGAACTTGGGGTGACCACTGTTCAACCTCCTCATTTTACCTGTAGGGATGCTGAGATTCAGAGAGGGTAAGTACTAGCCCCAGGTCACACAGTGACTTGATTTCCTTCTCTGTCAAATGGGAATAAAATTCCTGCTCCATGCTCTT
Organism: Equus przewalskii; assembly: GCF_037783145.1. NCBI lineage: Eukaryota > Metazoa > Chordata > Mammalia > Perissodactyla > Equidae > Equus > Equus przewalskii. The sequence continues at coordinate 66,852,552 of NC_091838.1, read as the reverse complement.
TGCAGCATTTTCGTAAGGATCAAATGGGAGGACGTAGAGGGACATATCTTGCAGAGAAGAAACGTCTACAGCACCATGATTTAGCACACCTCTAAAAGTGTCGTTCCAAATGGACTCTCCCGAGGGGGTATGATCTCAAGTTTCTCCATGTGGCAAATGCACTGGGGCTTAAGAGATTTTGCTTGAATCTACGTCCTGCCACTAACTGTCTGCCTTGTGGGTCTGTCTTTTTGCTGGCCATTGGTGGCCTTCTCTCCACAGGTCTCCTATGAGGGGAAAGAAGAGGCCTTGGAGACAGACAGATCAGGGTTTGCATGCCGACTCGGCCACTTACTGCCTGAATGACGCTGGGCCAACCCTGCACTCTCTTTGAGTCTTAGTTTCCTCATCTGTAAAATGGGAGTGACCACAAGGCATATGCCAGGTTCCTGCTGTGAGGACTCAGGGAGGCAGCATCATGGGAGATGCTCAGAAAGATTTTCCTCCCCCATCTCTCCCATCCCCAGCTTTTGAGGTGATATTTTCACCTGTTGTCCCCTCCTGTGTGCCTGGCACCAGGCTGGGTGCTTGGTTATGCTGCCTCTTAGAATCCTGACAATCGCTTCTGACAGGTGATTCAGAGATGTAAGTGAAAAACACGGGAGATTGTATAGAACCACGCGAAAACCTGCCTTGTCCACATCATCACAGATGTGGCCTCACATTTCTGTCCCTCGCTCCTGTCCCTCCGTGGAGAGCAGGCACGGCAGGCAGGGGCTCGGGAGCCCTCAGCTTCCATTTGTTTCCATTCTAGTTCCTTCCTGAAACCTCTTGTGCAGGAATCGGTCCTGAAGGAAAATGCGAGCTGAACTAGCTTTAGGGGGACTCATGGGGCGGTGGACCCACCTCTTGGGACTCCAGAGCACACCCTGGCCACTCCTCCTGGCACTTTGTCAAAATGACTTTTCTTCTCATTTCTGTTCTTTACAGAAATGTGAACATTTAAAGAAGCTAGAGTAAAATAAACAACAGTAACATGATTGTTGAGAATAATATTGCTACATTTCAACATACAGATGGAGATAAAAAATGGTGCTATATGAACTCATCGAGGTTGCTTTATTTCTATATAATTTATTTATATAGAATAATTACATATAATACATTTATATATTTATAAATTATTTATATATAATAATTATGATTTCTATATAATTTCTATACAATGTAGGGCAAATTTTTTTGTCAATAGATTTCTTTACAAAATTCTTTAACAGCTGAGTAGCATTCTCTTGTATGACTATCCCCTATTACTGGACAATAGGTTACTACTGAGATTTTTTTTTTTTTAAAGATTAGCACCTGCACTAACATCTGTTGCCAATCTTCTTCTTCTTTTTTTTTCCTTCTTCTCCCCAAAGCCCCCTGGTACATGGTTGTATATGCTAGTTGTGAGTGCCTCTGGTTGTGCTGTGTGGGACGCCACCTCAACATGGCCTGACAAGCAGGGCCATGTCTGTGTCCAGGATCCAAACCAGCGAAACCCCGGGCCGCTGAAGCGGAGTGTAGAAACTTAACCACTCGGCCATGGGACCGGCCCTCCACTACTGAGTTTTTATTACAAAGCAAAGCTTCCCCGAGCATCCTTGTTAGCTCAGTCTTTGTGCATGTGGTTAATTACTTCTTGGTTTCAATTCCTGGCTTGAAATTGATGAGTAAAAAATGTTCTCCAATAAAAACTTTTAAATAAGAAAATTGCTTTTAAATAAGAAAAAATGTAGACATGCACAAATTATATGGTAATAGTCTCCTTACTCTTTCTGCCTCTCCAAGCAATCCTAATGCCCAGGGGGATCATTGATAACATTCTGCCAGGTATCCTTCCAAAATTTTTTCCTAGGTCTAGCCAAGCTTCCTTGTACATAAATCCCCTTCACTCTGCACGCACACACACACACACTCACCGCTTAAGGCTTTTGATTTGCAATGTCAATTTTTCTTCCAAAATATTCTTTCTTCTCTTTTAATCTTCGTGTATTTCTGTCCCTGACCCTGTTGCAGAGTTGCCACTGGAAGCGTTTGTGCCAGCTGCTATGGGATTTTGGCTCCTCCAGCCTTTTGGAGCTCTCTGGGGCCAGGCTGAGAAGGTTTGGAGGGGGAAGTCTCTGCACAGTGGTGTCTAATGGTGGCAAAGCTCAGTCTCAATTCTAATTTGGCTTTTCACCCAGCCCCACATGTACCAAGGACAGGTAGGCACGGAAAGACTTTAGAGACAGTTGTGGCTTCCTTGAAGAATGTAATGTACCGCCCTTCACCTTGGCAAAGCTTCATACGTCTTTGTCATAAAGCTCATGTGGAAGAAAAGAGAAACAGAGGAAGGACAATAGCATTATGCCTCACAGGCTACTGGATGCAGGGCTGGTCTCAGGGCAGAGGCAGGAGCTCTGAGGGCAAGACCACTGAGAAGAAGATGACCACATAATTTACTGTCCAAATGGGACACATCTGAGAATGAATGGGGAAAGTCATGATACTTATGCTGGGACAAGAGGCATAAACCGGACATCTGGTCACTCTTCCTAAGAGGACACTGTCTTCAGCCTGCAGGGGACATAGTTTTGCTGCAGTGGACGGAGCACTGGTTGGAATCAGAAGGCGCGGATTTGAGGTCCTGACTCTTGGTGGCTGGTGAGGCCTGAGCCATCGCTTCACCCCCAGAGACTGCTTCCTCCTCTGCAAAGTCAGGGGTGATACTATCGACCTCACAGGGCTGTTGTGGAGAGTGAGTGGGATGCTGGGCATTGTAAAGCATGATTCGCCGTGAACATATTAGGTATTGGGGACCAATCCCCCTGCAGCCTCTTGTTAGTGAAGCCAGAAGAAGGGCCTTGTGGGAGAAGCCTGATTAAGGGACCAAAAGGGAAGTAAATGCACAGTGCTGCCTTCAACCACATCCCATTCCTCCAAAGGGAGAGGAAACCCTCACATTAGCCCAAGGTATAGGCAAGGCGGGGTCAGTGGGTCGGACAGCGTCCCTCCAGAATTCGTATCTACCTGGAACCTCAGAATATGAACTTATTTGGAGCTAGCATCTTGCAGATATAATTGAGTCAGGATTGAGATGAGATCCTACTGGATTAGGGTGGGCCCTCAATTCAATGCGAGTGTCCTCGTAAGAAGAGAAGACATACAGAGGCAGGGAGGAAGACCATGTGAAGATACAGGCGTAGACTGAAGTTATGCTGCCACAAGCCAAGGAAGGCCAGTAGGCACCGGAAGCCAAAAGAGGTACGAGTATGTTTCCTCACAGTCTTTGGAAGGTGCGACTCTGCTGACACCTGGATTTCAGACATCTGGTCCCTGGAACAGCGGGAGAATACATTTCTGCTGTTTTTAGCTAACATGTTTGTGGTAGTTTGTTATAGTAGCCCTAGGACACTAATACAGCGGGGTTGATAAGAGCGAGTGCTATTTATACATCACTCAGGGTGAACCAGGCATTGTGATAAACACCACAAGAGAATTACTCATTAAATCCTCACAATGTGAAGGAGGTAGTATGTTACCACCAACTACGTCTTACAGAAGAAGGGAGAGACACCTCGTATCCAAGGCCACGTGGCTGGTGGGTGGTGGAGCCAGGATTTGTATCCCAGAGTCTCAACTCCAAAGCCTTCATCAGAACCACTGAGCTTTCCTACCTCCTATAGGAACAGGGGTCCAGTAGGCAGGCTGGTCCTGGCTGTGGTGGGATTTCAAGGGAGCACCTTTTCTTCAAGGTTCATACCTCAGCCTTCAACTCATGTGTTCCTGGCATATGAAGCTGTGTCTCATAAGCTGATAGGGCTGGGCAGGGCTGGAGGGGAAGCGGTGCTGAGGGTGTCCGTCAGCAGGTCTGTAGGTGAGGGGCAGGGCTGGGAGGAGGGGATGCACAGCGGGTACCTGGGAGGATATCTAGAGACTTCCTCCATCTCTAATAGGCAGCGATGCCCTGAAAGGTGGCCATTCCAGCAATCAGGAGATGTGGGGATTTCAAAGCTCTGGGCTCCTCTGGTCACCAGCCCGTTGTGTGTCTGTGGGGAAGTTACCTACATTTCTCTGGGATCTAGTTTCCTCATCTGTAGGACGGGATCAACTTCTGTTCTGCTTACCTCATAGAGCTGTTGTGAGGGTCAAGTGGACCTCTGCTCCTGGGAGATTATCCCATGGAAAGAATTCAAAAGAAAAGAACATAAACGTGTGAAGGTACTCCTTGTAGCTTTATTTGTAATAGCAAAAACAAAGAAACAAACACAAACAGCTCCACGAAAGAACCAAGCCACAAACAAAGAAACAGAAACCTTCAAATAAACCTGGAAGTTATTACGTATCTTCACCTGTATGGAAAATTGTGCAGCCCTTAATAAGCACAACTCTGGAAGGTAGGCGGTGTGGCTACACGGAAAATTGTTTGAGCGTTGTTACATGGAGAGAGAGGAATATAAAATGTTACCTGCCCTAAAGCATGTGAAATCACCTGTAAATGTGAGGAAAGGCTGAAAGGAAGCGTGGAAACATCAAAGTCAAAGGGTTAAGGTGATAAGATTTTGAATCAACAAAAATTATTAATACTGAAATGTTATAAATGCAAATTAGAGAAAAATTCAAATAAAATATATGTAAAAATGCATATTTTTATCTAGTGGCTAGGGATGTCTATCTCAGAGTTCCTGTGATCTGTAGGCAAATTTGAGAAGTTTTGAGAGGAGAGCAATGACTATTGGTCAGGTGATGACAACTTGAAGTGTGAGCTCCCTGGGGTCAGGTACTGTGTCCTCCCCACCTCAGGGTCCTCCACACAGCCTGGTCCATAGGAGGCCCTCAGCGGGGAATCACATCTAAACCTCCTAACAGGGACACAGGGGTGACTATTTCCATTTTACAGAAGAGGAAGCTGATGCCTAGAAAAGGGCAAATAGCCCAAAGTTTCCAGCAGCGAACAGCCAGGTCAGGACACACCTCACATCTCCTGACCCCCAGGATGGTACCTTTCCAGTCCTCACAGGGCTGCTTGGTCCCCACCACAGATGGGAAGTGAACCAACTCCTCTCTGCTCACCCAGGTTCACCTGGAATTAAGGTTGCTAATCAGTTGACCTTGAAATGTAGTTCTTATCCTGGATCATCCCAGTGGGCCTGGTGTCATCACAAGTCCTTACAAGTAGAAGAGAGAGGCAGATAAGAAAGAACCAGAGATACCAGCACAAGAAAGACTCAGCCACTGTTGCTGGTTTTGAAGATGGAAGAAGGATCATGAACCAAGGAGTTCGGGTGGCCTCTAGAAGCTGAAAAGGACGAGGAAATGGATTCTGCCCTAGAGCTTCTAGAAGAAACGCAGCCTTGCCAACACCTTGATTTTTAGCCCAATGGGCTCATTTTGGACATCTGACCTCTAGAACTGTAAAATAATACATTTGTGTTGTTTTAAGCACCTAAGTTTGTGGTAATATGTTACAGCAGCAATGGGAAATGACTACAGCGGGTGTTCCTGGACTCCTGGCTGGGCACCTCTGAAAAGAGAACAGGATGACCTCCCTGGTGAGGGGAGAGGGGTGGGTAGAGCCTATCTGTCTGGAATTAGTCCTCCTGCTTGGATTCACTGTTTACTAATCCAGTTAGCAATTTATCCCCCAGCTGTGGTGAAATCACTTTCAGGCCAAGAGTGTCTGGTTTTAAGTCCCAGGTAAATTTCCTAGTGAAGCATTGAGGGAACACGCCCTAAACAGAGGCCGATGTGTCTTCAGGACAAGCTTCTGAAGTGGGTGTTGTTATGCCCATTTTGTGGATGAGGAAACTGAGGCTCAAGAGGAAATCAGTGCACCGTCCAAGGTCCCATAGTGAATGGCAGAGCCATGGCTTGAATCTGGGTCCGCCTGGTCCAGCTCTTCTTCATACTACACACTCTGCCTTAACTGCCTTTTTCCTGAGCGTGTTGTAGAGAAATTCCAGGTTCCCTCTGCTGAGACTCGCTCTCCGTTGCCCACTAGAGTTCCTATAGTAAGTTACCACGCACGCTTTCTGTGTGGCCAGGTCATTATCCTTCATTTCCCCCACGGAGGTCCTGCCTCCTTAATTAGATCACACACTGAGAGGCAGCATCAGCTCCTTCTGAAATCTGCTCCGTGCCAGAGCCTGCGCTGGGGGCTCACCAAATTCCTATTGGATGAAAGAATGGAATCTGCCAGGAGAGAAGGAGAAACTCCTTCTATTTTGAATCTGTGGGGCATTCTCACCCACCTTGGTCGTTACTGGATATTAGCAAAGGTGTGTGTATTAGCCTGGAAATTCTTTTAGGAGTTTTAAAAACTCAACATCAAAGGCAGGAAAGGCTTGGTAGTCTTTGATGTGCGTAAGAGAAGTCAGCTAGAGTTTTGGTAAAGTGGTGTGAAACACACTCACACACACACACACACTCCCCTTTCTTTACCAAATATGAAAGATTCTCTCTGCCTCCTCCACCCTCAAATAATGGTCCGTTTTAATAGCTGGGAGACTCTTTTGTTATCCTAGCAGGGTGGAGAATATTTCTTCAGCTCTTTTGCTTTACTTTGCTCAGGAAAACCCTTCAAATAGGACTCCTGCTTCCCTTTATTGCAAATGGTGCTGCAAAAAGGCCGGGAGAGTTTACAGAATGATGTCGTGGAGAAGAAAATACACTGGCTCCGAAACCAGAGGACTTCCCCAAGGTCACACATCTAATCCTGGCCCGAATACTACTTCCTCTGTTTCAATGAAAGTTACGCATATGCAAATTCGAAATCTACTTAATTGACAAAGTGATGTGTGTCCCAGGAATTGTTTGTGCAACTAACTGCAAGTGAATCTGAGAGAGGCGAGGGCGTCAGAAGGGCGAGCGTCTGGGATATTTTAATATTCAGTATTCCCAGACTCAGCAGGCAGCAGGCTAAATCTGTCCGCTGATGGGCAGGCATGAATTATGAAACCACTCACGTAGGTTGAGAGGTTGCCCGGTGCTGGGGAAGTGTGTCCACCAGCGTCTCCTCAAGCAGGTGGGGGGAAGGGTCGCTCCCCAGTCGGGAGGGAAGGTCGGATGTGGACAGGTGAGTGGTCACAGCGCGGGTGAGGCCTGCACACAATGGGACCAGCAGGGGCTTGCCAAATCCTGGGCCCTCAGACAAGTTGGGCAGAGGATCAGAAAACCGAAAAAGGACCCACAGGACGGCCCTAGCTTTCTGCGTGGCTGGAGGGTGAGGCTGCCCCCTAGTGGCTAAGGTCCACACGGGGGCGGCGGGGCGGGGTGAGGGCTGATGTTCAAGGAGTCCCAGGGACTAAAAGTGACCTTCCTGCCTGGGTTCTGATGCCTCCTCCCACGATGGGGCTGGATAGGCTAGGGGTGAGGCTAAAGGCTGGGAGCTCAGGTCTGATCATCAAGGTGAGAAAACTGAAGTTTAAGTGGAGGGTAGGGGATGGCGATGGTGGATTGTGTTCAAGAGCCAGGGAGGAGAATGAAGGAACCAATCTTCTGGAATAATACTTAACATCACGTTCATAGTAACCATTATTGATGATCTGTGTCTGAGATGGTGCTAAGCACGTTGCTCATATTTTCTCAATTCCTCACAGCAACCCCATTCATTACATATCATTATTCCTACATTTACAGATGAGAGGCAAAATGAAAAAATCCAGTATCATGATTACCATGCCTGCGGTAGTTAACAGTTATGTAACACAATGTAACATAGGCGCTTTACAAGCTTTATCTCATGTAATCGTCACGTTTATTTTAGGAGGTAGGTTTTATTTTTCCTATTTTCCTTATTTCTGTATATCTTTGAGGAAACTGAGGCGTAGAGAGGGTGTATATCATTAGCTTTTACAATGCAGCAAACTAACCCTGACTTTTGTGGCTTGAGACAACAATTATTTACTAATTTTTAATACAATGAGTTGGCAATTTGGGCTGGGTTCTGCTGGGCGGTTCTTCTGGGCTCAGCTGGTCCAGTGAGAGCATCATGAGTCTGTGGTGAGATGCTGGTCAGCTAGGCCGCTCTGCTTCAGGGCATTGGTTGGTTGTGGACTGGGGTAAAGGTGGAAACTGGTCCGTGTGCATCTAGCCCGGGCTTGTGGCTGGGCAGGGGTCTGAGAGAGTGGAAACATGCAAGGTTGCTTGAGGCCCAGGCTCAGAACTGGTGCAATGTCACTTCTACTGAAATCTATTCGCCAAAGCAGGTCCATGACTAGCTCAAAATTAAGGGGTGGGGAATAAAGACTCCTGTGGGAGGGGCTGTAAAATCACAGGGCAAAGAGTGAGTGTAGATATGGGGAGGGGTGGAGAACTGGGGTCATTGTAGCAATATATCACTGGGTTGGTATGGGAATAGGTTAGGGCAGGATGCGGTTCTCAGGCAGAAAGAACAGAATGTGCAAAGAACCTCCTAGGACTTCTAGGCAGGAAATAGCCAGCGTTCTTGAAAAGTGGGCTGGGGTGCCTGGAGTACAGGACGGGGAGGTTGGAGAAGTTAGGAATGGGGTGCTATTCTGAGCACTTCCTCTGGGTTCACTCAATCCTCACTACAACCCCATGAGGTAGGCACTATGGTTACCTCCCCACTATCGTGTTGGAGAAACTGAGGCATGGAGAGGTTGAACAAGACCCTAAGTCACACAGCTAGAAGTAGCAGTGTCAGGATTCCAACCCAGGGGGTCCAGGTATAAAGCCCATGCCCTTAACCTCTTGCCACACTGCTGGCACTGCAACAGGTAGAAGAAAGAGCAGGGTTCTGGTGTAGAGTGTGAGGGCTGAAGGTTGAAACTACTTTCCTTAGAGGCCTAGAGACACTAAGGAAGAGATTCCTTGTTACTCGCTATTTACCCAAGATTAGGATGGCTTATTTCTGCCTGGAGGTGGGAAGGAATTAGTCTTTCTGACTCTGTGACCCTACAAATGGGTGCACCATAGTGTCAAGTGTATTCCCTAAGAGACTTTCCTTTTGAAACAACAGACACTGACTTGGTCTAGCTCAAGTTTCAAAAGAAGTATTTCTTTGGAAAGTATTGGGATAGCTCATAGAATCTTAGGAAGGGCAAGAACTAGATGAGCCCCTGGGACCTCAGTGGCAGGAGTTTGTGGGCTCACTTTCCAGTGTGCTGCCAGCCTCATGACTCAGTTCTAACGGCTTACCATCACTCCGTCTTCTTATTTACATGCTGACTTTCCATGACAGAGGACCTGGCACAACTTGGGTCGCATGTTTTTACATTGGACAAATTGGTTCCGGCCAGGTTAATGGGGCCGTGAACACAGCCAAGGCCACTGGGGGAGTCCCTATGAAGCCCTCCGACTCAGTGGCCATCCTGCTACTGCTTGGTGGTGGGATTAGTTCTAAGCACCACTACCTACACCGACTTGGACAATTCCAAGGACAGTTCTCTTCCCAAGGAAAGAAGTAGGTCTTCCTCTCCCAGCGATCCTAAAGTTCCAGAGATTCTGACCAAACTCACATCCTACAGCTGGGCTGCAGATACAAATTCTCAGGAAGAGCATTTGAATATGGTTTTATTAATTGCATTTATTCATTGCATTTTTTTTGAGTCCAGCAAATAGCTTTCATTAAATGATAACAATCCAACGTAGATGATATCTTTCAGCTCAATTTTGCCAAGCAAAGATTACATTTATACAATAGTGCTTTTCAATCCCAATTTCCTAAGTGATCCGGTAATGAAAATTTATTAGCAGTTCAAAGGCATTGCTTTTGTGAATTCAGTATCTTCCCTAGGATAGATGTCAGGGCAGGCTGCTGTGTTTGGTTGAGCTCACAGCATGATGTTCAAAGGTGCTTCCTTTTGTTTGCAGAGAGGGGAAGCTAGTTTCTCTAGATGGTCAGCTTCTCTTCCGAGCTTCGTGTGTGATTTTCCCCAAGACCAAAAAAGCCACTTGCACAGATTAAATGAAATCCATGGTTTGCAAAAATAAGTTGGGCTACTTAAATTTTCAGATATTTTAGATAAGAGCTTCTTATACATGGCCACAACTGGCTTCCACGTAAATATTTTATAATACCGATCATTTTGATTGTTGACATAAATACAATTTTCCTGGGAATGTAATCTATTAGGAGGGTATTTAGGGTGGGAATTTAAGTCTTGGATACTCAACAGGCCTGCCTTTGCCACCAGTCAATTCATGATACGACCTTGGACAAACACCTCAGCAGCTCCATACTTTGCTTATTTCAATACATCAACTCGGACTGGTAAATATCAGTTAGGAATGTGTTCAGCTTCAAATAATGGAAAACCTGGAAGGAGTTTATTTTTCTAATGTGAAAAATCAAGAGGCAGGGATTCAAGAGTTGGGATCTTGCTTAGGGTCCAGGCTCCTTCTCTGTTCCTGTGATGGGCCTGCGGTTTTTGTCCCGATGGTGGGAGGAAGGCTACTGCACCATCAGGAGGAAGAAGAGAGAAGGACATGGGACTTGGCTCAAAGAAAATGCTAGCTGAGTTTGTTCCTCCTGTTTTTAGAGAAGTAAGAAATGTCCTGGACACCATCCTGCAATAGTCTTCTCGCATCTCATTTGCTAGAACTGAAACAAGGCCACCTCTACCCACAAAGGAATCTGGGCAGATGATCCTTTATCTGGGAATATTGAAGCCCTGAATGAAATCAGGGGTTTGGTGGTGAAGAAAAATAATGACTATTGGGCAGGAACCTAACCGTGTCCTTTTTATCCCCAAAGGGCAAAAGGAAACTGTCATTTGTTGGTTCATTTATTGGTCTTCTACCAGGCGGTCAACATTGTGCTAAGCCCTTTTCAGCAGTCATCTCAATTCAGTTGTCGTGCAGTGGGCACGAAACTATTTTAGGATGAAGAAATTGAGGCTTGGAGACGTTAGGTAAATTGCTGAAAGTTGCAGTGAGAGGAATTAAAAAATATCTCCTCCCTCTGTTGGGTTCAGCAGGGCTGGAGGAGGTCTCAAGTCACTCTGAATAGTTGGCCTCTAGGGGAAGGGCTTAAAGCATTTTTCTCCCTTCTTTTCACTCCACATCCCTGAAAGAGGGTTTGGCTTGAAGGTAAAGGAGGATTCCTAGAGGCCCAGAGCCTCCCTCTGAGCTCCCATGGTGATGTTTGGGGGTACTGGGACGCTTGCCCACATCTGTGCTTCTCTGATGACATCAGCAATCCTTCCTGGCTTTCCTGGAGCAGAGCTGTCATGGTGTCCCTCCCTGCGACGTCAGGGAAGATCACTTCCTCACTGTCACCCCACTGCAACCTTCATGCAGGTCACCTGCAGTGGCTTGAAGGAAATGGAGCAGCGTTCAACGGCCCCCGGCTCTCAGGAGCAATAACACTGATTGACTGGCTCCTACAAAGGGGCAATGTTGTACACAGTCAAGCACGCAGTGTTGGGAGCCAGATTGCTGCCTTTGAATAACATCTTGCCACTTCCTGGCTATGTGACTTGCAAATTGAGTGCTCTATATCTCAGTTTCCTCATCTGTAAAATGGGTGATAACAATAGTATCGATTGTTGTGACAATCGGTTGTTGCGACAATTTACAAACATGAAGCACTGAGAACAATGCCTACCGCACAACTAACATTTGTGCGCGCTTAAGTCAGCGCCTTCTGAATGTCCTGTTTTAGGCATCTCCGTGATTAACTTGCTTTTACAGATTCATTCTTTTGCATCTTGAAAGCCACGTCCCCTGGGGTTGTTCTTAAGTTACTATTTGTTTTTAATGAGTCCTGTGCTTATCAATTAATGCCTCGGTTCCTGCTGTTAATGCAGAGCAAGAAAAATAATAGCTAATATTTGAGCTCTCACTCTTCTGCCTTCTAAGATACAGATTAACAGTACAGTGTAAGCTCTGCATTGTGCAGTATGGCGGCCCTTAGATTAGACAACTTGGGAGGGAGGGGTTGGTAAATAGTGAAGATCACTTTGTTTTCTTCACAGTTGGGGCCAAGCCTGCAGGTTTTACATCCGCTCTTTTCCTTGGCACCAACACTGCTTTCTGGACACACGTTTCAGTTGTGTGTGTATGTTGATGAAATACATTTCTCAACACAGATCATGGTGGGCCCCCGGGGGGCCACCTTCAGCCTGCTGCTTTTCTGTCTTTCCTCAGCTTGCAGTTCCTGCCCAGTAAAACACCATCTGCAGATGAGGAGGTCAAAGTGCTGAGTTCCAGTCCTGCATCTGCTGTCACCGCCGGCCATGATGTAGGGCAAGTCACTCCCCCAGTGGGCTTTCAGCTTCTCCTTCTAAAAGCTGATCTCCAGGGCCCTTCCAGCTCCACAGATTTCTGGTATTCACTGACGGATGCTCTTGGACTTTGGAACCACAGTGTGTTTGGGAGATTTTGCTTTTGAAGGTTTCCTTTTGAGATTGCCTTCATTCACTGGGCATCTTCTTGCTGAGAAATACCATCAAGAAAGCAAAGACTGAAGTTCCTTTTCCTTCCCCAAATGTGATGCTTAAATAAAATTCAGTTTTGTGGCTCAAACACAGAGGAGTAGGGAATGGAGAGGTTTTCTCCTGTCTTTGAGCAGTCCCAGCGGAGGCTATAAACAGCACGATATCCCTTCTACCAGATGGGCCACTGCACTTGGAGAGCCAAGCCGTCACAGAGAGTTGAGAAATCAGTTGCAGAGATGAGGAAAGGCTGGTGGCTGTGATGTTGGTTTATTCTCACAGCTGAATATAGTCAGCCCGGAGGCCTGGGAGAAGATGGAGAAGACTAACCACTCTGAGAGGGTCTCAAACACGAGGTGGCGGGCTGTGAAGTTCCAAGTCACAGCTCAGGGAACTGGGAAAATGGCCCCTTGGGCTGACTTTGGATGCAAGGCCTTCTTGAGAGCAGGGCCAGCCTCAGGGAACATTGGGACGGGCAGGGTTAGCTGGTCCTCGAAGCCTCTTTGGTGGCTTTGCCTCATTTTTCTTAGTGCTCTGATATCTAGCCTCAGATATCCAGGGCTTCCTGCTGCCCCCAGAGCCCTTCCCACCATGACTTACCTAGGCCACTGTTCATTTATCCAGTGACTATTGTTTTTAAATTTTTTTCGGCCCTCTTCCTTTCACCATCAATTTTATTAAAATTTTACCCGGGGGATAGCACGGTGGAGTAGAAAGAGTCATGGCCTGTGGATGATGATCTTGGTCCTTTTACTCATAGCACTGGGAACTTGGGTGAGTTGCTTGACTTCCCTGAGCCTCAGTTTCTCACTTTTGAGATGGGTACAGTAATATGTAACATATAGTGGGGGAATTAGATGAGATACAAAGGTTACCTCCAAAAAAAAAAAAAAACCACCACAAGAAATGTTATTTCTTCCTTTCTGTTCCATCTTATACTTCCTGTCCATTAGAATCTGGGGAACTTAAAAAATAATGCTAATGCCTGGGATCCACCCCATCCCCCACGGGGAGTTGGTACTCTTTGAAAGCTCCTCAGATGACCGTGTGCAGCTGGGTTGAGACCCCCTGCCCTCAGGCATCGCTGATGAAGAGTTGGCTCCTCTAGGCTCAATGCTGCTTCTATTCTCATCGCACTGGACCCGACTCCCAAAGTCAATCTGTCTTGTGTGTTTTAGTCTGACAAATAGCAGGTGATTAATTAAGGTTTGTGCACTGGATCCTTCCCCTGTGTCCTGGAAATTTGTTTTCATCGGCACCGTAACAGGAGTGGGGCCATCTTTTCTTCTGGTATAAGAGGTGGGAGAGGGTAGATTCGATGTCCTGAGACGTTGTGGCAGAGATCACTGGCTGAAAACCAGACATTCTCTGGGACATTGGCTGAGAATCAGAGGGGCCAGGTAGGACAGGTGAGCTGGTTGGGTGGATTTCCTGTCTTCCTTCAGCAATGCCGAGGCAGGAAGCCAGGCACCCAGGCTGGGATGAACTTGGTGAATCTACGAATCTGGGGATTGGGCCATTCCAAGGTGCTATGGGCAACGAGACTGTGCCTGACCGTGAGGTGAGCCCTGGGAGGGGAGGCAGGTATTTCTGACTGCAAGTGGCTTCCTGGGCTACTCCTTCTCCCTCCCAGTTACGTCTTGAAGGAGATCTTCAAACTGTACACTCTTGACCAATCTGGAGGTCATCCGCAGACAATTCTTGCGTACCCCAAAGCTTCCTGCATCTTCTGCCTGAGGGTGTTCTCCGGTGGTGGGAGCTTGGCCCTCACTTGGTGGCATGCTGGAAGTGTTGGGAAATTGATGGTTTTGGTCCAGCTTCACATGGAGGGATGGCACTTGGTGGATGAACACCCGAGCTTCCCTGCCCTTTGATGAGACAGACCTGAGGCATGTTCTGCACTGTTCCTAGAGGGTCTCTTATGTGACTGAGCCACGGATGCCCACGATGACAACACTCTTGTCATGAACCTTTGGCTGGCTTTCTTCCCTTCCCTCTCTCACTTCCCCACTCCCTCCCTGTCTTTCCTGGGATCACCTCACAAATAGGCTACTTGGATCCCAATCCTTGTCTCAGGGTCTGCTTCTGAGGGCAAACATTTGTTTTTCATCATCCTTTTTTAACTCACAGGAGTTTAACGTCTCAGTCTACACATCTGTCTTGTGAGATGGATCGGTCAACGTTCTCTGGGGATCCATTATGGAGCTCACCACTTTATGTCTTCACTGTTTTTCAGTCTTTCCTTCTGGAGCCTTCACGGATAGGGAGGGGAAGGAAATCATGTTAAAAGTACAGCGCTTTCCAATCCACAGATTGCAATCCATAAGGAGTTACAAAAGCCATTTTTGAAAAATGAAAGGAAACGAATATGATGTATCAGAGTATACTACGCATTGGAAGGCTCCATACTGTTATATAAAAACTGCATTTCAGTCATGTGTGAATATTCTTGCATGTTGGTGAAATATATTTCTTAATGTGGATTGTGATCAAAAATTTTTGAAGTCACTGCCATGGTGGGCCTCTGTGGTTTATGCCTCTCCAGGATCCATTCTTCCCTTTCCTTCTGTTAAGAGCACCTCAATAGTCCTTACAACAAGGAAAGATTATGCCTCTACTTGGACATAGTCTTGATGGGACTGTCAGTCAAAGTGTTCCACCATTCCTTTCTCTAAAGATGGTCACATGACCCACGGCAGGTCCGTCAGATGATCGCTCCAGGGAACCTGAATCTAGAGAGGACACAGACAAGGGCTGAAATAGCTGAGGATGCTTCATTCAAAGAGGATGTCTGGAAATCAACATATATTTTTTCCCCTGCTACCTGGATCCTTGAACTTTCTTGTTTTCTTTCCCTTCTAAGATTTGGGTGTTCAGCCTTTGGGTTGGTTCTGTGAAATAGCTGTGGACCACTTCTCTATTTTTTTTACCCCTTAGGTAGACTTAGGGAGAGCTGTTTTCTGTTGCTAGAAACCAAAGAACCCTCTCGTACCTAAGGGCTTTGGAGTTATCTGACCCTAACTCTACTACTTTCTGCCTCTGTGAGTGGAAAATTACTTAACTTCTCTAAGCTTCAGTTTCCTCTCTTGTAAAATGGGGATGTTAATGTCAGTTTAGAGGGTATAGATGATATTTATATGGCCACTGGCCCTAGACCCTCAACTAAAGGCAGCAACTATTGTGGACCAAATTTTAATCATCTTTGTTTTACTAGTGATGACTTTCCACTTATTAAATATCTGTGGAGTGAATAAATGAACCCACATGACAATGTGGATTTTCACGATGAAAACCCACAGCTGAGTATCTTAGACAGTTACAACCCCTTGGGTATCAAACATGTGATTTATTGTTCAAAAAGTTAATATGAGAAAATCTCCATGACCTGGGTTAGGCAAAAGAGTGCTTACTAATGATAATAAAACCATAATCCCTAAAAGAAAAAATTGATACACTGGACATCCTCCAAATTAGAAACTTCTGCCCCATGAAAGATAATGTTAAGAGAATAAAAAGACAACCTAGAGACTGGGAGAAATATTTTGCAAATCGCACATCCAACAAAGGACTTGTATCTAGAGTATATAAAACCTGAAAAACACACAACCTAATTTAAAAATGAGCAAAAGACTTAAACAGATGTATCACCAAAGAGGACATACAGAGGGCAAAGAAGTGCACTGAAAGATGCTCCGCATCATTAGTCATTAGGGAAAAGCAAATTAAAGTCATGATGAGATACAACCACATACGATCAGAATGGCTAAAATCAAAATACTGACAATACCAAGGGCTGACAAGGATGCAGAACAACTGGACCTCTCCCACATTGCTGGTGGGAATGGAAAATGGCTCAAGTACTCTGGAAGACAATTTGATCATTTTTTATAAAGTTAAACCTCCACATACCACATGGCCCAACAATCCTGCTCCTGAGAAATGAAGTGAAAACTTATGTTCACGCGAAACCCGTACACATCTTTGTAGCAGCTCTATTCATAATCATTCCAAGCTGGAAACAGCTCCGATGTCCTTCAGCAGTTGAGTGGATATACAAACTGTGGTACATCCCTACAACGTCAGAAAACCCAGTAATAAAAAGGAATGAAGTATTGATGACACAACAAACTTGGACGAATTGTAGAGGCATTATGCTGAGTGAAAGAAGCCAGTCTCAAAGGTAACATCCTGTATGATTCCATTTGTCTGGGGATTAGGGGAGGGTGGGGGGTTTGACAATAACAAGATAGCCCCAAATTGCTCTTGGGGGCTCATGGAACTGCTCTGTATCCTGATTATGGTGGTGGTTACATGAATCTACACGTGTGTTAAAATTCATAGAAGTGTACATCAAAAAAATTTTTCCTGTATGGTAATTAAAAAACCCTCACATCATGTACATCACATAGAGTGAGGTTGTATTCACTTGGATGTTTGGTACCCTATAGACCTGCCCCGTCCAATACAGTAGCCGCTAGCCACACCTACCTCCACCAGTCCGAACTGAGGTGTGGAGTAAAATGCACCCTGGATTTCGAAGGCTTATGAGAAAAAGAATGTACAAAATATCTCAGTAATTTTTTTATGTTGATTACTTATTGAAATAATACTGTTTTGGATAGATTGGGCTAAATAAAATATATTATTAAAATTAATTTCACCTCTTTTTACCTTAACAAATGTGGTTACGAGCAAGTCATAATTACAGTGTGTAGCTTCGGTTCTGTTTATTTGGGCAGCGTTGCTGCGGATGACACAATCAGGGAGGAATGAGGAGGCCTGCATTTTTCTCTTTCCATCTGGATAGGCAGGTGTAGGATTGCCCCCTTCAGGGCTGAACAAGACCCATCCCCCCCCCCCCAAAGCTCCTGCACTTGGGGGCCACTCTCTCCCCCCAAGTCTGTCTGAGAAGTGAATGCCACTCGCAGCATCTGCTTCATTTCCTGTCTGTCTGGCTTTTCCTAACTTTTAGGGGAGACGAGGCAAGCGCAGGGTGAGGCAGCTTTGACCAGAGGTGGAGAAGGGAGACGGCATCCCACGTGGGAGAGCATTTGTTACACTTGAGTTCGAATTCCATTTTAGTCACGAGTTCGCCCTGCAGCTCTCCATCTTTCCTAAGTCCAGTTCCTTCCTGTGGAAGAGAGAATAATAGTCACCTGGGTTTCCTTACCTCACAGGGCTGTGGTGAGAACGAACGGGAGGGTACTGGAAGGCACCCAGCAGGCCTCCAGGTGATGATGGTTTTGCTACTGCTGTTACTGCTTTGCCTGGTGTTTCTCTCCCACCTCAGGCTGTTTTTTTCTCCCTCTCTCAGTTGAACCCCACAGGCACTCTGCCCAACTTTTCTCCCTGATTCAGCACTGAGAAGTGCCGAGGCAAGCGTTCCCACGAAGCTGCTTGTCAGCAAACACCCACTGCTGTCTCCACTCCCCGATGCGTCAGAGACGGGACAGCACGCGAGGCCGGGGTTGGCCAGCTCCTGGGGCTGACTCACACACCCCCTGCCGCTCGCTCTGAGCCTCAGGGCTGCGCTCCCAACCTGGGAGCCTGGAAATTGGAGACTCCCAAACAGTGCAACAGTCCAGAGGGGAAAAGCCTCCAACTGTCTCCAGGGGTTGCAGCAATTTTCCTGGATTCAGTTTCAAAGGCATAAAAGCCTTGGTTTCAAACATTTAGTTGGTGCATGGCCTGCCTTTTTCACTTTCTTTTCTTTGCCTTTAGTTTCAATAGAGCTTTTGGGATGCTATTCTTGTTGCTTGTCTCCTACCGCTCAGCGTCGGCATCAAATAATAGGTAGGTACAGTGTAGCCTTATCAGCTACATAGATTTTCATCAAAGGAGCTTGTTAAGTACCTGTCTGGGCACACACTGTATGCCCAGAGCTCCATGGAAGGTGGGTTAAACAGACATGAGTGGTCCCTTGGGGCTTGCACATAATGGTGGTCACGGTTGCTACCTGGTAGGGCTATCTTGATCACCACCAGGACTTTGATAGGTGCAAGGTGTTGTCAGATCCCAAGTTCAGAGGGCTGTGGTTTAAAGACCTGGGGTGGGGCCTCAGGCCATCAAAAGAGACCCTATTCCACGAGAGTGGCAGTGTGGTGTAGTGGTCAAGCACATGGGCTTTGGAATCCAGCAGCTGTAGTTTTGCATCTTGACTCCTCCACGTAGGAGCCTCCTGGGGCAGAACTTAATCTTCTTGGGCCTCAGTTTCTCATCTGTGATCTGGGATCACAATGCCAGTCACACAGCTTGTTGTGAGAACGTCACACCTGCCGGTTATTGGGCTGCTGCTATGTGCCAGGCACCATGCTGACATGGCTTTTCAAGTTTAGTTCTTACAACAATCCCACGAAGCAGGAATTGTTTTTATCTTCATTTTATGGGTGAGGAAGCTGAGGCTTAGGAGGTTAAATAACATGCCCAAGATCATATAGTTGGCAAATGTGGGAGAGGGTATTTAAATTCCAGCACTCGGCCCATGTGTTGCCTGGCCCTGAACTTCTTCATGCCCATGCTTGGGTGGGGACAGGAAGAGGGGTCTGGAGCACTGGGGTAGGGGCATGGGAAGCTGAGAGTCCTCCCCTGGGAAGCAGGAGGCTGTAGGAGGTGGGATTGTGTGTGAGCTAAGGCTCTAGGCCCCCAGAGCATGCTCCATTGTCCCGTCAGACTTCACACACAAGCTCAAAGGTAAAATGTGAGAATTTCAAGATGGTGGCTGCAGAGCATTGAACCCCAAGTGCAGGGCCTTCTGAGCGTGGGGCCCTGTGTGACTGCACTGGTCAAATGCTCGTGAAGCTGACGCTATTGTAAATGCTGTCTATGGCATAGATGTTTCAAAAGTGAGAAGTAAATGCTTACTTTAGTGTGTGTGTGTGTGTGTGGCTCTTGCTATCTATTGAGTTTCTAAAATTGAGAGTGGACTCATCTACAGGGATGTATATTTTAAAACACCTGGCACCAGCCCAGCTCGTGTGATTTGGGAAAAATGAGTGTCTGGGCAATCTACTTACACAGAGTCTCTGCTGTCCCTTCAGTGGCCACACCGAGGACTCCCGAGCTCGCTGGGCTCCTCCCTGCCAAGTTTGAAGTGTTTAGTTCATACCGTCCTTGGGAGTAGAATAGTGCTGTGGCTAATGGCTTTGCTTCCAAGGACTCCAGTTCATACCGTCCTTGGGAGTACAATAGTGCTGTGGCTAATGGCTTTGCTTCCAGGGACTCCAAATACCTGGGTGTATGTTCCCCAAGCCCAAATACTTGGGGTTACTGACAAGGCTCGCAACCCTGCTACTTTCTAGCCCCCTGACCTTGGGCCCATTGCTTAACTCTTTTGAACCTCAGTTCGTCAACTGTAAAGTGGTATATGGTACCCATCTCCCATGCCTCTTGCAGGATTATAAATGACAATGGCGTGAAAAGCACCCAGCACAGGGCCTGGCATATATTGACCATTTAATAGATGTTGACCACTGTTATTATTCATGGGTTTAAAAACAGCAACAGAACTCAAGAATCGTGTGTATGTGGGCAGTTAAGGATCAAACTGGAATATTACCAGGTTTTAGATGAATGAGTGAGTTCTGAGAATTTCTCTCAGGAGTTCATCATCTAATGATAATACTTGAGATGTGTCCATCATTTTGTGGACACATAGCACTTTCTTACGCATTATTCCATTCTAGCCCCACAGGAGCCCTGCAAAATAAGAACAGGAAATTGATTATCCTGTTTTACAGACTGAGAAACTAGAGGCTCAGAGATCACCGACTGCTCATTTATTCAACAGTCATTTAATGAGTACTTACTGTGTGCAAGGCACTATGTTAGGTTTTAGGACAAAAATGAGTAAAAGATTTTTTTCTCCCCTTTTGAGGAAATTACTGGGGGTCAGGGTAGCAGGAGTAGGCTAAAGGAGGATGCTGAACTTAAGGTAATGGATCTGTCAGGATCAATCAGGTGATGGTGCAGAAACAACAACAACAAGTTTTGGTGGCTGAAAATAACGAAGATTTATTTCTTGTTCATGCTATTGGTCCATCATGGGTCAGCTAGTGGCTCTGCTCCACTCGATTTTCACTCTAAACCAGACAGATGGAGCAGCCGCAGGTTGGAACATTGCTGGTTGTTGTGGCAGGAGGAAAGAGATCTGAGATCGAGAGGGTCTCACACCAGCAGTCAAATTCTCCACTCATGGGCTAGACTTTTAATATGGCCCCACCCAACCACAGAGGGCAAGGCAGGAAGTAAAATTCTATTATGTGCCCAGAAGGCAGAGAGCTGGAGATATTTGGGGAACAGATTAATAACTACTCCAGCTGGACAGGCTCTGAAGGGTGGGTAGGAATCAGGTGACCGTTGGTGGGGAGAGAGGAAGAGGGATGAAGATGAAGTGGAGCCTTAAAGAGATGGAGGATGGGGAGTGGGAAACAATGGAAGAGTCAAGAGGCAGAAATGTGCAAGGCATTGGGGGAGGAATAGCGAGTCCGCCAGTCTGGCTGGAAGAGTTTGATTTGATAGTTTAACAAAAATACTGACTCAGCTCCTATTGTGTGTTAAGTGCTGGGGATGCCAAGAAAGAAAAGCATGCTACTTATCTTTGAACAGCTTACCATCTAGTAGGAGAGCTAGAGTGCACAGAGAACAAAGAGAATCAAAACATAAGAAAGAGTAACCAATGCTTATGTTTGCCTGGTACTCTTCTAAGATCTGCCCATATCTGAACTCATGCAATCATCACTGTGGCTCCATGAGGTAGGTGCTATTCTTATCCCCATTTTATAGGTGACAAAACCGAGGCATGGAGTGGCTAGTGCCTAGCAGAGGTGGGCTTCAAATCCAGGCCCTCCGGGTCCAGTGTCTGTGCTTTTAATTGCAAAAGCTTCACTCTACTGATTTTTGCCTGATGACTTGTGAGTTGGGGCTGTGTCCATAATCTTGGATGGCAAGTAGTTTTGCCTTGAGATCCAGAATGATAGATTGTTATTGGCTGCCTGGAGCTCCATGTTGGGAAGGTTTCCAAGACCAAGCTGGGACTCCGGCAGGAAAGAATGATGTGATTAATTAGTAATGCCTGCCATGGGCACGGGAGGTAGTACTGTCAGCACAATATTTTTGGTAACCTTGGTCTATTTAATGCCTACAGTAAAGTGTGTTCAATCAATATTAACAAATAAAGTCAAAACCAAACAACTAATTCATTGACTGTTTCCCTCATTTTTCAGTCTCTTTTCTTACTTTAAGGCTCTATCACATTTATGACAGCATAGGTATCCTTGTTTGAACAGCCAGCTTTGCTTTCTGGAGATTAATGTCTAAAATAGAAAAACCGCAACCCCTCAGGCAAACATAACACTTTAATTGTCAAACAATAAAAATACCAGCCAGCAAATGTCCAATCCATCACACCCCTGGTGCAGTCATCAGCTGGGATGGCATGGCAATGATAATACCGAGAGAAGGACTCTCATTGCTGAATCCAATTTCTGTACAAGGAAGAATCCATCAGCTGACTTGGGGAATTCAGCCATAAGAGAATCCAGCTGTAGCACGCGTCATTAGTGGAATTTCCTGCCTGGAAATGTTTTGAGGCATTCCTCTGTGGGGAAGGTTCTAGGAATATTGTCTCCCCCCACCATTCCCATCCCCAATCTCTTTTCTTGCCTTTTCTTTCCTGGGCACCACTTCTTTCTATGCTCAGACTTTCATATTCTTTCCCACACATTCCTAGGAATGGGTCCCAAATTCAGTTGTATCGAGATAGAGATATCAACTAGGAGCTTAGAGCTCAGACTTGGTCTCCTCTCCTGGGCCAGCTCTGATTAACTGCTTGAGGCTACGGAAATGCTGAGTTGAGAAGGTTTGTGATGGACTCAGCCTGAAAGCATGCTGGGATTGATTAGTGATGTCTGCCATGGGTATAGGCTTAGGGGCAGTAATTTGTGTAGGCTGCCGCTGGCTCTGTCAAGGTGGAAAGGCTGCCCTGTGCTTATAGCTGTGATTTTAGTGAACGAGCTCGGGGTTTGGTCTTAGGAGATGCTGTGCTAGCCCAAGTCCTATCTCTTCTCTTTCTGTGTGAATCTTAGACGTGTCACTTATATTCTCTCAATCTTAGTAAAACTCAAATAAAAATAATCCTCTTTATGGAGTGGTTGTAAATATTGTAGAGATGATACACATTCATTCAACAGATATTTCTTGAGCACAGTGTGGGGTTCTGGGGATACAATATGGATGTGGTTCCTGCCCACATGGAGCTTACAGTCTAATGGGGGGATATATTAGTTTTCTATTGCTCAATTATGACAAGTTGAGAGGCTTAAATCTGCACACATTTTTGTGTCACACTTTCTGTGGATCAGGAGTCTGGGCACGGCTTAGCTGGCTCTTCTGCTCAGGGTCTTATCAGATTGTGGTCAAGATGTCCGCTAAGTAGTGTTCTCATCTGGAAGCTTGACTGGGGAAATATCTGCTTCCTAGCTCATTTCGCTTGCTGGAAGAATTCATTCTTATGGTGTAAGACTGTGGGCCTCAGTTTTGGTTGGCTGTCACCTGGATTCCATCTGCAGGTCCTAGAGGCTACGCATGACAACCCAAGGCCTCCTGCAGTTCTTGCCACATGGGCTTCTCCAACATGGCTGGTTACTCCATCAAGCCAGCAAGGAGAGTGTCTCACTCTAGACTGCTGAGAAGGACTCTTGTGTAACCTAAGGTAACCATGGGGGTGACATCCCATTACCCTGCTATGTTCTATTGGTTAGAAGCGAGTCATGGGTCCCACCCATACTCAGGGGGAAGGGATTATACCAAGCCCTGGACAACAGGAAATGGGAATCACTGGGAGTCACTTTAGGATCTTTCCACTTCAGAGGCAAACAGAGTTTATTTATAAAAGAATATGTATATAAGGGAGATATATACATAAAACTAACAATAGTATAATAGTTCCTATGACAAGGGTGATTCAGGGTATAAGAAAGTACATATGGTAGTCTCAGGGTTTTCAGGGAGGACTTCCTGGAGGAAGTGATTTTTTTTAAAAAAAGATATGTGATTGTGATTATTTTCTTTTTGAATTAAGAGTTGTTGTCTTTTTTTCTGGGGAAGATTCACCCTGAGCTAACATTTGTTGCCCATCTTCCTGTTTTCTTCCCCTCTACCTAAAGTCCTAGTACATAGTTGTATATTCTAGTCGTAAGTTGTTTTAGTTCTTCTCTGTGAGCTGTTGCCACAGCTTGGCTACTGACAGATGAGTAGTGCAGTTCCACGCCTGTGAACTGAACCTGGGTTACTGAAGCGGAGTGTGTCAAACTTTAACTGCTAGGCCATCAGGGCTGGCTCAGGAAGTGATTTTTTAAAGCTAAGACCCCAAGAATGAGTAGGATTAGCCATATCATAATCCAGATATTAGTTCTTCTTTTCATTAGCATGTGCTACCCAGAATTGGAACAAGTCTTTAGATAAGGTCTTTCCAGCACTGACTACAGTGAGATCCTTTCTGTGCATGCTCTGGGATCTCTTCTTTGTTAATGGATCCCAAAGAAAATCAGCTCCTGGGCTTAGGTTTTGTGGGGTGGCAAGGAGAATAAGTACCAGGTTGGGAGGGTCATGGTGGGTCAGGAATAGAATTCTAGGGATGTTTCTGTCCAGCCAATGTCAATGCCCACTGATGTCCCCCTGGAAGGGAGGGAGGCCGATGGTGGCTCCTGGACAGAATGAGGAACCACCATCTGTTTCAGATTGGGCCATGGTTGAGGAATCCAGGGCCTAGCCAAAGCTTCTCCCATTCCACATGGATCTGTTTAGAAATAATGACAGCAATGGTAGTTGTCATCCAAAGTCATGTTCCAATTTACTAAGGTTTTAATAGGCATGATTTGCTATTATTGGGAATAATGCATCATAGTCTGAACACTTGCTGGGTGACAGGAACTGGCTAAGCCCTATGTGCTTGAGTTGGATTATCCATCTCAAGGAGGAGCTTCCTCCATGTCTTCTAACACGTGAAATGCTGGTGAGAGCGTTGTCTTCTCCTTTCCTCACTGACTATTAAAATTCTCTTCATCCTGTGTGCTCCATCTCAAGTTCCACCTCTTCTGAGAAACTGGCCATGGCCACTCCAGTGCATATCATCAGTACCACCAAGTTCAGCACCCCATTAGCTTCTGTCTTCCATCACTTGCTAATGAGATCATAGATTTTGGTGCTCTGTCCATCTGCCCTTTCTAGCTGCCCTTGGACCCTATGATCTCTCCCCCAGACAGTCTGATCACATTCAGCCTGATCTCTCTACTTCCCTCCCTGCCTCCACTCTGTTCTGGATAGTGCCAACACGTTGGATTTCCTAAAGTTCAGCCTTGACTGTATCCCTTTATCACACAAAAACTTTCCGTACCTTGTCTTTAAAACACCAATCTCACTTCCAGCAATTTATCCTCCAGACACACTTGGCCATGTGTGAAATGATGACGTGTACATTTTGAGTGCTATATCGCTTGCAGTAGCAACAAATCTGAAGCAACCTGCACATCCATCATTGGGGGCTTGGTTAACAAGGTCTGACACATTTATAACTGTGGTTTTTAAGCCAGGCTGCACAGTCAGCTCACCTGGGTGTGGTATATTAGGATGACTGCAAATTCTCTGCTTCTCCTTCCATTGAGAGGTGGAGTCTAATTCCCCTTCTCTTAAATAGGAATAGTCCCTTGTTTAGAGACTTGCTTGACCAACAGAATGGGATCAAATAGGTGATCTGAGAACTCCAAGGCTAAGTCGGAAGAAGCTTTGTAGCTTCTGCAGTGGCCTCTCGGAACTTTAGTTCTGGGATTAGCTAGTTGCCATGTAAGAAGTCTGACTATCCTGAGACCACCATGCTGTGAGGAAGCCCAAGCTAGCTGCATGGAGAGGGTGAGAAAGAGGGAGAGAGAGAGGAAGACCCATCCAGCCCCAGCTGTTGCAGCCGTCCCAGGCACCAGACACGTGAGTGAGGAAGCCTTCTTGGATATTCCGGCCTTTGCAGACATGATGTGGAGAACAACCAAGGATCTCAGTTGGTGTCAGAATCAAGGCCCCAGATACATGGCTCCAACTGAGCCATTCCAGTCATCTCCCAGCCATCCAAGCCACCCTGGTGAGGCCCCCAGTCTCTGTGGAGCAGAGACAAGCTGTCCCCACTGTGCCTTGCCAGAGTTCTTGACCTCAAAATCGGAAGCATACTAAAATAATTATTGTTTTACGCTTCTAAGTTTGAAGGTGGCTTATTAAAGAGGAATAGATAACTGGAACTCCTGGGGATCTTCCAGAATCTCCCAAGGCCACTGTAATGAACAACCATGTTGAGAACCACTGTCTATGCAATTAAATGCTATCTAACCATTTGAAACGAACAAAGAAGCTCCGTTTTGCCTTGGTATTTTGCCCAAGTTATATCGTTGGGGGAAAAATGGAAATTTACCAGAGAAGCTTTTATACTCTGCTACCATTTGTGTAAAATATATATGTAGACAGATGTGGATTATTTCTGGAATAATGTACAAGAAAATGAAAAAATGGTAAGTAACATTTGTTGGCTCCAGAGAGGGAAACTGGATGGCTGGGGGACAGAGGATGAATTTTACTTAATATCCTATGATAGCTTTCACATTTTAAAACACGTGAATGCACCAGTTCAATGGTAAATAAATTCTACCTGTTGCTTACCAGAAAACTCCAAATCCTTTAGCCTGATCTGGCCTTAGCCTTCATTTCCAGGCTTATTATTCATTCCTCTTATTTTACGTTTAAAACTGGTGTGGTAAGCAGAACAATGCCCCCTCTCCCCAAAGATGTTCGTTTCCTAATTCCTGGACCTGTGACTGTTACCTTATGCAGAAAAAGGGACTTCGCTAACGTGATTCAATTAAGGATTTTGAGATGGGGAGAATATTCTGGATTATTCGAGTGGGCCTGATGTCATCACAGCGTCCTTGTGAATGAAATAGAAGAGTCAGAGAAGGAGATTTGGGGATGGAGGTAGAGGTCAGGGCGATGGGATTGCTGACCTTGAAGATGAAGGAAGTGGGGCCATGAGCCCAGATGTGCGGGCGGCCTCTGAGAGCTGGAAAAGGCAAGAAAGCAGCTTCTCCCCTAGAGTTTCAGAAACAAAGGCCACACCTTGATTTTAGCCCAGCGAGACCTATCTCAGACTGTGGCCTCCAGAAAGGTAAGATAACAATTTTATGTTGTTTGAAGCCACTAAGTTTAAGTTTATGGTCAATTTGTTACAGCAGCCATAGGAAATTAACACAGTGGTGTTTCTCCAGATGGTGTTCCAAGAAATAGGCCTTTTCAGGGAACATTAATGAAAATAATGAAAAAGTTCTCCAAAGTCAAATAAAAAACAAATTATTATAATTTTTAAACAAGTTAAATGAGGTGTAATTTACACACAAAATGTATAGCCAAGTGTGCACGCAGTTCAATGAGTTTTGACATATTCGTATATCCCTGTAATGTACCATCTCAATCAAGATATACAATGTGTTCATTACCCCAAAATGTTTCTTGTGCCCTTTGCTATCCCTACCTCCTGCCCCAGGCAATCACTGATGTGCTTTTGGTCACCAGAAAAATTATTTTTAACTGTAGGATTTCTCAGGATCTTTAATATGTGAAGAGTATTGTGAGTGTCCAAGAGGAAGTGCTGTGTAGCAGGCTGCATCCTCAGGTTTGTGTGACCACAGGTCCTTTTGTCCTGGAGCATCTCACAGGATGCGGGGCTCTCCAAATACACCTGAGAAATGGTTTCCTGCCCACCTGCCTCAGCTCAGGCATTTCTCCCCTCTGGGAGTGCCCATCTCCAGCCTTTGAAAACTTACTTATCCTTTAAGGCCCAGCTCCAGGACGAGCTTCTCCACAAAGTGGTCCCTTCCCTCTGCTAAGTCTCATGTCCTTTGTTTTACATCTCTTGCAGCACACAAATTGCAAGTATTGGTGCAATATTATGTTATATTTGCGTTATAGATACATAG
Source organism: Equus przewalskii (assembly GCF_037783145.1). Taxonomy (NCBI): domain Eukaryota; kingdom Metazoa; phylum Chordata; class Mammalia; order Perissodactyla; family Equidae; genus Equus; species Equus przewalskii. The sequence goes on along the minus strand of NC_091838.1, from coordinate 66,825,146 downwards.
TGCACAGTGTTTTCTGAGGGCAATGAATGACTGTTTGCTGTTACTATTACATGGTTATCAGGAAACACTCAAGTGTTCATCAGGGAGTGAGAAAGATATGCTCCAGGGGCTGGCCTAGTGGCCCAGTGGTTAAGTTCTCGTGCTGCACTTAGGCGGCCCAGGATTTCCCCAGTTTGGATCCTGGGTGCAGACCTAGCACTGCTCGTCAAGCCATGCTGAGGTAGCATCGCGTGTAGCAGGGCCAGAAGGACCTACAACTAGAATACGCAACTATGTACTGGGGGGCTTTGGGGAGAAGAAGAAGAAAAGAAGATGGGCAACAGAGGTTAGCTCAGGCGCCAATCTTTAAAAAAGGAAAAAGAAGATATGCTCCAAGGTAACTTTCAGGCTGCCCTAGACTTGGAGCCCTCACCTGCTAAAACATTTTTAAGCTCTGCCTCAGCAGTCCGTAGCTATGTGAGTTTAACAGGCTGTTGGCGAATGATTCCCTCATCTTCCTATCCCATATCCAGCCCAACACATCCCTGAGTCCTGTGGATTTTACTTCTGAAGAGTCTCTCCCATCCACAGCTTTCTCTCTATCCCCTCTCCCAGTGCCCTCGTTCAGGTTTTTACCGCCTCTAACCTGCACTGTTACAGCAGTCCTCTCGATGGTCTCCCCAGCTTCGGTCTTGCTCCTCCTCTGATCTACTCCCCATTCTAATGCCAAGATCCTGATCCTGTTGTCCTTCTACTTAGAACCCTGAACACAATTGCCCATTGCTTATAAGATCAAGTTGGAAGGGCTGGCACGCCAGATGTGGCCCTCCTCAATAAGCCCCTTCTTCTCAAGCCTCACCTGCTGTTCCGCTTTTCTCTGCACCCTCCGTTACGATCAGTGTGGCTCCTCACAGCTTCAAGGACACGCTGCTGCTTTCAGGGTGCCATGTTTTTCCTACAACCTGGGAAGCCCTTCCACTTCTCCATCTGGCAAACTTCTAGCCATTGGAAGACCTTTCCAAATATCACCCTGGGAAGACTTCTCATCTTCCCAAGCCATGAGGAAATCCTTCGCTTCATTACACATCAGTGGTATTTGAATGCATTGCTTTGGAATAATTCTTATCTAATTGCATTCCAATGATAATGCACTGGTTTAGATGCTGTCCCCCCTAGCCTAAATATGAGTCTTGTGAAACACAAGTGACATACTTTATACTTTATCTTTGTATCCCCAGCACTTAGCAGAGCATCTGGCAAAACATATTTGTGATTGATGATGACTAACACTTACTGAGTTTTTAATATGTGCCTGGCATGGCACTAAGTACCTTTGTGGGTTAGCTGGATTATTTGACTTATTTCTCACACAGCCCTGTGAGCAAGGTTTTGTTAATGTCTCTATTTTGCAGGAGAGAAAACTGAGCCTCAGAGAGGTTAAAGAAATTTCTAAGGATGCACAACTGGTAAGTGGTGGAACTTGTATTTGAACCCTAGTTTATCCAGTTTATTCTCTTAATACTAGCTATTAGTACTTCTTGAATGAATGGTTGAATAAATGAATGAGTGCATGAACACAGTCCTTTATTTGAATATTTCAAGTGCATGTCTCCCAGCAGCAGACCATGACCATGCCCCTGGCTTGGAAAACGGAGCGGAGATATCTAGTCAGAGGCAATAGTACAAGTAAAGCCTGAAGATGAGGAGGTGGAGACTCAGAGAAGTGAAAAGACTTGCCCCAGGAGGCAGAGTCGTAAGTGACAGAGTCGGCCTTTGGACTCAGATAGGTTTCCAGTGTGGGAGCCCTGGAGCTTGGCTCCTGCTTCCAGTAGCTGCCTTCTCCAGGGAAATTCCAACTTGAAGGCATTTCTAGTTGTGGATTTAAGGAGTCAAGAGGGAGCTCAGTGCCCTCTGGGGAAGGCCACCCCTTCAGGCCTTCCCCCTCCACTGGCTGCAGCGAAGAGGTGCTCAAGCTCAGGGTCCCTTTGACCCTTAAGAGGAAGTGAAGAGGATGTTCCAGAATTCTTTGTGCTCCTCGAAAGAGCCCTGTTTCACCCTCAACACTCACAGCTCACCTGGTTCCTGCTTGGGGGCCCTCAGGATCAGTCTCGCTGTGTCTTTATCACTGTTGACACCAGTCCCTACAGAGCCTAGGTTCACAGGACATCCCTCATGTCTTGGACCTTTGTCCCTACACAGCTTTGCATGTCCCCTTCCATGAGCCCATCACTTAGTGCTCCCTGGCTCCTGAAACCCTTTTGCTGTCACTCTGGGACCTGTGGTCAGCCATCAGCACAATCTCCTGTATCTTCACCTGTCTTCTTTGAATGTTCTCTTCATCTTCTTCCTCCTACAGAAACTGGATCCCACCTGAGGACATGGTCTTCCCTGTAGCCCTTTCCCACAGTCCACTAGACACATAGCCCTAGATGTGGAGTAGGTCTCCTGTTTGTCCCTTGTGGCCCTTCTAGGTGATTTTGCCATCTCCTCACTAAAAATTCCAAACTTTATATCCTCCCAGTAACACTTGGAGTGCTGACCCCGTCCTCCCCAAAATCTTGCAGGTTTTAGCTCCTGGCTCACTGTCACTCTCTCCAAAACTACTCCTGTCCCAATTCTTGGTGATTTCACTACCTGTGTAGATATCCCAATGCCCTCCAATGACCTTGTCCATCATCTTACCTGAGCCACGAACTCCCGTGGTCATACCCTACGCCAGTGCTGCCCAACGGGACTTTCTGTGTTGATGGAAATACTCTTTATCCGTGCTGTCCAATAGAGTAGCCGCTAGCCACACATGGCCACTGGGTTCTTGCAAGGTAGCTAGTGCAATTGAAAAAGTGGGTTTAAAACTTTATTGAATTTTAATTAATTAAAATCTAAATAGACCCATGTTGTTAGTAGCTCTTGCATTGGACGGCACAGCCTGGACCATGGAATCACCACTAATTATATCCCCGTTTAATCCCAGTTTCAAGAACCCCATTCTCTGCTGAATCCCACTCTAACTTCCCAGTTTAGTTCTTCTGGTTCCTGACCCCAGCGCATGCTTGGCTTTACTGGGACCTGCAATCCAGCGATCCTATTACTTTTTCACAGGCCCTTATTTTGTCTGAATCCTTGTGTCTTTTTCATCCAGCCGCAATTCCATGATCTTTCATTATAGGCCCTCCCTTGCAGACAGCTTCAACAAACTGGTTCCTTTCTCACTTCGTTGTGGGTGGCTGCCTAAACCTCGACCCTGTTTAAATCCAACGCTCTGCTCTCTCCTTGTCTGCAGACTTGACGCTGAACGTGGCTGGAGAAAAACAAAGGATGCTGATGCATCGCACAGGTGGCATCCACGCTGCTTAACGAGCACTTGTGTCTCTAGTCTGTTCTCTCCCCTGGACAGCTGTTTCACACCTTATCCTCTCTCCTCATACTCCTAATACTGTCCCCTTCCTCTGTCTCAACTGATAAACTTGATTCCTATTTCATGGAGAAAACTTAAACAGCAGAGGAAACTTCCAGGAGCTCCCACCACTTTGTTTACCAGTTTACCCACATCTGGGCACATATGCCCCACTTTCCCTCAAACTGTCCATGCTCCTCTTTTGGGCTGGCCTCTCTTGTGGCTAGATTTCATCCTCTCTCACCTATCACGTACATCTTTAGAAATTCTCCCCTCTTTCCCAGCAGTCATCAATGGATTCTTCTCATCGGTATGTACGTTAGCTGTAATTTTTCCTCCTCAGGGCTTTGTGTCTGCTGTTTCCTTTCCCTGCCATGCTGTTCCGGTATATATCCACAAAGCTCGTCTCTTCATTTCCTTCAGGGCTTTGCACAAATATCACCTCCTGAGCATACTACTTAAAATTGCAAAATGTCCCCCCTCCTTGTCTCATTTTACGTTTCTTCGTAATACTTCACCACCAGCTGACATGTTGTAGACTCTATTTGATCCTGAAGGGCAGGGATTTTTCATCATTTTTTTTTCATTACTGTATCCCCAGCACGGAGAATAGTGTCAGGCACATGACAGGCCCTGGTGATTGTTTGTAGAAAGAACTATTCAGTGACTTTCCTTATCTGACATTCCTACTGGTTTCAGCAATGGTGCGATTTTTCTTTACAAAGAGGGACAGCTATTCAGAATGGTATTACCGCCCTCAGCTCTCACTTAGAAGTTCTTACAGCAGAGCTTCTCAAACTTTAGTGTGTGTTTGAATTACATGGGGATTTTGTTAAAATGCGGCTTCTGATTCAGCAGGTCTGGGGTGAGGCCCGAGATTCTGCATCTTTAGCAAGCTCCCAGGTCATATAGATGCTGCTAATCCAGTCCCCACTTTGAATAGAAGCCTTGTTCTTCTTTCTTTTCTTAAAAAAAAAACAGAGTGAGCATAAATATTTACACAGCACATTTACATATTTACAGTGTAAACATGACCCTGAATTCAGGTAGTTCTGTGGTCAGTGCCTCTGTAGCTGCCGGTTATGACATCGGTGCAGAGAGCTTCATCCATCACTACGTATGCCATGGGAGGAAGCGGTGGCTGGTTAGGTTGTTAAAGGATGACTATCCATTGTTCCGGGCAGAATTAGTTTCTTTTTTTTAATGCGTGTGTATGCGTGCAAGAACATTATTATTGATGCTAAAGTTAGCAGTTAACAAATTAGCTAATTTGGCTAATGCAATTTGCCAAATTTTGGCGTGAATCAATGCAAAGACAAGCCCTGCCTTTCTGCTCAGATTATTATTATTACATCACTCCGCTAGAGAACAATGTGGAGTGTTTCCTAAGATAATCACCAACATCACATAGTTTTGAAATCATAGTGAGGGCCTCCTGGCACAGTTTGTAATGCCACAAAGAGGCCCAGCTGGGGTGGGGGGCAAGGGGAGACTAAAACTAGCCAGCACCTCTTTGCCAAGCCAGGTGATCCGGCTGGGGTTGCACTGCCTTTTTCACCTAGAGGGGGTGCATTTTTTCAAATTGAATAAAAGAATCTGACGTTCAATGGCTTTGGTCTTAAAGCTAGAGAGACCCGCAAAGGAAAACGGCACTGAGCACAGCACTTTGATTTCAGGGATGTGGACACACTGAGGGCTAGGACACTGGTCTTGGTTCCCATCAACATCATCAGCAGCATCAGCAGCATCACCATCACCATCATCATCACCATCATCATCTAACATTTATACAGAGCTTAAGATGCACAAAGCACTGGGCCAATTACTTTACATATGTTGTCTCATTGGTTCCCTACAACAATAACCTCAAAAGTTAACTATTATTATTATCATCATCATCGTCCTCACTTACAGAGATGGAAACTGAAACTTGGAGAGCTTAAGCAACTTGCTTGCCTAGAGTCACAGAGCTATGAAAAGTGTAATTTTCAAAAATGTCGATCATGGATCTCAGGCAAATATAAAGTGATTCCATGTTGGAGATTTTATTTAACTCATTGATTAGTGAAGGAACCAGGGCAATGTTAAAACTTATCCAAAGCGCATTAGAAGATTTAGGTAGATGCAGATGATTTAACAAAGAGATATAAAAAAGTGTGGTAGGCTGAACAATGCACTCCCCGCTCTCACCAAATGTTCCCTTCCTGAGTCTGGAACTTGTGAATACGTTTTCTTACATGTAAAAAGGACTTTACGGCTGTGATTAAGTTAAGGATTTTGAGACGGGGAGATTATTCTGGATTCTCTGGGTGGGTTCAGTGTAATCACAAGCATCTGTGTAAGAGCGAGGCAGGAGTGTTAGCGAGAGGGAGCTGTAAGAATGGAAGCAGAGGTTCTAGTGGTCTGCTTTAAAGACGGAGGAAGGGGCCATAAAATCCTGCGCAGAAGCTGGAGAAAGCAAGGGAACAAGTCCTCTTCTAGAGCTTCCAGGGGGAACCAGCCCCGCTGACACCTGGTTTTAGCCCAGTGAAACTGACTCTGGACTCTGATTTCTAGAACTGTAAGATAATAAATTTACATTGTTTTAGCCCTAAGATGTGGTAAACTGTTACAGCAGCTGTAGGAAATTCATACAACAAGACGACTGGATTACATAGAAAGCTGTTGGAATGTAATGTCGAATAAGGCCGTAAACCATAACCCTTGGAGCTAATTCTTCTGCCAGAGTGAAATTATTTGCATCTTTACTGGATCCACATTTACAGTTAACTTCTGCTCCTACAGAGGTAAAAATTGTCCAGTCAATAGAAAGTGGAGTCTAGCACTGCACTGAGAGAACGCTCAGGAATCTCTTCTGCTTATTCCCACGTGTTGGTTACTCTTTTGCACAGCTAGGAAGTGGAGGAGCTGGGATTCGAACAAGGCTCTTTCAAGGGCAGAACTTACGCTCTTAACTCTTAAGAGACATGCCTTCTCCTACCATTAGCTGGTAGACTAGCTAGGCAATCTGGGGTAAGAAAACTGTGCATAGGACTGAGAACACAGCTCCAAGACTGCCTGAGTGAGTTCACTGACCCTTTCATGCTGCTTCCCCTGAACAGAGGACCCCAGAAAGAGCCTCGCTCCCTTCCCGATGCACATCATGGAAATTCCTGCCCTAGGTCTCTGAAAACTTGAGTCAAGCTTTTAATAGGTGGTTTAGATACGTTCCTGGTGGGTGTGACTTGAAAGCTGGGGTGAAAAGCTGAAATGCCTTCCCCACTCCTCCTTGCCTCACTCAGGAACAAAGGTCTCTCAAAATCCCTGCTTTGAAAATATATTACTTGGAGGCTGGCCTGGTGGCTCAGTGGTAAGTTCACACGTTCTGCTTCGGTGGCCTGGGGTTCACTGGTTTGGATCCTTGATGCAGACCTACACACCGCTTGTCAAGCCATCCTGTGGCAGGTGTCCCACATATAAAGTAGAGGAGGATGAGCATGGATGTTAGCTCAGGGCCAGGCTTCCTCAGCAAAAAGAGGAGGATTAGCAACAGATGTTAGCTCAGGGCTAATCTTCCTCAAGAAAAAAAATATATTACTCGGTTAAGTGTCGTAACACCTTGCCTAGTAAACACTTGATAAAAGTTTGAATTGCCTGTGGTGTGGTAGAAGGGAGAAGTGAAGACTTTGGGCTTGGGAATGGCTAGCAGGAGCAAATGAGTGGCGTCAAGAACTAGCATGGCATTCTCAAGAGAGAGCATGGTGATGATCCTGACTGTGGCTGGGAGCTTTTACAGGGAAGTGGGCTCTGTGGTTGGGCACAGTCTTGAACGAGGGCTGGGCAATGTAGGTTTACCCTGTAGGGCAATCATTCTTACACTGACTGAGCATTAGAATAAGCTGGGGAGAATTAAGAAGCACTAACGCGCAAACCCTGAGTTAGTTTGCTAGGGTTACCGTAACAAAGTAGCACAGACTGGGTGACTTAAACCATAGAAATGTATTTCCCCACAGTTCTGGAGGCTAGAAATACAGGTCAAATTGTCAGCAGGGTTGTTTCCTTCTGAGGCCTCTCTCCTTGGCTTGCAGATGGCAGTCTTCTCTGTGTCTTCACATGGTCTTCCCTCTGTAAATGCATCCAAGTGTCCTCTTTTTATAAGGACACCAGTCAGATCGGATTAGGGTGCATCCTAAAGAACTCATTTTAACTTAATTACCTCTTTATAGACCCTATTTCCAAATACAGTCACATTCTAAGGTACTGGGGTTAGAACATTAACATGTGAATATTGGGGTGATACATTTCAGCCCATAACAGACCCCATCCTCAGAGGCTGCTTCAAGTGATAAGGAATGGGGCTGAGGCTTTGGTAAGGAAAGCTCCATTTTAATGTGTGTCTAGGAGTGAGAACCACTGCTGTGGGGTCTACAGTGTAGGCAACTGTGAGTGAAAGCTGGGGATGAAGTGGGCAGAGTTGTTTGCTGGTGAAAGCCTTGCACTGGCACTCCATTGTTCTCACCAGTGAAAGGATTTGGACAATCAATCAAATACGTTAGCATCACTGGTTTCATCTGTAAGTGAAGACTAACACTTGGCCTGCCTTCAGGCAGGATGTTGGATCAGGTGCTTTCCCGAGGCTTCTTCCAGTTCTAAGATTTCTTATTCTGGCAGCAGTTGTAAGGTCAACTTATGGTGGTGATGAGGGTTGGAGGGGACAGGAAGTGAGCCAATTTTAATGTGTTACAACCACCACTGCGGCCCCACCTCCCCACTGTCATTATCACCGCTAGCAACTTCACCAACATCGCTGGGCCCATCATCTTTATCACAAGCATCATCACCATTGCGACTGCTCTCTCTACATCTGCTGCCATTGCCCCTCCCCCACTGTCATCAGCAGGGGCAACTGTAATAGCAGCAGCTGCAGCAGCCATGGGTTCTATGTCTCTAGAGACATAGGCTGTCACATTCTGGAACTGGATCACTTAGACCAAGTTATTAATTTTGTATTGGATGAAACTGAGGTCCAGAGATGTTAATTGACTTACTCTAGGCCACAGAGCTATTAAACAGATAAACCTAAGTCCAAGATCCTATCTTTTTTTTTTTTTTTTGAGGAAGATTAGCCCTGAGCTAACTACTGCCAGTCCTCTTTTTTGCTGAGGAAGCCTGGCCCTGAGCTAACATCCATGCCCATCTTCCTCTAATTTATATGTGGGACGCCTACCACAGCATGGCGTTCCAAGCGGTGCCGGTGCACCTGGGTGCCGTGTCCGCACCTGGGATCCGAACCAGCGAACCCCAGGCCACTGAGAAGTGGAATGTGAGAACTTAACCGCTGCGCCACCTGGCCGGCTCCCAAGACCCTATCTTTTGAACTCACGTTAACAGGTCCTTTCTACTGGCTTACACGACCTCATTACCACTCATCAGTGGGGAGGCTGAGCTGTGGAGACCCCGACTCTCTGAGCTTGCTGTTCCTTCTAGTCAGAAGCACACCGTCATGGAAAGCAGCCCCATTAAACTCAGATCCCCTGTGCCGGGGTTCTTATTCCCCTTTTCAAGGGGCTGAAACGCTCTGGTTTAAGAGTCGGGTGTGATCCTTCTTTTAATTTTTTCAGTTAGGACTTGGTCAGCAAACAATGAAATAAACCCAACCAAACATGGACTAAGCAAAACAGAAACTTACTGGGTCCTGCAACTGAGAAGACCAAGGGCAGCCCCAGCTTCAGGCATGGCCAGATTCAGGGCTGGCACGATGTAATCAAACGTCTCTCCTTTCTCTGTAGCTTGCACGCTGTTGGCTGTCTCAGGCTCTCCACGTGGTGGCGAGACGGTAGCTCCAGCCCCTGAATCCTCTGGGTTCCTGGGACAGCGGGAGAGATGTCCTCCTTTTCTCAACAGCTCAAGCAAGTCATGGGATGAAATAATTCAAAAAATATTTACTGAGGGCCCACTATGCACCAGGGACTCTTCCGTATGCTGGGACACGGAGAAGAAGAGACAGAAGAGCTTCTGGTCGTCATGGAGCTTTCACACGACAGCCTTTGTGGGCTCTGATTGGACTGTCTTTGGACACGTGCTATCTGTGAACCAATCACTGTAGCCTGGAGTATGTGACGTAAGGAGTGGCTTGGGCTGGGTCGTGTGCCCCTCTTAAAGAAGGCAAGCTGCTTCTTTGTGAGTGCAGGCACTATGTCCTGGTTATGTTTGTGGTGTGTCTCCAGGCGCAACGCAAGGATGTGCCCATCATAAGCATATGAGAAATGATGCCACATGAGTGAGTGAACAACTGAATAAATAAGCAAAAGAGGGAGAAAGTACATGATAGGCAAATGCATAGAAACTCCTTAAAAGGGGACAAATCCAAACAAACAACCATAAAATGATGGCTATCAGTGGCCAACCAGAAAAGTGATATAATAGTCACTGTAAATTGTGTGCTAAAAATATTTGCACAGTGTTTCTCATCAGGACAAGAAAATCCTACTCATTATTCAGAGAAACATTAGAAACAAAACTGAAGTTGTGGTTACTTTCGAAGTCGTCCTTGGGGTCGACAAACCCAAGGGTCACTCTGGGCCTCACACTTTGAGGAGCATGTGAAAGAAGCAATGCAGACAGCTCACAGCTGGCAGGTAAAATATGTTGATGTCATTATGTAAACATCTGCCACCCTCACCTTTCCGCTTTCCCTGTCTCAGCCTGCTGTGGACACCTGGGAAACGTTTCTCCTCGCTGTCTGATGTTCTTGGGCACAGCCTCTCAGTTTCTTTGATGGAGGCTGCCTTTGATGTTCATTTTATGCAGATTTCAATTGGTAAAAAAATACAAGGCAAGAAAAAAATCTGAAAGAAAAATTTATACCTCTAAAACCTAGCATGGGAAGGGTCTTTTATTGGTCCTAGATCCTGAAAGATTTGTTTCCAACTGTCTTGTACAAAACCTCGGTGGGTCAGCACGTGGAGGAATGTGTGTAATTTTAGTCGTTGCACAGCTCAAGAAAGGACACGTAGAGGACACACAGGAAGAGGCAAACTAAATTATTAAGAGGACCCTACCTTTGAACAAGACTTTAAAGGATATGGACCCAAAAGTGGAAAGACCAAAGTTTTAAAGAAATAAGTAGATGCTATGAGTTCATGAAGGGCATGGGAAAGATGCCTATAAATGAGCTGGTTCGCCAAATCCCAATGGACCCAAATATGATGTTTCTAAAAGGATGGCTCATAGTGAGTAGGAGTGGTTGCAAACAATGGTGGCAAACACTTGGAATTTACTACCCTTAGAAGTAGCACTGTTTGAAAAGATAAAGTTCTTTAAGAATTTGGGTAAGTCTATGGGTGAGAGAGCAAGAGGGAGTCTTCAGAGATGGGAGGGTGCTCTAGAGGCAGCCCCACCCATAAGGGACAATCACACCCACCCTCAGTTCTTCTGTCAGAGACAGAGTGTTAGACAAGCATCCAGGTGGATCATGGACGAGCTCAGGACAGGTCTCAACAATGTTGTGAGAATAAACCAAGGAGATCTGCTGTATGTTTGAGGTTTTTCTGGGACAAGAATGGTTATCATTAGAATTAATGCCATGAATGAATGATTAAGCAAATAACTGAAGAGAAATCATGAGTAGAGGGCTTTTTGTAACTTTTCCTCTTGACATAATTACAGACTCACAGGAAGTTGCAAACGTAGTACGGAGTCACATGTACCCTTCACCCCGCTTCCTTCCAATGGTGACATCTTATAAAGCTGTAGTACAAAATCAAAACCAGGAAAGTGACTTTGGTACATTACTGTTAACTAGGCTACAGACCTTATTTTGCTTTCACCATTTTTTAAGGCTGCGTTCATTTGTGTGTGTGTCTATGTAATTTCATTCCATAGATAGATTCGCCTCATCACCGTCACAATTAAGATACAGCCCTGCTCTATCGCCACAGAACTCCTTCATGCTACCTCTTGCATTCCCACCTGCCCATCTTCCCCCTCCCCTGGCAACCACTAATCTGTTCTTCATTTCTATGTTTTGTCATTTCAGCAATGTCACAAAAGTAGAATCATACCTCAAAACGTATGTAACCTTCACAGACTGACTGTTTTCATTAAGCGTAATGCCCTTGAAGACCATCCAGGTTGTTGCATGTGCCAATAGTTCATTTGTTTTGCTGCTGAGCAGTATTTCATTGTACGGATATACCAAAGTTTGTTCTGCCACTCCCCTATTAAAGGACATTTGGGTTGTTTTCAGTGTTTTGCTTTTATGAATAAAGCTGCTATGAACATTCACGTACATGTTTTAGTGTGAACACAAGTTTTCACTTCTCTGGGAGAAATGTTCAGGAGTATGATTGCTGGGTTATACGCTAAGTGCATGTTTAGTTTCGTAAGAAACTGCCAAACTATTTTCCACGGTGGCTCTACCATTTTACATTCCCTCCAGCAGGATGTGAAAGATCCAGTTTCTCCGTATCCTCACCAGCATTTGATATTATTGCTATTTTGTATTTTAGCTATTCTAATGGGTGAGTAGGGATATATCACTGTGGTTTTAATTTGCATTTTCCTCATGCTAATGACATTCAGCAACTTTTCTTGTGCTTATTTGCCATTGGTAGCTCCTCTTTGGGAAATATCTCTTCAAGTCTATTGGTCATTTTCTAACCAAAATTGCTTGTTCGCTTTACTGTTGAGTTTTGAGAGGCCTTTATGTTGTCTTGATGCAAGGCATTTGTCAGATACGTGACTTGGAAATATTTTTCTCCTTGCCGCAGGCAGCTCGTCTTTTCATCTTCTAAACAGGGTCTTTCGCAGCACAAAACAAGTGGAGGTTTTAAATTCCCATTTAGAAAGGCCTGACCCCTACATGAGAACACAGGGCATGGTCCCTCCATTGGTGACCGCTCATGAGGGCAGATCATGGGTCTGCTTCCCATTTGGGTGTGTTCATTCAGCTTCCCAGCAGCTCACCCGCCACAGGCTTAACTCTATTCAGTGGCCACAGGTCAGTGTTTTTCAGGACATCACAAAAAGATGAATTGAGAAAGAGTGGTCTGTTACTGAAAGACCAACTTGAAGAGCAAGTCCTCTCTGATCTGGAAAGCGAGTCTGCAGCATCGTCCCCTTCTTTGAAAACTGGAAAATGCACAGGCTTGAATTCATCGGGTGGATTTTAACCAATACAGAGAGCCAAAACACACATGAAATTTCAAACCCGAAATAATCTCAAGTTTGAGTCATCCAATGTGCTTGTCCACACTGATTGCATTCACCAGATAGACGTCAGATCCACTCCGCGAGGCAAATGCAGCCTCGGCTCAGCTGAGGGTTGCTGCCATGGAGACCGCAAGAACGGAGATTTTTCTGACACACTTTTGGCATGACAGGAATGGATTACAGCTCCATCTTATGTAAATTTCCACCGGGGGAAAAAAAAGATTAAAAGGAAAATAATCATACTCTATCATTTTCATTTAGGGTAATATGATCCTTCAGTTCTTTTTCGGAAAAAGAGGCAACAGCTGTCCTGTCACAAATGGTAAGACACTTTACTCCATATTTTGCAGGGACCCAATCTTTAGCCGAAATTTTGACTTAATGATTGCACTGAGTTATGTTTTTAAAAGAAAGATAGATTTTCTTTAAACATATGACATAAGCCAATTGGCCCCAGACATGAAGAATTCAGAACGAATTGCACCAACTTTGATTTCTGAAGTGGACAGAGAAACTTTATCCTTCCTCCCGCTCCACATCCAGGCTGAGTGGGTCTGAAGGAGGCTGAACTATTAGATAAAGACTATGGCACAGTCGCTAAGGGGATGTTGGATGTTTGCCCCTACAGCATTCATTCTCTTTTCATTTTGGCTGCAGCCCCCAACTTTCACGTGAGGATGTACCTCACCCCAGTTCTTAGCCATGTGGGTAATCACTTCAGTGAATGACTGCATCTCATTTGCACAGCTCTTTGATGTAGGTGCTATTATTATTATCATTATTATTATTATTTTCATTACCATTTGCCAGTGGTGAACCGCTCCTCAGGTCGGCTCACTTGCTCAAGGTGTCCAAGCTGATAAGTGGGAACACCAGGCTTGGAACCCAAGTGATCTTACTCTAGAGTTCACATACTCAAGTCTTCCCCCTCTCTGTTTCTCTCAGGTTGAATGTCCATGTTCCATCTCCACCTGTAGCCCAGAATAATATCTACTCTTGGTTGTTTTTCTCAGGGGCGCAGGAGACGTGTGGCATGTTCTTCAGGTGGGTCACCTGGAGAAGTTAATCTTATTTTGGGAATGCTACTGGCAGCTTAGAGTGGGGGAGATTTTCTTCTTCCCTGACCCCCTCTAGATTCTACGAGGAAGGGACAAAAGACAGTGAGGGGATGAGACAGAGATGACGGTATTCTGTCTTTGCTCAGATAATGGGTAAGCAGCTTACAAGCTGTGAAATTTAAAGTAATGCAGGGGACCAAATTCCCTGCTGCCAGAGATGGTACCCAGCGTCCGGGTACACCTGCCTGTGGGCCCAGAAAGAGCTGGAAGTCAAGTGCATGGCTCAGATCCCCAGGAGAGCCAGGATTCATGTACCAGAAGCATTTAATAACCACGAAGGAAGGGGTCTTGTCATTTTTGTTCACTGCTGGATCGCTAGCGCCTGGACTGGTGCCTGGTCAGGTGGTGGTTTCATAAGTATTTGTTGTATGAACAAATGAATGAGAGAATGAATAAATGTAGCAGATGCTGGCAGGACTTCCTGTTTCTTCCACTGCCGTGAAGATGAAGGACATCAAAAACAGAGATGTGGATGCTCTTCAGGAATTTTCAGTTGCTGTAAATCCTGACTTGATATTTCTAATTGTTATTTTATTTGTAATTCAATCTTTCTTTTAAAAATGGAGCTACCTTTCCTTTCTTTATCTTCAGACTCTCCTCCACCTGCTAACTCAAGTCCTTTATAGCCTACAATATATCACCTTGATCCTGTATCTTTCTCTATAACCTCCCTATTTCCACTTCTTCTTTCAGCCAAATTTCTTAGGTCATCTATAGTTTTGTTTCTACTTTCTCTCTTTCTATGTACTCCTCAGCCCATTGCCAAACACCTCCCTCCCCCCGTCCCCACAACTCCACCAAACAATTGTCATCAATGTCCAATATTTTCCCAATCCAGTGAATACATTGCAGTTTTTTATTTATTTAATGAAATATACTTTAGTGCATTTGAAAGAGCTGCCTTCTCAATCTTAAAATTCTTCTTCCTGGGACCGGCCCAGTGGTATAGTGGTTAACTTGGCGTGCTCTGCTTTGGCGGCCTAGAGTTCGCTGGTTCGGATCCTGAGCACAGACCTACACACCGCTCATCAAGTCATGTGGTGGTGGCATCCCACACAGAAGAACGAGAAGGACTTACAGTTAGGATACACAACTATGTACTGAGGCTTTGGGGAGGAAAAAAAGAAAAGAGGAAGATTGGCAACAGATATTAGCTCAGGGCCAATCTTCCCCACCCAAAATAAATAAATAAATAAATAAATAGATAGCTAAATAAATAAATAAAGAATTAATTCTCTTTCCTTGGTGTCGGTGATATCATTTGATCCTGATTCTACACCTAATTCTCTTCCTTTGCAGATGTCTTTTCCTTTGTTCACACTTTTATGTAAGGGTCCTACTGGGTTCCATCCTCTGGCCACTTTTTATCTTGTGTTTATCTTGCCTCACACGTTCTCCTTGCGTGAGCCCTGTGTTTTAACTCATGAATGGTCACGCGATCCAGCCAGGCCAATCAAAGTCTTCCCCAGGACTTTCGTTAGAATTATCAGGAAGGAAAGTTCTCCTTTTTTGGAGACAATTAGCTTTAAGGGTCACATCAGCCTGGAGCTGTCAGGGACCATCTTCTCCAGAAGCACAGGGCCTGCCTGGGGATAAAGTCAAAAGATGGGAAGCAGAGCTGAGAGACGTGTTGCTATCATGCTACCCCTGCATCTAGCCAAGTCTGAAGATTAAATTAATCCTGGACTCCAAAATTACATGAACCAACATATCTTTTTTAATATTTTAAGCTGGTTTGAGTTGCATTTCTAACACTTACAATGAAGGGTCCTGAAAAAATACACCTTCGACTGTCTGCCTATCTCCAGTGTGGTCCTCATAACTACAACTTCCCCACTGCTGCCAGAGGGATTAATACAAGATGTAGAACCGGCAGTGCCATCTCTTGTTTAAACATCCTTCGACCCTTCGATGGCTCCCCAGAGCCTACTCAGGGTTGGCAGACTCAAAAGCCTTGAGGGAACAGGCAGCTGATAGAATTGAGGGAAGAAGGCCAGGCGGAAGACAATAGAACAGGGTTCAGTTGGCGAAGAAGTGCCCTGCCTCCAGCCATTGGACTCAGAATGCAGACACAGCACCTGCCAAACAGACCGCCAATGCGGGCATGGAGGTTGGGTTTGGCCTCCAGGCTCCAAGTTTGCAATCTCTGGCCTTTATTGCAAGTTCAAGCTCCTGCACAGAGCCCAGGAGACCTTTGTGACCACGCCCCTGACACTTCCCAAGACTTATTTCCTGCCATTAGATGCTCTCGTCATACCACATTGGTCCCGACATCTTGCTCTTTCACGGTCCCATGCTTTGGCTTATGTTGCTCCTTTACTTGGAGCCCTGGTCCACCCCATCATTTCCATCATCATCTTCATCTTGCTAAATCCTATTTGTTCTTCAATATCCATGTCAGGAGTTACCAGCTCCAGGAGTCCTCCTCTGGTGGGACGGGTATCCTTCCTCCAGGATCCCAGGGCTGGCGTAGGCTTCTCTGTCCTGCACCCGACATACACACCAGACCCTGTGAATCGTTCACTCACAACATTCCTTCTCCCATTTACTTACTGGCAGAATTTACCTCTCTCAACAAAGACTGAAAAAAAGCCCAAACACTCTCTTTCCTAGCCTGCCTTGCAGCTAAGCTCTGGGATGTGATCCAATCCTGCTCAAAGGGATTAGATGGGAAATCTACTAAAGGATTCTTGGATAAGACTTTCCTCCATGACAACAAAGGAGCGAGGCACAGAACACCCTTCCTTTTCATTTCTGCCATTGAATGTACTTCTGTGAGGAGTGATATTTGGAGCTGCAGCAGCCATCTTGCGACTACGAGGGGAAAACCAAGAGAATCAAAGAGCAGGTGAAGCGGATCCCTGCCATCCTTGACTTGCTGAACTGACCTGGGAACTTTCTCTTCCAGCCTTTTCGATATGTGAGAGAGAGTAATAACCCCTTGTGGCCTAAATCACGTTTTTGGAGGTATTTGGTCACTTGCAGGTAAATACATTCTAAATGATTCAACATGTTATGTTTACATTACCTTTGCATTTTTCTCCTCTATTATTCCGTAAGTTATTTGTGGGGAGAGAGAAAGTTATATTTTTTTCCCTTTGGGTCTAGCATAGAGTAGGAACTCAGTAAATGTTCATCGAAGTGTTTATTTTTCCATTGAGAGCTACAGTAAATGGTATGTGCCGGACAATGTGTGTCCCATTTAGGAGATAGCCCCTGCGTGTTGGGGAGCAGGAAGTATGGCAGTGAATCTTATATGGGTAACTCCCTGGGGACGTATGAGAATGGAGGCTCTGATACAAATGTTATGTCATCTCAGTGGTGCTATTCAAATTGTTGATTCAGACCTTATGAAAGCTTGCTTCCGAGCCCAGTGTGTGTGTCAGATGAAAGTGTGATGCATTGGTTGAAGAAGGGAAGGAGTGGTGGGCGTTCACAGCCTCCTCCAGTGTGTGGCCTCTCTCATCGCCTGCTGTGGTCCCTGAGGCCCCTTTTCTGAGCCTGTAGCCTGGGTCAGTGGCACAGAAATGATAGCTGCTTCCATAATCTGGAATCCATCACAGCCCTTGGACGTGTCTTGTTCCTTAGCCGCTGCCTAAACTCTGTTATTAAAAGCTGGAGGTTGCCCTTAGCTTCATAGAGCTTTCTGAGATTCCATTTTTATCGAAATGTTTGGAGCATGACACCAGCTTTGGCTAAAAATGGTGCAGCGAATGAACGAGGCACAGCTACTTTGGAGGATCCATTTGGCAGCCCCAGTCCTCTAAGTACATACATTTGATTTCATGGTTTGTTATACAAATCAGTTGAATTTGTCATATCAGAGGGAGCCGTGTATTTTGGAAATTCCCATAAACTCAGAGCAGGCATTTTTATACGGGCTTCAGGCTGTTTTGTTTGTAGTAATAAGGGAGGAAAATCACTTTAGATTTCAATATTGACTCACGGAGAAGCCAGTCCCCTTTTCACATTTCCACATCCATGCTCATTTAAGTCCTAATCTCAGATCTTCTCGACCCTGAAATTTAGATAGTGGAGTCAGATGTCCACGTGGTCTAGAGTCTTGAAGTTTGGGATTCTGCACTCAGGAAAGTGACTTATGTAACAGTGCTGTGCTGGTGGAGGGTTTGTGCGGGGGGCGAGCTGGAGGATGCTGTGATGATAGCATTATGCCTGGATCATTAATAGCCACACGCAAAAGAAGCCCAGCGTCTGAGGGTGTGTGGGTGTGGATATTTCCTAAGGAGGAGAGCTTAGCTTACATTTCCATTTTTTTGTGGCTACCAGTTGACGTCCCTTTAGTTTCAGAAAAGTGAATTTAAGTCTCTCAGCCTGGATGAGTTGCAACCCATGGCCAAGAAACTACCCTACATCCTCGAAATGTTGACTGAGCTCTCCTCACCTCTGTGGCTTCCCTGAGTCCTGTCTCTTCTCCAGGGAAACAGCATGCTTGAAGCCCTCTCAATTTCAGTCTGTTGTTTCTTCCATACCCATGTGACCCGGGATGGAAAGATAGTTTTTCTTTCCTCTTTGATCAACAACATGACTTTGAGATCTTCACACTGTTCCCTTCATGTTATAACCCTTTGTAGCCCATCATCCAGCCTACCCATCCACCCATCCATCCATCCAACAAATATTTGTTGAGCACTTTCTGTCTGCCAGGAACTGTTCTAGGAGCTGAGGATACAGTGGTGAACAAGCCAGGCATGTCCCTGTTGTCACAGAGATTACATTTTAGCTTGCGGGATGACAATAAACAAATAAACACTAGATATGATGTCAGTTAGTGAAAGTGCCATGAAGAAAAATTGGGGTAGCCATGAGAATGGGCCTCTCAGATCTCACACTCCTGGGCGTGTAAGTGACCGAGAGCCCCTCGGCTGTGTTCTGAAATCCACCACTGTGTTTGCCTGGGACCACGTTTCTCAGGGGCTGCCCCCTGCTAATAACCGAGGACAGCAGGGACACTAAGATAGATGCAGGACTCAATGACGGGAAACTGGCTGGAGCACTCTCTGAAGGTCTTGCCAAAATTTTCTTAGAAGTGTATTGTAGTCCAAGACTTCCCTCTGTGCCTCCCTCTCTTCTTCCCTCCCTCCCTTCCTTCTTGCCTTCCTTCCTTCCTTCCTCCCTTCCCTCCCTCTCTCCTTCATTACCGTCCACCAGCCACCCCAGCCCACCCCAGTTCCCTCCTTTTACCTTCTCCCATTTCCCCTGACAAAATTTCGCATTTCTTACCCCATCTTGGCGTGTGTCTCTCAGAGAGCCTGGACTAGCACAGAACTGATGCAGCCTGCAAGAAGAGGATGTGACTCTGAGGGGGGCTGCTTTAGACAAGTGGCCAGGCAAGGCCTCTCAGGAGAGGTGACTTTGTTTATGGCCTTGATTGGAGGGAGGGGATGTCCATGCAGGGCCCGGGGCGGGGGGCAGGGAGGCGCACTTGGGGCAGAAGGAAGAAGCCAGAGCACAAGTCCATCGAGACTTAGAGGCTTGAGTTCCTGAGGGATCCCTTAAAACTGCTGGGCGGGGAGTGACAGCAGGCTGGTCTCTGGGTTCTCTCCAAGCTCCCTCCTGTTTCCGGGGTCTACCGTTATCTGCTCTGCACATTTGGCTTCCCCTAAGATTTCAGATGAACAAAGAGTTCCAGGTTTAAAATGAAAATGCTCTGAAAACCACTGCTGCGGATGAACTCTATGATCTCTGCCCTATTTTATGACTCTCTCCGTCCACTGGACACGGGGAGAATGGGCAGTGGCAGACCTTACCTCTGTTTGGAAGTTTCATTGTTCCATGGAGAGACTGGATCAGCGCAAGGCAGGTGTAGACAAGGGGAACGAGAGTGAGTGATTACAGGACTTGATGCGTGGAGTCTGGTGGCGAGCGTCGGGGCTTGGTAACTCGGGCAATTTCATGTTAAGCAGCCCGAGGAGACCGCATGTATCGAGCAGGCAGAAGTGGACAAAGAATGGCCGTGCGAGCTCCGGCCTGCGGAGGGGCTGGGAGTTAAAGGGTCATCCTCCGTGTGAAATGGAGAGGTGTTTACGGAAGCAGTGGAGAACAGCTGCGCTGGAGAACTTTGGTTTCAAAACGTAAAATATTAATATGGTCCAAAGAAAGGTGTCAGAATTTACCCGTTGCCAGAGGGAGTTGGTACCTGAATTCATAAAAATTTCTCGGCACTTTTTTTTTTTTTTTTGAGAAAGATTAGCCCTGAGCTAACTACTGCCGATCTTCCTCTTTTTGCTGAGGAAGACTGACCCTGAGCTAACATTCATGCCCATCTTCTTCTATCCTTTATGTGGGATGCCTACCACAGCGTGGCTTTTTGCCAAGCGGTGCCATGTCTGCACCCGGGATCCAAACCGGCTAACCCCGGCGGTCGAGAAGCGGAACATATGAACTTCGCCACTAGGTCGGCACTTCCTGGCACTTTTTTAGTGGTTACACTTCATTTTTCTTCCCCCTGAGTTTTCAGTAGAAAGAGAGGGGAACAACAGTAATGCAAAGAATGAGGTGGATGTGAGAGGCTTTCTTTTTCCTCCAGTTCTTTAAGACTGTGTAGAGAATGCCAGAACCACTGATAGGAAAGTGAGTGTGTAACACACTGAGATGAAGAGGTGTTCACCCAGTGAGGACTCAGGGAATCCCTGAAGTATGCATTGTGAATTAACTTTGTTTGTAAGTAAGAGGCTCAATTACAGTGGCTAAAACATACAAAAAATTATTGTTTCATGTAACAGAATTTTGGAGGAAGTAGTGTGAGGCTGCTAAGGCAGCTCTATCAATTATCAGAGACCCACAAGTCTTCTGTCTTTCTGCTCTGCCATGTGTAGCTTCCATCCTCATGGTCCAAGATGGTTGGTAAAGCTCCTGCCATTACATCTGGATTCTAGGCAGCAGGAAGAAGAAATGGAAGGAGACTTGTCCTGCCCCTGTTAAGAAGCCATTCAGGACGTCCCATACAACATTTCTGCTTATATAGCAATGGCTAGAACTTAGTTTCACGGGCACACCTCGCTGCAAGGGAAGTGTAGAAATGAATGATAATGTGCTCAATTTAAAATTTGGGTTTTGGTTCGTAAGGAAGAAGGGGAGAATGGCTTTGGGAGGTAACTAGATATCTGAGTAAATTAATGAGAAGTATACATACCTGAAATGGGAC
Organism: Equus przewalskii; assembly: GCF_037783145.1. Taxonomy (NCBI): domain Eukaryota; kingdom Metazoa; phylum Chordata; class Mammalia; order Perissodactyla; family Equidae; genus Equus; species Equus przewalskii. Next base: position 66,804,298 of record NC_091838.1, on the reverse strand, counting down.
GCAGCATTCACTCATTCATTCATGTACAGAATCATTCATTCATTGTTCACTCACGAGTTCAACAAATATTGAGTACTTTGGTGCTGGGGACTTGAGACTGAATAGGGCACTGTTTTGCCCTGAGGGTGCTCCCTAAGTGTGCAGAGATGAAGGCAAGGGCATGTGACAGATGATTCTCCGTACAGTGACAGCCAAAGCAACAATTGAGGTCTGGCTGGGGAGCTTTGCAGAAAAGGAGACCCGAGAACTGAGGCTTGGAGAATGAGGAATTCTTCAAGTGCAGATGGGGAACAAGCATTCTGGGTGGGAGGGATGGGAAGACTGGCACATCTGTTGGTGTGAAATAGTATGAAGGACTTGTTTGGGAACTGCAAGTCCAGCCAGAGAAAAGCTGAAAGGATGACAAAGATGGACAATGAATCCATTTTGTGTTCTGCTGCAGACTTACAAATAATGCTTCTCTGTCGTAGTCTGAGTGGCTCCAATAAGGGATTGGAGGCAGTCTAAAACATTCGGATGTTGGTAGGTGACAGGGAGCCACTAACGGGGTTTGACCAATGGCATGAGGGCTGAAGTGACAGTATGCCATTTCTGACCCTTAGGAGGCACCATCCTTTCTGTTTGCCCCTTGGGGACCTTCCACCATGGAAAGAACATGCCCCAGTTCTTGGGATTCCTTCAGCCTGGACTCAAAAATGAGATACATGAAGCAGACTTGAGCTTGACCCACAGCTGAAGCAGAACCACCCCAGCCACCTCTCAAAGCTGCGAGCCACAAATAAAGGCTTATTTTGTTTGCCTCGCAGATTTGTAATTGTTAGGCAGCATCCCTGGCGTAGAAGCCCGCTAGCTCACCTGCGAATTAGATTTCTCTCTAGCATCTGAGACTGTGAGTGCTGGATAGGGGGTGTGGCCAAGCCCATCTATGTGGTATTCCAGATGACCTCAGAGATGGCGGGTGGGAAATGTCACACGAGAGTGGTGGTCCACACGTCAGGGGCGTGCGGCTCATCTGGCCCCCAGGGGAACGCCTGGGTCGGTTGAGCTCAGGGCTTCCAACCTCAGCGACACTGACATTTGTTGCAGGGGCTGTCCTGTCTTGCGCCTAGAAGTTTAGAAGCATCCCTGGTGTCTGCCCTCTAGATGCTGTCGGCACCCCTCCCTCCAATTTCTGACAACCCAAACTCTCTCCAGACATCGCCAAATATCTCTTGGGTGGCAAAATCCATCCCAGTTGAAAATGACTAATTTCCCTGATCTGGCTTCAGTTTTTCTGTTAAAGATAAGAACAGAAAATGACAACTAATGACATCATTTATTGAGCGTTCACTGAATTTAAGGCACTTCGTTACGCACTTTCCCTTCATTAATTACTGTAACGATTTGGAAAGTGTGTTAGTTGGCTGGCATCACCATCACAAATTACCACAGATTGCGGCTTGAACAACAGAAATTTAGTTTTCTCACAGTGCCGGAGGCTAGAAGTCCGAGGTCATGGGGTCGGCAGGGCTGGTCTCTCCTTGGCTTGGAGATGGTCGTCTCCTCAGATGGTCTTTCCTCGGTGTGTTGTCTGTATCTTAATGTCCTCTTTTCTCAGGACTCCGGTCATATTGCATCAGTCCCCACCCGAACGACATGATTTTAACTTAATTACCTCTTTCAAAACCAGTTCTCTAAACACAGTCACATTCTGAGGTCCTGAGGGTTAGAACCTCAACATATGAATTTCTGGGAACGCAATTCAGCCGTAACAGAACGTTTACGAATGAGAAAACTCAGGACACAGAGGTGAAGTCACCCTTGCTTCAGGAACACGTTTAGTATGTGGAAGAGCCAAGGTCCATCTGTCCAGCTCCAGAATCTGTGCTTTGGACCATGTTCCACACTGCCTCCCCAAGAAATTGATGCTGTGAGGGACTCAGGACAGAAGGCACTACACAGTGTTGTGCAAGAATTCCTTGTGTGTGTGTGTGTGTGTGTGTGTGTGTGTGTTTTGTAGTAGGAAAAAAGAGTGGGCTTGTTCAAGTGGGATGCTGGCTCCCCCTACACATCTGTGCATGGGAGGGACCTCCCCAATAGTCTCATTTGGTGTTATTTCCCTGCCCACATGAGAGAAGCTGTGCCGATTATAGGAAGTACCCGGCTGTGCAGGGCTGGTCTGGGCAACTCAGTCCTACTCAGCGACAATAGGCTTCTAGATGCTGTGTCTTTTTGATGATAGAGATAAAAAGCCTTAAACATGTCTACCCTTTAGTCTAGCAATTCCACTCCTTGGAATTTATCCTTAGGAAGGAATCAAATCTGTGTACAAAGATTTATCATAGGATATTTGATTTTAGCATGATTTGCAAGAGCAAACATTGGATAGATATTGGATAAATAAATTACGGCATGTCCATATGGTAGAATGTTCAACTTGTAGATGAATATTTTCTTCCAAGGGAAAAACTTCATGATATATTATTCCTTGAGGAAAAAAAGATTTGAATGCTGCATAGAGTGTGATCCCGATTTCTGAAATTGTGTTAAATGTCACCCTTCTGTTGGACACATAGGGACATGTAGGATGTGGAGGAAAGGAATTGTATTCCTGGTCTCCTGCTGGCCTATCAAGCTTGTTCTGTAGTTTTTATCTTCCTCTTTGATAAAATTAGGGCAAGTCCCAAGACTTCTTTTGTCCCTCTTATAAGGAAAAGTCATCCAGTCACTTTGTTCACAGAAAGCCTGGTCTCCATTTAGTAATTAATATGTCCACTCCAGTGTAGGAACCAAATTCTCCAGTCTTCACTGAAAATGGAAATTCTTTCCCTCTCCCAGCTCGGTGGCGTCAGGCTGGGCCCCATAGTGAGAAGGAGTGTGTGGCTGTTGTCTCTTTTTTCTTCACCTGGTGCTTCTGTTTTCCTCCCACCCTCCTTGGGCTTCCTCTGGCTCCTCTGGAACTGGGAAGAGGGCGAGAGGAGGAAAGAGGTGGGAAAAGACTTACTGGACTGGTGTTCTAGCCATCTGGGTTGACTCACCTTCTCGTGTGTTCCTTCCTGGGTCCTCTGTGGCCGGCCCCTCCCCATCCCTGGTGGGCACCGGCAGTTTGCTCGACTGGGAGCTTGTGTCTCTTTTGATTGTCCGTGCCCGACTTCTCTCTCACCCCCCAGCATCTCGTGGCACATGTCCTTGGCCAGTTCTGGTTCACAGGAAACTGTCCCACATCCTTTGCGCTGACAACTTGGGGAAAGCAGGCCACCTTCAACACAATCTCCCCTTACTCCACCCTCAGGGCAGCTGGCTGGCCACAGTCTCTGGCCCTTTAGATTTCTCAGGGTGAGTCAGACTCCCATCTCCTGAGTCCCTCATGTTCCAGGAAAGATGCTTCCAGCCTTCCAAGAGGTCTCATTGAAGCCCCTTTGCCTCGGCTTTCTGGGGGAAGACAGAGCCCCTCCCTCAAGGGAGCACAGTCGTCTAGACGTCTAGACGTTGACAGCCCTCCTTTCAAATCCTTATCTAACACCAACCCCCACCTCTGCCTCTCCAACTTCTTTAAGATTTCCGAAGTGGATAGATTGGGCTCTTAAAATCTTTTCCTGACTACCTCCTCCCTAAGTCTTGGTGGTCTCACCCCTCACTTTGAAATGAGAAGCAGCCAATGATGAGGATCAAGGCTGCCCAGGGAGAGAAGCCCAAGGCGTCCTGCCCTACATACCAATCTATATCATCCTCTGGGAAGCATAGGATATCCTGCCCTGATCCACTTGATTCTTATCTAAAGTTATAGGACCACCCAATAACTAGACCCCACCTACACTGATAGCATTCTAATGACTTCTTTATATGATCTTTCCTTTTTCTTGTAAAGAGATAACTCACATATCTATGCCTTATAAATTTAGCCGTACCCTCAACCCATGTTTGCTGCTCTTCACTGCCCATGGGTCCTGTCCCCATGCTACTCCATGCTATTCTCTGAATAAAGGAGCACTCCTGCCAGAACTTGAGAGTCCAAGAAATCTTTCTTTCCACTCCTTGGCTCACCAAGCCCGCATCAGCCAGCTCTTGTCTTGGAGTGTCAGCTGATATTGAAATGGAAAGAACCCATGTTTAACATTCTGTTTTGCACAAACAGAATAAAGAGGCAGACAGCATGCACATCAGTCTTGCTAGAGGCATCTTGAGGAGAAAGGATGAGGATGGGAGTCTGGATAGAAGGATCTTTAGGGTTCCTTCCAATAAAAGAGATTCCATGACAGGCTGGCAGGGAGTACAAGTATTGGAGACACTCCTTAATGGTGATGTTGGGCAGACGAGACACCCACGAAGCATGATAGTAGTTGACTCTCGCAAATGCTCTCGATACTAACAAATGCATTACAATAAGCGTGAATAATCAGGCGTTGAGTTGCTTGAAACCAGCTTTACATCTCAGAGAACAGAGAAGAATCAGCTCACTGTGGCCGTTTCTGAGAGGAACAGATGTAAACTGAACCTGGTGTTCAGAAAGCGGAGACGCCTCGCTTCCCGCCTCTGCAGGCTGTCCTCCCGGGCTCTGCACTTACTTGTCCCCCCAAATGCCACCCTGCCAGGAAGTCATTCCCCATCCCTGTCGCTGGAGGTAAACCTGTCATCTCTCATCCCTGTTGCATTTTATCTAAACTCCTGTTTTGCCCTGGCCCATGGAGGGAAACACACACATTGTCACAATTATTATTTCCAAACCGCTGAGTCAAGCTGTTGGTTGAGTGGGGCTTAGAGCTGGGTTTCTGGGTTTCGACTACAGGGCTCTCTCCAGCTCCTCCTCTCTGGCCTCCCAGGCCTTTCCCAGGCACCAGGAGCCTGGAAAGCACTTTGCTGGATATTCAATCCTGCTGGCATTTGTGACAGGGGACGTGTGCCCAGATCCATCTTGCGTGTTTCCAACTCAGAGCCCCCTGGAAGGGAGGCGCTCCCCAGAGACAAGGAGAGTGGCCACAGAAAGCTGAACTCCCCGTGCTGGTCCTGCTGAGGGGGGCTGGTCCTCCCGTCCCGGCCAACCTCCCTTCTGCGTGTCTTTAATGAGCATTTGGCCTGCATTTGGAGCAGACCACGGCTTGGGTGCCGGGCATGGAGATGAACTCCTGAGTTAGCTCTCTAAGAGGAAAGTAAAGGCCTGGCCATGGGCTTGATGGGAATCCCACTTCTCTGCCAAAGTTATGTAGAGAAAAGGGCAGTTGCGCTGAATTACTGCATTTTTATGTAGCGTCTGTTCAAATCCTCTTATTTTACAAGATGGAAACCAAGTCTCGGACAGTGGCAATGATGCCCAGGTTCATGCATCTGGTTTAGCAGTCGGTGTGGCCACCACTTGGCCATGCAGAGCCACCTCTGCCCAAGTGCCACCTCATTGGGGGAGAGTGCCCCACCCGTCTAGGCTGAGATAGATGCTCTGCATGTACTGAGGCCACTGCACTCATCCTTTGACTGTGGGAGCCCTTCCCACTAGGCCGTATGTCCCTGGAGGGTCAGGACTACATATTTATCATCCCTGGGTCACCAGGAGAGGGCCCACAGGGATCCCATTGTGGGGTGGGGTGCTGGCATCAGGGCTGGCTTTTCCACAGGAAGTCAGACCAGCTCTGCCTGCTGAGGTCTCCTCTCCCCTTTCCCACAGTGAGCCTCGGAGGTGAGCAGTTCCTTCTGCGGGTGCCACCCCGCTCTCCCAGGAGGGCAGCCCTGCCACGGGGCAGCCGGGGTTTCTGACCAGTGTCCCAATGCAAAAGAAAACTGTCTAGAACACTGCTGTCCAGTCGAAAAGTCATGTGAAAAAAGGAAAAAAAAAACAACAGGTGAAATTAATTTCAATAACATTTTAATTCAAGATATCCAAAATATCATTTTTATATCTAATCAATAGAAACAATTATGAATGAGACAGTTTGCATTCTTCTTTGTACTAAGCGCTCAAAATCCGATATGTATTTTATAGTCACAGCACATCTCAATCGGAACTCTAAATTTTCACTGAAAATATTTAATTTGCATTTCGATTTTCTAAAACTTAATTGAAAAAAAGAGATCCACCTGCCCACGTTGTTCTAAACATACTTAAAGTTTTCCAGTAGCTGAATTAAGTATCTTTTTAAATTTAGATTTATTAAAATAAACTAAAAAGTCCAGTTTCTCTTCACACTAGTCACTAGCACTTCTAGTGCTCAGTGGCCACACGAAGTTTCTAGAAGGTGGCTAGGAGCTAAGGGAAGAGGTGACTGAATCAGGGAAGAAAGCCCCAATGGCTCTAAGGGACGGTGGCCGCCTTGCTCATCATTTCTGTGTGTCCAAATAGACATTTCACTTATTTTCCTGAAGACTTCAGGGCTGAGGGCAGCTGGCAGCCGTGGGGGGAGGCTGAGCCAGCTTCCAACACAGTCTGCAGTGGGATTTCACTTTGCTCTGTTTTCAGCAGGATTGGGAAGTTTGGACAGCGCTGTCATTGCTGGGGGGACACGGAGGATTGAAATTCTGGGGAGACCCTCCTGGGCCCAGGGACCCCTGAGAATAATTGGGGGCTGGGGAGGCCCCTGGAGCTGACGGAGGGAACAGCGGCTCCCCTACTGGAAGCCCGAGGAACAGCAGTCCTGCCTCGCTGGAGTCAGCAGACAGTCACAGGGCCCAAGGATGCCACCGTTCAAGAGCAGAAGGCAGGCCTAGGAGTCTGGTGGAGCGTGGTGGGCAGAGGCCAAAGAAAGCCTGGATCCTTTTTGAGCTTCCAAGTCTCAGGACACAGAGGTCCCTGACTTTAGAAGCATAGAAACGTTAGTACAGAAAGGAATCTTCAAAAGTGAGGGTAAAATTATTTAATACAGTTCTGTGGTTTCCAAACCCGAAACAAAAATTAGTTGCTTTTCTCTAGACTGATTCAGCCAACAAATATTTGTTAGGAGTCTGCAATCAGCGTATTCAGAAAGACTTCACATGTGAAATATACATTTTTAAAAAAATGACGTTATCAAATCCCTTCAGTGGTCTTTTCTAAAATATTTATAACCTGAAAGCAATAATGTACATAGTAAAAAATTCAAACTGAACCAAAAGTTATACAATGGAAAGTAAAAATCCTCTCTTTCTCCCTTGAATGTCTGTTTAAAATGCTCAAAGAGCTTGGCGTATAGTAGCTGTTCAATAAACATTAGTTTGCTACCGGTGAACGTTGAAGGTGGACCAGAAAAAACAGCAACAAAAAGTGTTATCAAACGGAAAACCAACTGGGCAGTGCGTGAGGGATGGGGTCAGGGGCCAGAGGTGTGACGGCCAGGTCCACCACTGTTGCTTTTGAATTTGAGAGCTTTAAAGGTTATTTAACCCAGACTCGACCAAATGTTTAGAGAAGGTGTTCTGTGTCACTCTGGGAGCCTCTGTAAGCAGAGAACCCAGGGTCATGAGGCAGACGGCGACACTGCTTTTTGAAATCTGTGGAGGGCAAGTGGGGTATGAGAGCTGGTGTTGGGTGAGACAGACACGTCCTCAGAAAAGAGCTGGGTTCTCTCCTGGGCACATGGTTGAGTGACCAAGGGCCAACACAGTGGATGCTCAGGCTATGGAGGGGGTTACAGGGAACTAAAAGACAATCTTTTATCCTTAAGGAGTTTGCATCCGGGGGAAGACAGAAGGGTAAACTGCGAACGGATAATGTAATGCGGAGCACCATGCTAGCTGACGGGAGATTTCCTTTAGGTCCAAAGGAGGAGCGAGCGAAGTACCGCCCCGAAGGCCAAATCCAGCCCACCACCGGCGTTTGTAAATAAAATTGCATTGGCCCAGGGCGTGCTCATTGGTTCCTGTGGGGTCTGTGGCTGCTTTCGCCCCCTAAAGGCAGAGTTGAGTAGTTGCAAGAGAGACTGGCCCTCAGAAGCTAAAATATTTACTAGCTGGCACTTTAAAGAGAAAGTTTGCCAACCCCTGGTCTAAACGAAGGAACAGTTATTTTCAATAGAGAAGGCTTGTTGGAGTGGCTTCTGGGAAAAAGGCGATGAAGAAAGCGGATAATTCTGGGCACAAGCAATGGCCGCTCGCCTCCAGGACGGAGCAGCAGGCCAGCCTCGGAAATTCAGCTCGTCCAGCGCCGCCTCACCTCTGAGTTAAAAGGAGTAGGATCAGTTTTTCCACATCTAGTAGAAGAGAGAGGATGAAGGAACCGAGGCCTGTAAACGTTTTGAGAATAATATGAGAAAAGCAGCCATTCATCAGAAGACATTATTTCTATTTTACTATTAAATGGATGCTAATTTTCCTTCTTTGACTTTCTTTTTTTCTTCCCAGCCCTGGCTGCCAATTTCCTCCTTCCTGTTGTTCTGCCTTGAAAAACAAAACAAAACAAAACAGAAAACCAGGCATGCCGCCACAAACCACAAAATGTGTTTACTTCAAGCAGTGCATTTTCATTCTTTTGCAAATAGGTTCACAAGATCCAAATAGGTTCAAATAGGTTTCACAAGGTCCAGAATTCAAAAGGTTTCAAGGATGTAAAAAGACAAGCCTCCCTGTTCTTCCTCCTGGAGACAGCCGAGGGTGCCTGTTTCTTGCCCTCTAGAGCCTGCCTGAGATACTTTGGGCAGGTACAAATATTTACAGATACATTATTTTCCCTTCCTTTTAACACAAATGATTATCTCCTATAGATACCGTTTTGCCCTTTGCTTTTTTCCTCTTAGGAATGCCTTTTGGAAAGGGTTTCACATCAATACATACAGAACTTCCCCATTCTCTTTTACTGCTGTCTAGGGTCCCATCACGTAGATGTACCATATTATGTTTAAGGGTTTTAGTGGCAAATAGGGCTGTTGCTCTCCCCTCTTTCCTGCCGGCAATGATCCCTGGGTAGCGTTGCTGGGTTCAGGGGTGGGGGTCAATAACAGCAGCCAGGTAGAAGCTCATGATGCTGCTGGCTTTAAAGACCGCCCTTCCTTAGTCCTCTGGAGGTGAGGAGAGGGGGAGAGGGGAGCTGGAGTCCAGCAGGTGCTTGGCTGAGTCCTTCTGCCTGTTTGGCTGCCCCTGGGATTAACCCTGTGGCTGGGATTACCCTTCCTCAGGCTGCTGTGGGAAGAGCACCTGTTATAACCGGAAACTGAAGGTAAGATTATTCTGATGCAGTTGGAGCAGGGAAGTTGGATCAGGTGGTGGTGCTGGCGTTTGGCAGGTGTATTAGCCATGGCTTCTTAATTGACAGTTATAAACACCTACCTCCAACCAGCTTAAGCCAAAAGGAGGGTTTGCGGACTTCTAGAGGCAAACAAGGCAATTCAGGAGTTGTGGCAGACGCTACCAGTTGTTTACCCAATGTGCGTTCCCTCAGTCTTCTCCATGTGCACAGTTAAGAAGACTCAGCTCTCCAGACTCCCTGGAGATAGGAGTGGCCTCACGGCCCTTTTCTGAACACTGAGATGTAAGCAGAAGTGTACAGTGTGGGACTACTGGGAATCCTGACCAAAGGGGACACACTTAGCTGGCTCATGCTTTTCGTCCTTCTTGTCTGGAACATGGGTAAGATGCCCAGAGAGGCAGCAGTCATCTTGGGAGATGAGAAGGAGAGGCAGCTGACGAGGGTGCTGGGACGAAAAGGGAGGAGGAGGCTGGGGCTTTGCTGTCGTCATGAAGCCAGCAGACCAGATCTCGCCTGTGGCCTGAGAAAAATAAACTCCTACTTGGGTAAGTCCAGGAGTCGAGCTCTTGTTACGTGCAGTTATGTACAGGCCCAGCCCTGATTCAGTGCAACTGGATTCTGCCATTTGCATAGAGTCAAGTTTCTCTGTCTCTTTCTCTCCAGGTTATTCTCTCAGAACCCTTGATGGGGCAAAGGGCAGGGTACCAGCACCTCTGGAATCCACGCTGATAGCTTCCCACCAGGGGAAAGAGGGAGCTATACCTCTGACTCCAAATGGGAGGAAAAAGAACCTCCAAGGAAGAATCTGATTGGTGTGGCTTGGAGGCTACTCCTTGACCCAATTACCATGGACAAAAGGATGAGGTAATATGATTGGCCAGGGCTGTGTCACCTAAGCCCACCTGGACAGGGGAGTGGGAGCAATTTGTAAAGGGGGTGGAGGGTATTTTTATTAGGAAGGGAAAGGTGGGCAGGAAGAAGAAAACAATAGATGGCTCTCCAGCAGGCTCTGAAGGTTTAGATGTGTGGAGAGGAGAGAGAAAGGCATTTCAGGGCGTGGTCACCTCCTCCAGGAAGCCTTCTCTGACAGGCTAATTTAGTCACTCCTCTCTCCACCCATTAACTCCCTTGCCCACTCTCACTGTATTACATGTCACTGTATCACTGCCTGTCACCTCCAGGTAGCTCCTCAAAGGTAGGTACTTCCTCTGACTGATCCTGCATCCCTCCCATCGCAAGCATGTAGTGGCCACTCAGTGCTTGGATGAATGAATAAAGGGACAGCAGGAGCAGAGGACGGAATTTGCCTTTGGTTTGGCTGGAATCTTGGGTATGTGATTAAAGAAACAGTAAAGTCTAAGGTTCTTAAGTTGGGTTAGGGCTAGATTGTAGGGGGACTGTGAATGTTAGGCTAAGGAGTTTTGGCTTGTGTTATGGAAATAGGGAGCTATTGAAAGCTTTTGAGCAGGGGCGTGGCGTGACCAGAGCTGCTGTGTTCCTGAGCCTAGATCTTTTTGAGCCCTGGCTGCTGTCTGTCCTTATTTGTCCTCTGGCTTCTCCATGATTCTTCTTGGCCTGGTTCTTCATCTGTCTCAGCTGTCTTTGGTCCATGTGACACACCTCCACCCCCTCCACCCCGCCCCCCCCCCCCCCCACCTCCTTCACTGGTCAGTCCAGGGCTGATTCTCGTTTTCTCTGTGCAGGTGGAGAGGATGGTTTCCCTGACTGGTGCCAACTGGGAGTCCTTCTGCGTATGAGTCCACCTGAGCAGCTCTTGCCTGCCCTCTCCTGGGCACTGGTGGATACAGCTAGCTGCTCTTCGGGAGCTGGATATAAACTGGTCACAGCCCGGCCTCACGATATGAATTTGTCTTCTTATATTTGCCCCCCAATCTCCTTTAATTCCTTAAAATCAGAAGATTTTTTCTGAGCGACTACTGTGTGTCTCTGGTGATAGCTATGTGCAGAAAACACTCTGACTTTCCGCTGATCGAGACATTTTTCATTGTGAGATCTAAGTGCTACATACATGTCAGAACATTAATTTTTGTTAATTTACATGTCTATCCTATTTATTTGTCTGAACTGAAGTCCTTTTAGTTTGTTTCAGCCATCGAAGAGGTCATGTGTTTGAACTTTATAAAAATGTAAGGCTTACATATTTATATTCCCCTGGAGAATAGTTTTCCCAAGTAATCACACACCCCAATGCTTTTATCAAAGTCCAGAAGTCTGCAAACGTGTTTTTATTATTCACAATAGAATCAAGGCAATGCCCTAATTAATGATTTTGCTAAGAGGTAATTGCTGTTTATAGGGAATTCGGGCCTGTAGCATGAAGCAGAAACCATCCATGGGGATTTTGATCTCATAAAATGATGGATACACATCCCAGAAGAACACTGGACTGGTTTCTTGGCTTCACTGGATTTATTTTTTTCTGAGTCAGTGTTTTTTCTCCGGTCAAAGGCTAAAGCTTTACCTTCACAGATAGGTTAGTGACTCTTATTCAAAACCAGTGGAGGGGCCGGCCCGGTGGCTCAGTGGTTAAGTGTGCATGTTCCGCTTTGGCAACCCCGGGTTCGCCAGTTCAGATCTTATTTCATGTGCGGACATGGCACTGCTTGGCAAGTCATGCTGTGGTAGGCATCCCGCATATAAAGTGGAGGAAGGCGGGCATGGATGTTAGCTCAGGGCCAGTCTTCCTCAGCAAAAAGAGGAGGATTGGTGGCAGATGTTAGCTCAGGGCTAGTCTTCCTCAAAAAAAAAAAAAAAAAAAAAAGCAAAAGGCAAACAAAACAAAACCAGTAGACCCTGCAATTTCTTCCCAGTGTCAAGTCCACGTCTTGTTTCCCTGGGTCCACATTTGGAGTCCCTCCTTTCCCTCATTCATTCAAGTCCGGCCCATCTCTCAAGATTACTTCTAATCTCTTTCCTTGGAGAGCCCTTCTCTGCATCATGATTTCTCTCTCTTCTAAACAACAACTCTTCTGTAGTTGGTGCTATTTATTTAGCAAATGTCATGCATTACTTTGTGACATCTTTTTACTTTTAAATGAAACATTATTTATAAATTTATACTGTCACTTCACTTTACAGAAGTTTATGTCCCATGTCTTCCCTTGAATAATAAAATCATCAATGCCAGAAACTGTATCTTACACTTGGTTGTTTACCCCACAGAATGTGCAACATCTACTGCTGTATATTCAATAGATGAGCAGGAAGTGCTGTTGATTGACGGGTTGTTGTGTCATTTGCCTATCCTAGCTCTAATTAGTCTACTTTCCTGAGAACTATTTACAAAAGACAGATTGGCCCAGGCCATCATTAACACTTCCCTGAAATGTTTTCATGCATTTAGATGCTTTGCAAAATGTATTGCCCAAATGGTGCTATGTGTCTATGTGTGCACACAACAAAGGGAAGCCAAATTAAAATCATCCTTTTAATTTATTGTTGATGCATGTTCATTTTAAAATTTAGTTTTCATTTTCATCAAAGTTATGCACTTATATAATTTTAGGGATTGTCCTACTCTGCTTGGGCTGCCATAACAAAATGCCATAGACAGGGTGGCTTAAACAATGACATTTATTTCTCACAGTTCTGGAGGCTGGGAAGTCCGAGATGAAGGTGCCAGCAGATTTGAAAGGTTCTCGGTGATGTCTCCTTTCTGGCTTGCTTTCTTGCTCTGTCCTCAAATGTTGAAGAAAGAGCGAGAACTCTATTCTCTCTTCCTCTTTTGATAAGGACACTGATCCCATCCTGAGGGCTCCACCTTCGTGACCTCATCTAACCCTAAACCACCTTCTAAAGGCCCCACCTCCAAATACCATCACATTGGGGGTTAGGCTTCAACACACCAATTTTGGGGGGACACAAACATTCGATCCATAACAGGGGTCAAATAATTTCACAAGGCACATTAAAAAACAGCAGCCACCCCTTGCCGCATTGCTTTCCTGCTCTCTGGAATCACCATGTTCAACTCTTTTAGCTGATTATTTTGCTATTGTCTCCTTATCTCTATATAGTGCTCCTTTCTTTTTCTTCTTCCAGGTTTAGGCATTATCTATTAGCCTGACACTATTTTAGCTCTCTTTCACCACCTCTACCCTGCTCCATCATGCCCAATTCCAGAACCCCCACCCTTCCATGACCTCACTGTTGTTATTTCATAATTTTGCTCAGGTTAATATTTAGTGTGTACATTATCCTGTATATACAAACCCTCTTCAGCACTGAAACATGATTATTTTTATTTTCTTGTACGACTTTTAGGTTTTTCTGGAGTTAGTAGTTGTATTGCTTTTTCCTCTTTTGTTTTGTTTTCTATCATGAATTCATCCCATACTCTTTCCTTAATTGTTTAAATGTCCTGTCAGTATAGTCACTCACGTCAGTTATTTGAACAAGGCCATCTTTTTGGTCTTCTCTCCTGTGCCCTTCTGAGCTGTTCCAATCTGGATTATTTTCTTTCTACGCTGAGTACACAGTTGTCTTTCTTGGATCTCCCTTCAGCTTCATCCTGACATTCCTTTGGCTCTTCCTTGGATTGGTGCTCAAATTTCCCAGATCCTGTGTCTTCCCTTCTCTTGGTTTACCTCCTAATTTAGGATGAACAACTTCTCTAGCAGCTTCTTGAGAAAGAGTACTTGGGAGGTAAATGTTTTGAGACCTTTCATGTCTGAAATGTTTGTATTCCACCCTGGTGTTTAATTGATAACTTTGCTGGGTATGGAATTCTAGGCTTGAAATGATTTTTCTGCAGAACTCTGAAGTCATTGTTTCATTATCTTTTTTTTTTTTTTGAGGAAGATTAGCCTTGAGCTAACTGCTACCAATCCTCCTCTTTTTGCTGAGGAAGACTGGCCCTGAGCTAACATCCGTGCCCATCTTCCTCTACTTCATATGTGAGATGCCTACCACAGCATGGCTTGCCAACTGGTGCCATGTCCACACCCAGGATCCAAACTGGTGAACCCCGGGCCGCTGAAGCGGAATGTGTGTACTTAACTGCTGTACCACCAGGCCAGCCACGATCTATTATCTTTTTGCTTCTAGTGTGGTATTGAGAAATCCATAGTCATCCTGAATTTTTTTTACTTTTTTGAACATTTTTTACTTTTTTGGAAACCTTTAAGATTATTTCTCTACCCCTGCTATTCTGAAAATTCATGATGATAAATTTTAGTATGGACTTGTTTTTATTTACTGTAGTGGGTATTTAACATGCCCTTTCAGTCTAGAAACTTCAGTATTGGGAAATTTCTGGAATTATTTCTTGTGTTTTTCTCTCTTCTATCCACATTCTCTTTTTCTGAAACTTTACTTATTCAGATGGTGGACTCCTAGACTGATTTTTTTAGAGTTTCTTTTCTATCATAACCTCCATCTCTCTGACTTTTCACTTGACTATCCTAAGAGATTTTCCTCACTTTATCTTCTGACCCTTCTATTGAAATTTTTATTCTGGCCAACATAGTTTAAGTTTCTAAGAACTCTCTTTTGGTCTATAATCGTTTTCTTTTTGATATAATATTGTTTTTGTTTAATAAATACAATAAATTCTCCTAATTCTCTGAGGATGTTAATGATGGTTAATTTTTTTTTTATTTCATGCATAGTTTTCTACAAGTTGCTTTTTCCTCCCTAATGTGTTGGCCTCTGTTTTTCAACTTAGAGAATTTCCTTGGACGTCTGGTGATCACTGGCTAATGCTCACCTTTTAATATGGGACATTTAAAAGGTAACTGGAAGCTCTGTGTGTGGGGGTGGAAGTTGTTAACTCTGGTGATTTGTAAGGTGGTTTCGTTGCTTTGATTCTTTAGGGAAATTCTGCTGTCAGCACATCTGTATCTTTTCTTGGAGTGGACAGATTTTCTCAGATTCAAGAAACAGCAAGAAAACAGGTGTATTAGTCAAGGTTCTCCAGAGATCAGAACCAATAGGAGACGTATATATGTAAGTTTATATTTATATTTATCATAGGGAATTGGTTCATGTGATTTGGGAAGCTAAGAAGTCCTACAACCTGCTGTCTGCAAGCTGGAGACCCAGGAAAGCCTGAGGTGTAATTCTATCTGAGTTCAAATGCCTGAGACTCAGGAGAGCCAAGATGTAAATCTCAGGATGAGAGCAGGAGAGGACCAATGTCCCAGCTCAACGGTCAGGCGGAGAAGGGCAAATTCCAACCTTCCTCTATCTTTTTTGTTCTATTCAGACTCTCAGTCGGTTGGATAAGACTCACTCACATTGGGGAGGAAAATCCGCTTTACTTAGTCTACTGATTCAAATGCTAATTCAGAAACACCTTCACAGACACACCCAGAAATAATGTTTAGCCAAATATCTGGGCATCCTGTGATCCAGTCAAGTTGACACATAGAATCAACCTTCACAGCCAGTGCAGACTGAGAGGAGTGAGGACAGGGAAGGTGGGCAAGAGATGCTGTCAGAGCCATGGGCTAAGACTCAACCACAAAGGGGCTTATGGTACAAGAGAAGGAGGCTCGAGTTTATTCTAAATACAGTGGGAAGCCTTTGATGGACTTTGAATTTGGAAACAACATGATCCAATTTATCCTTTCAAAATGTCCCTCTGTCTACTGCATGGAGAATGTACTGGGCAGGTGGCGGGGGCGGGCAGTGACAGGAAAGCAGGGAGTCAGGTTGGTAAGTGTTCAGTCAGGATGGGCTGAGTAATGCTACAGCAACAATGCTTCCTGTTTTGCAGCTCTGCCACACATCATCTCTGCTCTGGGATACAGGCTGCTGGAGTGGCTCTGTTTGGGTCACTGCTGGTCTCATGGCAGAGACAAAAGAGATCATGACAAATCACATGCTGATTCTGAACTCTTCTGCCTGAAAGCAACACACAGCACTTCCTTCACATTTCATTGACCAAATCAAGTCATGAGGCGAAGCCTGGCATCAGTGGGGGTGGGGAAGTATAATCCTTCCCCGAGAAGAGCAGCGAATACTTGGAAACCGTGTTGTAATCTACCACAGGAGGCTATTGCAATAATCAAGGCCAAAAGGAGGCCAGCTAGAGTGGGAGCAGTTGAGGTAAAAAAAACGAGATCAGATTTGGAATAGAGCTGGGAGGACTTGCTGACTGAGTAAAGGTGAAGTATGAAAGAAAGAAGAGTTAAGAAATACTCTAGGGTTTTGGTCTGAACACCTTGGTGAACGGTGGTATCATTTGCTGAGTTGGAGAAGACTGAAAGAGGAGTAGGTTTAAGGGGAAAAATTAGGAATTCCATTTTAGCTATGTTGGGTTTGAGATTCCTAATTAGAGAAATGTTGATTTGGAAGATAAAATTTGGAGTCATTAGCATATAGACTGCCTTTGAAGCCATGGGACTGGATGAGACCATGTGGAAGAATCAAGAAGACTGGAACTGAGCTGTGGGGCATGTCAACTTACAGAGGTCAGGAAGAAGAGCAGCCCTGAGCAAAGGGAAGAGCCAGATTGGGAGGAGGGAAACATGGCGTGTGGATGGCCCGGAGCCAGGGGAAAAAGGTATTTCATGAAGCATTTCATGACAGTGTCAGCTGCTGCTGAGATAGCGAGTAAGATGAGAATTAAAATCCATCGTTGGGTTTGGCCAGATGCAGGCACTGGTGACCTGAAAAAGCCCTTGGTGACCTGGGGGAGAATGTCTTAGTGAAATGGGTTGAGAAATGAAATGAGTTGTCCTTGTGATTCAAGTCCTTGCTATGCTGCATGGAAAGTTCTCAGGTATAGGATGGAGTACTGAAATGTTGTGGAATCAAAAAATTTGTACCTTATTCTTTGAATCACTCAGCTTGGGGGAACAACCCTCCAAAAACCTGAATACAAGCACCTGATCATAACTGGTTCACTGCCTTGTCTTCTGTGAGTGTGCGGAATAAAATGTGTGCAGAAACCTCTCTGTTTCTCTCCATCCAGGCTCTGGGCCAAGTCTCCATAAATGATGGGGCATGTTATAAATTTGTTAGCCCCCTTAACCATGGAGACACAAGGAGAGGCTGGGAAGTAGGGCTGGGAAAAATGGGAGCATCTTGTTTACCGTCCGGCATCACGCACAGGAAACAAAACCAGCTTCCAAGAGCAATAGATTCAAGTAAATGAGGTGACTTTACTTCCAAATAATACTCCAAGGGACATTCCAAAGTAACAAACCCGACAGCAAAAACAATGAAATAAAGGGAGAAAAAGGCAAAAGTAGAAAGAAAAGGAAATGTGCATCTATCAGTGTGTGCGTTTCTGCTTGGCCTGTGGGGCATGCTTGCTGACAGCTGTTGCTGCCTGTGCGAGGGATTCACCATGGAGACGTGGGAGGACCAAATGTCACTTCTGTATCTCGGCCTCAGGTATGGATGTATCCAAAGCAAGCCAGGTTGGGAAGGCCAGGAAAGTAAGGCTGCGGGGTGTTTTCCATAAACTTGAAAGGGTCCCAACATTTTCCAAAGATGGTTGTGATTCTTGCCTCTTATAATTGTGTGCTCCCAGTCAAGGGCAGTATTCCAAATATTTAGCAACTAGTAAAAAATAAGCCCTGACTAACTGGAACAGAAACCAGACCAATCAGAACAGAGGCTGTCTGACCCAACATTTTAGCTGAATACCAGGCTTGTTCTCCATGTCTAGTGAAAAAAGCATGGGCTCTGTGGTCAGGAAAAGCTGAGTGCAACCTTGGATGGCTCTTAGAATTCCTATAGCTTTATGTCTTTGAGCAAGTTAAAGCTTTGCTGCGCATTATTTTCCTCATATGTAAAGAAGAGAATAATATTTCCTTGTGGGGTTATTTTGAAAATGAAATGAAATGTGTTTCAGTTGTGTATTGGTATATAACCCATCATCCAGAAACTTAGAGGCTTAAAGCCACAGTGATTTATTATTTTTTGTGATTCGGTGGGTTGAAAATCCAGGCAGGGCTTGGCTGGTGGTTCTTCTGCTCCATGTGGTGTGTGCTGGGAGTTGCTCGCTCAGCTGCATTTGTCTGGCACTGCTCCTCCACATGGCCTCTTTCTCCCCACATGGCATCTCATCATTCAAGAGTCTGAGCTTCTTTTCGGCCTGGTGGCTGGCTTTGCAGAGCCAGAGAGGAAGCTGCCTCATATCTTTAATTCCAGAACTGGCACAGCATCACTTCTGTCACACTCTATAGGACAAGGCAAATCATGAGTTCAGGCAAGATTCAAGGGGAATCAAGAGACCGCACCTCTTGGTGGGTGGAACACCATGTGTGTAAAGGGAGGCAAGGAATTACTGGTGATTATCATTGGAGGCTCTCAGCTTCAAAATGACTTGTGTGAAAGGACCTAGTGCAGCATTTAGAGCCCACTGCTTGAAATCCTTGATGGCTCCCAACATTTTCAGGCTATTCCTTGGCATGGCATTCAAGGCCTTTGATGACCTACCCCTGCCTCTCTCTCCAGTCTCATCTCTCAGTGCTCCCTTCCTCACAGCTTCCACTCTAGTCATACAAATCTCTTACCATAATTCATCCCACTTTTGTGACTTTGCATAGGCTGCTTTCTAAATAAAACCCCTTTCCTTCACATACTCCTGCTTATACTTCAAAACGCTGCTCAGTGGTGCCTCCTCTGGAATGCCTTCTCAACTCCCTGGCTCAGCCTCACTTCTGTAGCCCCACTGTGCATTGATCTTCACTTATCAAAGTCTTCATCTCTCCGTATTGTAAGCTTCTGTTTGTCTGCTTCTCCCACCAGGCTCACTAAGGGCTAGACCAGGTCTTTATTGTATCAGTGTCTGGCACGTGGTAAAAGTTGTCCATGTCTGGCAATTGACTGAATGATGGAGTAGACACACAGCAATTGTCAGCTTGCTGTGTCTTGGTGAGAATTGGCCTAGAGATCTATTAATTTCTTTCACATGAATGAATGGCTAGGATGGAGTGAAAGAAGAGTTGGCTGGAGTTAAAGAGTCAAGGGAGTGAAGGACCAGCGTGTTGGTTATATCATTTATGAGATTTTATTGCCGCCAAGAATGATAAGGGGTTGTGAAGAGGGGGACAGTCAGCCCGGCACTGAAGACATCAAGGAATTGTGAAGAAGGACTAGGAGTCCTGAGAGGAGAGCAATGAGGACAGCAAGTGATGAGAGAGCCGGGCTCAGTACACTTCAAAGGAGGTGAGGGTTTTTTTTTTTATGGAGCAAGAAGGAGAAATTGCTTAGAAGAAGCAAGAGGGAGCAAAAGGGATACCTGTTCCATATCCATACCCTGAGGATTATGGATTATGAGAGAAAAAACTTCATCTCTGTTGAGAGGGCTGTGGAAGAATCAGTGTCCCCGGGGACTGGCCAAATTTTAGTTAGTGGGAGAAGGTGGCAGGAATGTTCAGAGAAGAGGTTGAGGATGTAGAGGAGTTTGCTGGTGAAGGCCTGAGTTGCAGAGGGCCCTGTGGAAAGGCTTCAGGGGAGAAGGGGGTGGGAGATGGTTTTGATTAGAAGATGTACAGGCGGTGTGGAAAGAAGGGCCGCGCGATGGTGGGCCTTCCAGTGGTGCCTGAGATGATGCAGATGTGATGTATGATGGACTGGAGCCTGGATGTCTCTTAGAAGAGGATGGATAATCAGCTGAGAGTATGGTCCAGTGTTTAGCTGGGGCCATCAGGCAACTGCTCAGTCCTGTTGCTCATAGGGCCAGGATGAGAAGCAGACAGGGGGACGGGATTAGGTAGCTCACGAATTGGGGCAGGACTCGGGGATGGCTGTCTCTCCCTTAGGTGGAGGTGCTGGGGCAGCTGGAGCTGCGGCAAAGTTGTGTAGCAGCAGTTTTCCTCTGGTGGGAAGGGGTTTTCTAACTCGAATGAGGAGACTGAAGATCTGGGTGTCTCTCTTATGACCACAGCGTGGCAGGGGAGAGTTCAGAATGAGGGCAATGGTTTGCCTAACACCACATAGTAACTGTCAGACCTGGAGTTTGGACTCAGGTTTTTTGAATTTGAGTTCACTTATCTTTCTGTACACTCCTCTGAGAGGCATGAGAGGGGCCCAAATGTTGGGAAGACACGTGGCTGAGGAAGGACCAAGAAGCAGGCAGTTGGGAAGTTTGCTAGAAATGCTAGAGGAGTTATTCAGCATCTCATAGTCTTCCCAGGATGTGCCCTACAAAACAGCTAGCCTTACAGAGAATTCCAGCCTCATCACGGCCCCTGGCTGTGGGTGGGAAACAGCTGAGGGAGGTGCCTCCGTGGATGAGTGGAGGCAGCATTCCCGGTTCTCTGTGGCCTGTAAATGGAGGTCAGGTGGGAGGAGATTCTCTATTTCCTAGGTAGTCCTTGGAAAGTATAGTGGGTTGAATTGTGGCCCCAAAAAGATATGTCTAAGTCCCAACCCACTGTACCAGTGAATGGGATCTTATTTAGAAATCAAGTCTTTGCAGATAGAATCAAGTTAAGGATCTAGAGATCAGATCATACTGGATTTAGGGTGGGCCCTATATCCAGCGATTGGCGTCCTTATAAGAGAAAGGAGAGGGAGAGTTGAGACACAGAGACAGAGAAGAAGGCCATGTGAAGATGGGTGCAGAGATTGGAGAGATGCTGTTACAGGCCCAGGGAGGCCAGAGCTATTTGAAGCTGGAAGAGGCAAGGAGGATTCTTCCCTCCAAGCCTGGAGCTTTGTGGGGAGCAGGGTCCTGCTGACACCTTGATTTTAAACTTTGGGCCTCCAGAACTGTGAGAGAACAGTTTTCTCTTGTTTTACGCCACCCAGTTTGTAGTAGTTTGCTAAGGCAGACCTAGGAAACTAATAGAGTACGGGAGACATGGAGCCTGAATTAACCGCTGGGCCAGCAGAGTCTGGAGACTTCTCCAGTGGAGGCAAAGGGTCACGACCACAGACTTCAGGAGGTGGTGGCAGTTTAATGCCCCAAAGGACGGGAAGGGACTAACTGCACCCAAGGGGACATCCATGTTGGGCTCCTGGGGTGCAGACCAGCCCAACAGCCTCCCAGGGGAGTCTAGTCATGCCCCTCCCCAGTCACCATGAGTGAATGCTATCCTCTGCACGGGGGACGGAAGGAAGACTGAGCATTTACTACCCAGCGATTCAGCTTGAAAGATGCTGTTTTAAACTGGAAGAGACCGAGAAGCCTTCAGTTGGTGTGTTCCCACGCCTCTGAAGAATGGGGCTCATGAAGAAGTTTAGATCAGATATAGAAAATAAAAGGATGACGCTTTTGTGGGGCACAATTTGAATTACATGTATATGATATACACATATCTATCTCTCTCACACAATCTCAAATCCTTGATACAGTAAGGAGAAGCAAAAGGAATTTTGTCTCAGAGCCATGTTGCATTCTCCCCACGTGTGAAGAAAGCATCCTCAGTTGCCAAAAGGTTACGTGTGGGCTTAGTTGCTAGGCTGTGGGATTACTTTCCTGGGCTTGCTGGGGAAAAGGGCGAATGGGAAGAAGTGAACCAGCGGAGTCATGTGGCATTTCCGCGCTGGGACTTAGGCAAATTATGTAATTGTCCTTTGCATTCAAACCGGCTCCACTTCCACCCGATATTTTTGCTGAGGGGACAAGTGAGATTCCAAAGCGCAGTTTGCTGTCGTGTGCAAAATGCTAATTAGCTTCGCAGCCAGCAAAGTGACAGAGGGGGCGTGCCTCTCTGGCGGAGAGGAGGGCGGGGAACCGGGACTGGGAGCCCAGAGGGGCTGCTGACTCAGCCGGCCGTCAACCGCGCTTCCCTCCTCCCTCATTTCGGCCCTGACCTCTTCTCAGTGGGCAAGGCGAGGACTCCCAACCACTGTGTTCCTTTTTCACCAAGGAAGATGATTTGCAAGAGGGTCATTAACAGTAGGATTGAGGTTTTTGTATGATGGAAGATGCTAATTTTGAGAAATGCTTCTATATCTCTACGGACGTGCCATTCCGAGTGCCCATTTAGATTTGAAAAAGACCTCCGAGATCTTCTTGTCCCCTCCCCCTGCTTGCACCGTGGCTCTGAGCCTGGCTCCTAGCAGCTGCTCAGCAAATATTTGTTAAATGAATGAATGAATAAATATAGTCCAAATGAAGAAATAAATATTGTAGGTGAGGGAATCAAGGCTCAGGAAATCAAGAGGTTGGTCAAGGTCGTGCATCGACTGTGTGGGAGATTCAGGTCTCTGAGCTCCAGTACTCTGATCACTCAGCGGGGAATTTTCTTTCTATTCTGTCTTGCTGCCAGGACAACTGTAGTCACCAAAAGGATGCTTCAGTACTCTTGAAAGTTCTCCGGCTGAATGTTGCTATGATACAGTCTTAAAGAGCTGATTGCTCAGTCGCAAGGGCAAATGCTGTTTCTGTTGGGTAAGTCCGAAGGAAGGCTGCCTTGCTTATATCATTTCTTCACTGTCTCTTCAATATTTGTGAGGAGGCTACGTTGTATGCAGGTGTATACACACGTACATTTTACCCTTTAGGGCTATTTGATTTAAAAATCTTTCCCTTCCTTCATATCTACCTACATGAAGAAAAAAAACCCCAGCAGAGGGGAATATATATATATATTTCGAGATAGGAGATGACCGTTTGTTGAGGCTCTGCTCTCCTCCAGACTTTGTGCTAAGAACTTTGACATATGAAATCTTGGTTAATTCTTACAATGATCCTGAAACGTGTATTATCGCCACCTGTCAGCAGATAGGTTTAGCAGATGATGTCTCTGCCCCACCCATAAGCTGCCAGCCACCCAGGAGGCCACCAGAAGCTTTGATGGCCAGTTTCCATCCATGGCAAGGGAGTCTTAACTCCAGCATCTTTGTCTCTCTGACCAAGGGTGTTCTCTGGCCGAGGGAGCGTGCTTGGCCCATTTGTTGAGGGTGGGGATGCAGTTCAGAAGTGCCAGGGAGTTAATTCCCGGGAGCAACCTTCAAACAAAGAGGGCTAGGGGTTGGTGGATAAGGACCTCAGTTGTTTTTTTTTTTTTTTTTATCCCTGATTGGGGCTCCTCTGAGGTGTAGTCCATGGAAACTCTCAGAGGAACCTGGGAGGATCAGGCCCAGTTGCCCACAGCTGTAACCCTCTCATTAATACACCCTTTATTGGCGTTCTTCCCTTTCCTGTCTCCCTTTCCCACTTCTTCACCACGTTCCTTAGGTCGAGTTCCCTGGAATCAGACTCTGTGGTGGTAATTTGTATGTAGGAGGTTTATCAGAGAATACACGCTGGAACAACATCCCTAAGGTGGTGATCAAAGCAGGGCTGGGCAGAGGGAAAAGTTCAACTTGAATAGAGTTGTTAAAGAGCCCTCAGCCAGTCCATGGGAAGCTCTGAAGCTGAGAAGCCTTTTCAGAGGTAGAGGGGCAGAGCTTTTGGACTCAGGCATTAACAGTCCTTGAATGTGCGCTGCTGCTTTGTAGAGGGTATAACCTTGGACTAGGCAACTCCATTAGGCTGTAGGCAAGTCCCAGAGAGGGATGTAGCTAGGAGCTATCGGCAGCCAACTCTCTGGAATGTAGGGAGTGAGTATCTTGGGGGTACCACAGGGGTTTCTGGGTATTGCATCACAGCATCTACTCAAGTCAACCCCTTGTAAGTTCTTCTAAGTGCACAGCAAGTGAGTCCCTGGGAATCACCCATTTAATTGTAAATGGGGCCACTCCCGCTTCCACCCTTCAGTTCCTGGGCCCCTGTATTGTATTTATTGGGTACAGAGAACCATAAAGTGGTCATTGATTTAGGGGTACACCACGTCCTGAAGAATGGCACTCCATCATCATGGGATATCATCTCTAAGCTGTACCATACCGTTGCTCTGTGAGGCTAGCTCTTTCTGGCTTGTGTGGCATGATTAGAACTAGAGCATCCGATAGTCGTCTGCCCATTGCTGCACCTATGTTGCTATAAAGTGGAGTCCCTTGGACTGAAGCAATGTACCGTGGGATCCATCTTGGTGGATCTCACACTCGGAGAGCCCTTAGATGGTGGTGCTGGCCACAGCTTTGATAGCTGTGATAGCAAACCTGCACCTGGAATGTGTGTTAATTTCATCCAGCATGAATCCCTGCCCTTTCTATGGTGGAAGGGGTCCAGGGTAATTTTCTTGCCAACGAGTGGCTGGTTGGGAGCGTCAAAGGATGGTGCCATATAAGGAACTCAGCATTGGTCTCTGTTGCTGGTAGGTTGTCTGTTTGGCAGTGGCTATAACTAGATCAGCCTCAGTGAATGGGAGCCCATACTGCTGAGTCCATGTACATTCTCCATCCCTGCCATAGCCACTCTGTTGATGCCTCCATCATTCTAGCACCTGCGTGGCTGATTACAGAGGTCAGTTGTCCACGTCATTCTGTCTACTTGGTTCTTTCATGCTTCTTCATGGTGGATTCTCTCTGGTGGGGGTTGACATATGATGTAAAGATATTTACACTCCATGCCATTCCCACAGGTCCATCCACATGCCTCTTCCCCAACCTCCTTTCCGCTCATCTTCCAATCTTTTTCTTCCCAGATCCCTGATCAATCAGGCAAGTCTTTTGCCACTGCCCATATTCTTGCCTTGGGCTCTTTCTCTACCTGCATAAGAGGATAACCAGGTGTACCACCTGAAGTTCTGACCACCAGGAGGACTTCCCCTCATCCCTGTCTTTCAGGGCCACATCTAAATGTGACTGGAATCAGCTGGGATCACTTTTTGGCTTGGATGCACATGCTGAACCAACTCATCTGAGACCAGGCTTGGTCTTTTTCCTGTTCCATCACTGATCATAAGTTAACATCCATTCCCTGTGGCCATAGGTTTGGGTTGAGGGAGAGGTATCAGTGCAACAACGGTGGATGATAGGGGTCGGGGCCAACCGCTTGTGCAGCTCATTTGTGTCCTCTGACCCTGATAGTGCCCAATTATGGATGTACCTCCTCCATCTTGCAGTGGGTTGCTGCTGGGTTGCCTTGCCTTATGACTTGGTGGGTGTGATAGAACCCAGCTCATGATAGGAATTTCTGGCTGCACCATCATCTGATGTCCATGGTTGTATGCTCATCTCCACTAGCATGCGAGGAATTATTTTTTGAATGGTGTGTAGTTCTCTGCTGTAAATACCATGACGTTGCTACAGAACTCCAGAGAGTTCATGTTGTAATTCTTCTATTTGAGCTTGTCATAAATCCCACGTAGCATCCTTTCCCACTACAGGTGCCTCTAGAACCATAAAGTTTTCTCTATGGTAGGGCTTATGTGCATGGGCTGTCTGACTCACAGCCTGGACATGCCGCTCCAGGTCTCCCTCAAAGCTGGCAGCCTTTTTTATTACCAGGCAATGGATCAGAGAGATATTCTGAATTGTGGGAAAAGACTGCCCCCAGATCCTGAAGAGTGCTCCCAAGGGTTGCTTTTCTTTTGTAGTGGGAACATTCGTGGGATTCAATAATTTGTCTTTTACTTTTGGAGAGGCTGAGCCAGCATGCCACTGTACTCCTAAAAACCTTACCAATGTGGTGGCTTCCTGAATCTTGCTGTATTTATTTCCCACCTTCAGGATTGCATATTTTACCAAGACCTTCAATGTAATTGCCACTTCTTGCTCATTCAGTTTAATTAATTGGATGGCATTGACATATTGGTTTAAGGTGATATTCTGAGAAATGTTCAGAAGATCCAGATCCCTTTGGACTATATTAATTCAAAGAGTGGAATATTAAGTGGAATTAATCCCTTCGACTTAGGATAAGACCATACGTGTATACCCTTATCCATCTTGCATAAATGTAAACTGCTTTTGACATGCCTTCTTGATAGGGATAGTAAAATACCCATTTGCCAGATCAACGGCCACATGCTATGTACCTGAGGCTGTACTCTGGCAAAGATGCCACAATCAGAACAGTAGTTACAATTGGGGTTACTGCTTGCTTAGTTTTGTGGCAATTCACTGTTATCTTAAGATTGATATGGTTTTTGTAGGGGCCAGATGGGTGAATTCAATGGGGATATGATGGAGAATACCGCCTCTGTAGTCTTTGGATATTGAGGGTGGCACTAATGTCTGCATTCCCCCCCAGGAGGTGATACTGTTTTTTGTTACTATCTTGGCTAGCAGGGCAGAGTGAGGGGGCAAGAGGCTGCCCCTTGATCTTCCCCATTCAATAGCTCTTACCCCTCAGGCCAAGGAACTAATGTGAAAATTATGCCAATTGTACATTTGGAGACCAGGTAAATGACTGCAGAGTGACTAGGCCTGTGACTGCAATAGATCCGCTGTGACTAAGCCTGGGGGAAGACTCTATTTAGTATGTGGTTGCTTTATACCCACAATCTGGTATCTAGACCATAATGGCATTTCAGATCCCTGGGTATCAGTATCAACCTGGACTCTGTTTCCATCAGGGCTCAATGTTTGTTTGCCCAAGTAAATGTACATGGGACCTGTGGGGGTAGGACTGAGGTCATCACCACTGTGATTGTATCACACCAGCTGTGATATGGCAGGGTCCTTCCTCATGGAGAACTGACCTCTCATTCAGTCATTGGGTTCTGAGTCTAAGAACTGATCTGGAAACTGGGCGAGTACTTGTGACCTCTTACTGGATCATCTGCCCTCGGCCTTCTAATCATCCATCCTTGATTCCTTTTGATTGTATAGATTAAGCAATACTCTTGTTGGACGCTCATCTGACCTACTCCTAGGAACACCAGGATCTGTTAATAAAGTCCATGGCACTCTGTGGGTCGGGTCCTCCTGGCTGACATTTGACCCTTGCCTCTCATTACAATGACTATGACCACTTTGCTTTTGATGCTTCAACATGGCTTCTGTTTTTTCAAGACCCAGTCAGCCCCTCTGCTATTAAGGGTCTGTCACAGCAGCAGTTGTGACCCATAGAGGACAACCATTACTGAGCTTCCCAGCAATGCTGATGCCCTGCCCCACAGACACACTTCTTATTGTTTTGGCAAATGAGCTGTCCTCTGGGTCCTCCTATGGGACATCATTGGCTGGTGGGTTTTCCAGCCTTAAGTTGTGTATTATTGTCTATCACTGTGTAACGATACCACAAATGGAGTAGCTTGAAACAGCCTCCATTTATTATCTTACACTTTCAGTGGGTCAGGAGTTTGGCTGTGGCTTAACTGGGTCTTGTTCAGGATCTCACAAGGCTGCAGTCAAGTTGGTGGTCAGGCTGCATTCCTGTCTGGAATTCGGGGTCCTCTTCTAAGCTCACATAGTAGTTGGCAAACTTTAATATTTTGCAGTGCAGGACTGAGGTCCTTATTTTCTTGCTGGCAGTCAGCTGGGGGCTGCTGGAGGTGGCCTGTAGTCCCTCGCCACATGGGCATCTCACAACACGGCAGTTCACTTCTTCATGCCAGCAGGAGACTCTCTCCCTCTAAGATGCTAAGACAGAGTATTATCTAATGTAACAGAATCACGGGAATGACTATCCCCTCACTTTTGCCGTATACTGTTGGCTAGAAGCCAGTCACAGGTCCTGCCTGCACCCAGGGGAGGGGTGTATACAAGGGTGTGACTCATTGGGGTCACCTTAGGGTGTTCCCACCACAAGTAGAATAACCCTCTAGTACCCCTGCTTCTCTGAGTCTTTTGATCCCCTCCTCCACTGTCTGCTGTGGCAGTTCTGGCATTTCTACCTTATTTACTGTGAGCTGTTACTTTCCCCAAGCTTTCAAGGGACATCCAAGATGTATCTTTGTACCGTCTCCAACAGTTCTTGCCAGGGTGTTAAATCATTCTCCCATATCAATAGACTCTTTCTTATCCAACTTTATAATCTGCCGCCCTTGGACAGAATATCCAGTATTTCACTGCTATGCCTTCCTTCCTGGCTCCTGGGGGTGTGTTTTGGCCAGGCCCTGCCTCTCCTTTGGCATGCAGACCTCTTATAGTAGGACCAGCACTTCCTTGGGCGGATTATGTTGTGACTTGATGCTAGTTATTGTTCTGGCAGCCAGAAGAAGAGATGGAGTGAGATCCCAAGGAGGGCAAGTGTTGTCTTGCAAAACGAAGGCTTCTGTATTCAAGCTGTCATCTGCAAGGGTTGGGGAACGCTGACCTGTAACAAGGAGGAATAGGCTGCTTCTTGAGGCCCAGGGCATTCAAGAGGATTTGATGGCTCAAGGTTTCTAAGTGCATCGACCCTGTTGTCCCCACTCAAATATCAGGGTCCCATTCCTTCCCAATCAGAGCTCTAACCCACACACAGCAGCCTTGCTGCAGTCAGGATTCCAACCTTCCCAGGGGCTCCGCTACCTCATAATTAAGTCCTGGGCCTGACGCTTCATTTTTTTCTGTCCCCTGGCTGCAAGAGATGAGATTCTCTTTACTTGCTGCCAAAGAGGTCCTCTGACGCTCACTTTTTACCTTTTAATGATGATGAATCACTTCAGGCTCTCATTGTCTTTCTCCAGTGCATTTATAGCACCCAGCAGAAGCCATCTGAGTCCATTGTACTTGTAATTACTACTTCTCCTGCCCTGTGCCTCTCAAATGCTATATATACTCACCAGTTAGTGCATTCCCTTCCAGAAGTATCCCATCCGGTTCAGAACAGCTGACAGTTTTAACAATTGCAATTCCACCGTGCTGGGGCTCTCATACTCACCACCAGTGATGAGGTACTTATTGCCAGCTAGCTAGTGGGGAATCCAGCTTCCCAAATTCCACTTTGAATTGGCTTCCCAGAACACCTCTTGACAATGAGTCTTAGGTCAAGTTTCCCAGAAAGAGACTCTGAGGTGGAGATTTGAATATAGATATTTTATTGGGGAATGCACTTGGGAACAGCATCTGTAAAGAAGTGAGGGACCCACAAGTGGGCATAGGAGGAACATAAACCATGATGCAGTTGCAATAGAGGACCTGCCGATCCCACAGCAAGCCCTGGAACTGGGATGGCATTTTATGGTTGTCCTGCCTTAGAGAAAGGAAGCCACGTCTTTGTACCCCTGCATTGACCAGTCACAGGATGGGGGCTGCCCCTGGGTGGGGGTCATAACGTGGGGTGAGGCAGGTCTCTTCAACCAAGGCCAATTTCTAGAGAGGGGTGCCTCTGTGAGCAATCTGCATCCAACATTCCCAGCTGCTGGGGTAATGAGTCCTGAAGGGGGGATCTGGGCCACATGCTAGAGTAGCAACTTTATTAGTGATTCTCAACTGGGGGTGATTTTGTCTGCCAGGAGACATTTGCTGGTGTCTGGAGAAATTTTGGTTATCACAACTCAGGGAGGGGGTTGCTACTGGCATCTAGTGGGTAGAGGCTAGGGATGCTGCTAAACATCCTACAGAGCTCAAGACTATCCCCCACAACAAAGAATGATCTGGCCCCAAATGTCAATAGTGCCAAAGTTGTGAAACCCTTGCTATGCCATGCTTCCTTGGATCAGCTCCCCCAAAATTACTTGCACCCAAATCCCTTTTGCAAGGTCTCTGTTTGGAGGATCCCAAACTAAGATGATGGGGGGTATCAAAGCTCCAGGAGACAAAGTAATTCACTTGGGGTTGCACAGCTTGTGGGTGGGAGAACAAGGATTGGGACCTTGGACTTTCTGTGCCCTGAGCCCACGTTCTTCTCTATGCCTCATGCTGTGGGGCTGGTGGCTGGACCAGTCTCCAGATCTCACAGCATGTGTAGGACTTGGTAATGGGGAATATTAGCATATTCCTGGGCATTTCAGCAAATTCTGGTTCCTTGACAAGTTTGTTGGCTATTAACAATCATACAGCCTTTCTCAACTAGACTACAGAACATAGACAATGATTTGAGTGACTATTTCTCAATTTTCCCAAAGTTGGTACCGTTGGGAACAGCATCTGTAAAGAAGTGAGGGAAGCATAACTGGGCATGGGGGGAATGTCTGATTATAGATGAATAGAGAGAAGGTAATTCCTTACATACAGTGCATGCCTTAGGGTACTAAGCCTTCATTCTCTCGCAGAAATCTAATTGAGAATGGCTCTATGGGCAGAGATACTCCTTTCAAGTTACTGAACTTCCATTTATTAATGTATTTGTTCATTCAATCATTTCTTTCTCTCACCTCTTGATTGTTTTGTTTAACAAGAAGTTATGCTCAGCAGTAGATACTCCCATATCATAGGCCTAATATTTTAGAATAGAAAGAGACTTGAGCTATCATTGTCAGATGATTCTACAAATGATGGAAATGAAACCCAGAGAGGCTGAATAATTTTATCAAAGGCCTTGGAGCTAATTCAAGACAGAATTAGGGTTAGAACTGGGTTCCAGAAGGGGACAAGTGTGCCAAGGGAAGACAGCAGTATGGACTTTTACTGCAAGGACAGGAATATGTGACTCATCCTAATTTGCATGTTATTAATATGCATCTCATATTAGTTCTCTCAGTCCATTGCCCAAAGGACAATGGTGTAGCCTTTTCCTCTGTCAACAATTCTCTAGAAAGCTCTGCGCCGCTGGGAGCTTTCGAACTAGCAGGTCTCGTAGTTCTAGCTTTGACTTAATTTGAGCCAAGGGAGCTGTTTAGATCCAAGAAGTTCCTCTTCCAACTGTAATTCAAAGTTCAGGAATGTGAACGCTCCCAAATGTCTGGGAAATGAAAGTTCTAGCTTGCCATTTAAGCAAATAATCTGTGAAACTACCTGCTTTCCCCAAATGTTAAGCCAAGCCAACTTTGATTTTTGCCAACCTTAATTGTAAGCAGAGAAGCCACTGTCAAGAGTCCATAAATTGGGATTCCCCTCAGGCTTGGAACCTTGCTTAGGAACCATATTGCTTTCCCACTCCGCCCCAGTCCCTGTGCAAACAATTTTCTCATTCTTCTGGGACTGAGTTATGCACCTTTTGTTGCCAGTACAGTGCTGGGGAGAAGTCTGATTTTGTTTTTCTTGAGGCGCAGACTGAATTCACCTGCTTAATTCAGATTTGAGTGCTGCCAATTCCCAATCTTGTAATCCCATCAAGAGTATTATACTCTCGTTACCACTAAGGTGCTTTCCCTGGCATTTGGCTGGTGGTCTCCTGCCAGAGATTCACAGAGGTGGCAACGAAACAGTTCCCAGTACCTAGTACAGGAAATTAGAGGAGAGTTATTGTCATAGTAACCACCCATGCTGGGTCGATCATTGACTCCAAATTTTCTATCAGTGGATTTAAGCCTAAACTACTTACACTGTGAATTTCTATTACTATATTTAATTTTTTTCTTAAGTTCTCGTCTTTGTATTAGATGAGAACTCAAGGTTGCGGGTGAACCTTGCTAGCATTTGCTTACCAGCAAGGGGGTTATTGGCTCAGGCAAATGGGAGAGTCACAGATGAAACTTGTTTTCATGATAACTAGGAACGGGGGCTAGAAAGCTCTCAGTGTTTGGTCTGGTCAGTACATATTTATTAGGGGTAGAAGCTTGCCTAATCCTGGTGCATCCTTACCTATGGAAGTGGTGCCACTAGGCTAATACTCTGGCCTTTCCCATCCCTTCCCTTTGCAGAGGAGGGCGACTTATCCCTGATGCTAAATTGTGGGAGAAGAGACTGGGCAATGTTCTCAGCTCAGCTTTTTCCACTTCTTAGAACTTCAGTGAAGATCGGTCTTCTCTGTCCCTCCCGTGTGCTTGGGGGCAGGCCTGTGGCTTTCTAATACTGCCAAGGACTGGGTGGAAAAGTCTGCCTAACTCTTGGGTTTCCTATACGTTCCCACATTCTCCAGTAGCACCTCTTGTAACTAATGAACGTGATATTTTGGCTTCCCTAGGTCTGATCTTGTCTGTCTGTCAAATGATTTTGAACCCAGGTGGGAAAAGAAGTATTATTTATGAGGCCCACTTCAATCTCACCATTATTCATTCGTTCAGCAATTGTTTATTGCGTGACCATTCTGTACCAGGACAGACCCCGTAGAGACTGAGAGAAAGAGATGGTTCCTGCCCTTGATGGGCTCACAGTCTAGTGAGGGCTGCCCACTGATGCATCTCCAGGGCTTGTACACTCGATGACTATTTGTTGAATGAAAGAACAAATGAAGACACTGCATTATAATGTGGTAAGTGTGCAGTGGTGTGTACTCCAGATCTCCCTCTAGGATTGAGACACTCTCTCCTCCCTTTTGGGAGTGTTGGCTCCTGGTGGTTCTCAGCTGACTCTCTTTCTAGGAATTGACTTTAGTGGAAGGAAGCAGCCTCACTCAGGATCATGTCCCTTCCCCAAGGGCAGCCTGTGATTGGGCAATGCTAGGTACAAAAGCCTGGCCCCATGTCTCAGAATGGGACAGCTCTGAATGGCTAGCTTAGCTCCAGAGCCCCTGTGGGGATGGGCTGAAGCTTTTATGTGACTGGATCACAGTTCAGCTTCTCCCTCTGCCCAGTCCTGCTTCCTTCACTCCTTCAGGTGTTGATCCTGAGAGCATCGTTCAATAAACTTCCTGTGTGTGAATTTCTATCTCAATTTCTGTTTCCAGGAACCTGATCAACATGTAAGTGCAAACTATCGTGGGATTACAGGGCAGGGGTTATCTGGTCAACCCTGGGCTTTTGGCAAAATAGAGATAGTACTGGGGTTATAGGAGAGGATGGGAAGTTTGGGCAAAGGATGGCAGGGGGCTTGCTAGAGACAGGAGAAAAGGATGTGGTTTGGGAGGAGAGGTGGCTGGAACATGGGTGAGAGTGTGGAGCTCCTGAGACAGAGGGAGCTCATGCCCACTGCTGGGATGAGATGCTTTCCACTTGCTGTTGGTCTCGGTTTATGCTGCCCTCCCCAGGGAAGAAGCCCAGGAAAAGAGGTGGGAAGACAGACGCCTTGAATATGGATTGTGGTAGTGGTAGGGTTTACTGAGAACAGTGAGGGAAGAGCAAGTGTGGAGTCAGGGATCTGAGGGCACTGGAGAGGGCAGTGTGGCAGATGAGTGGGGATTCCTTGGTGGAGAAGACCAGAAGGTGCCAGAATGTCATGACTGACTCTTTGGAGGGCTGGCTGTATCTGACTGACTTGGGAAGGTTTGGGTTAGCTCCTGGGGTTCCCTGCTGTAATGCCTGGGCACGCACAGGCTGCAGGGAGTGGAGAGAGGAACAGGATGCCAGCTGTGGCCAAGCAGCGTTAGCCAAGATGAGCATCTGCTCCTTCTCCAGTAGGTGCCAGAGCAGAAGGACAAAGCCAGTGAGGAGTGAGATGCCCAGAGGGCAAGGGAGATGAGGAAGAGCAGGAGCTGAAGAAGTGGCCCAAGGAGAGGACCAGGCAGGTGCAAAAGACTCTTTTAAAGGTTTTGATCATGCTCATTGCTTCTACCTAAAATAAGATTTCTGGAAATTAGAATCCAATCCAAATAACACTGCATATCTAATATATGCCAGGAGCTCTGCTAAGCAGCCTGGCTTCATTTGCCAGTGATTATAATCAAAGAAGCAGTTCCTAAAATAATTATCTTTAATGAGAGAAGGATAAACAGAAATACCATTTGGTTGATTGTTCTTACCTTGCTTGGTTGGTTCTTTAGCAGTGAATACCTATTCATTTCATAAATTTATGAAACAAAATGTTATCGAATGTCTTTGTGGTGACAGATGCCATGTCAAGTGCTACAATTATATGTGCCCAGTATAATGGAAAGCAAGGAAATGGGGCTTTTAACACCCAAGGACAAAATAATTTGACTTTGGACATTAATTCCTTTAGATTTGAACACCTTTAGATTTTAACTTTCAGGAGGATTTGATTTTTGAATGTCAGTTTTGCTGTAAAAATTTGTTAATGGGACATCTCTAAGTTGTAATGATTCTATTATGTGAGTGTCTTCATGCAATTCATTATTGGAGCATTATAATATTATCATTTAATCTCATTGTTGAATCTTGGATATGCTGTGTTGGACAGTGTGACTGCACATGGTGTGATTTGGGAAATGGAATAGGGAGTGAGTTTTTAGCCTTGGGTCTGACGTCAGCTTGGCGTTGACTGAATTTTGGTTCTGTTCTGACGTATTTCAGAGCCGTCTGGAAGCAATGTCTAAACCACCCATCAGTGGTCCCACAAGTGGTGTTTGGTACTGGAGCAGCCAGTATATTCTAGAGCAGCCTCATATTCTGGTGATTTCCTTCTCTGGGGACCATGGCCATGGACTTAACAATGAAGATGGTTGAGTTGAGAGCAAACAGCTAAAGAATGATAGGGGAAAACACTTCTTCCCGACTTCTGATGTTTCCTTCTGTGTTAAAGAAACTCAATTTGATTTCTGGCCTCTCTGCTCCAGGAGAGGTAGAGTGACTTCTCTGATCTGGAGCTGTGGGAAGAACAAACTGGGCATGACTGAATCACATTCACCCTTCCTCCTCTTGGGGATGAGCTGCCCTCAGGAAGCAGGTGTTCCTCTTGGTTCTTCTAGGGGAAGGCTTGCCCCATCAAACCCAACTGCCTGCATCAGGTTGGGTAAGTCCACTTGGCTCACTTCTTTCACATATATTTTGTTTTAACCCAGTTCAGAGACTTCTGGAAGCAAAATCTAAACTGTCCACCAGTGGTTTCAAGATCCCAAAGGAGCAGAGTCCAGCCAGCAGGTCCATTTGGCTCTCACAGGAAGCCTCATTCTCCCATCTTTTTAGTAGTAGAGTGAATATTTTGAACTCCCGTCTGGAACTCCTGTTTTCTAATTTGGAATCTTGTCTGTTTTTACTCTGAAACTGTGAGCTTTCCAAGATGGTATCTTTTCCCCTTTTCTACTCAGAGAACAAGCACAGGGATTTCCACAAAGACTATGAACTCCTCTTGGGTAGAGACCTCACTTATTTATCTCTGTTTGTCTAAGGTGGTATCTGGATGACAGGAGGTGCTCAGTTAATAGTCATCAAATTGAATTATTTACCTTGTATAATGCTTTATAGTTTAGCACACCTGGAAGATACATATAACCCCTAATCCTCAAGAAGGCTGGGAATTGTTGTTATCCCCATTTGCAAATGAGGAAACTGAGCTTTAGAGAAGTTAAGTAACTTACTTGAAATCATACAATTAATAAGTGGCTGTATCAGTCAGGATAGATTAGGTTATGCTTAGTAACAAATAACCCTGAAATCTCAGGGGCTAAACAACATAAAAATTTATTTCTTACTTGTGTAAAGTCCACCATGGGTCTGGGGAACTTGCTAGAGAGGCTGTCCTCTATGTGATGGCTCAGAATTCCAGGCTTTGCCAAACAGATTGACATGTGCTTCTACAATTGTTGCAGAAGAGAAAAGCAAACATTGAGAATCATGTGCTGGTTCTTAAACACTTCCGCCAGGTAGTGAATCACGTCTCTTCCTCTCACGTTTCATTGGCCAGAGGAGTCACATGGCCTCACCTAACTTCAAGGGAGGAGGGATGGGCAATCTCCCTGGGTGCCTGGGAGGAGAATGGGAAACATTGGTGAGTAGCTCTTTTGTCTATCGCAAGAGCAGAATTAGGTCTTTGGTTTAGATTTCTGATTTCAACTACAGGTGACATTTTACTCTTCGACTGATGTTTTTATTTTTATTCAAAAAGCTATCCACATTTATGTCAGTTTCCAGTGTTTCATAATATCCTGGAAAACAATCATACTCTGCACCCTTTTGTTCTGCTTTCTCTTGCCGGAGGCCCAACCTCTGTCTCTTAACATTGGGTCTTAGAAGATAAAGGCTAAGGGACTCTAGACACCACAGACAGACCAATCCTTTTCTTAAGGTTGGAGGTGGGATTTCAGTAGATATAGCGATATTTGGGTAGAGGACCCAGAAATGCCAGATCTTGCCCTGCCACTTCAATTACTCCTCTTCCCTGGGAGGTTCCAAAGATGAGAACTACCCAAATGGTATGACATTCTTATTAGCTGAGACAATGCCTCCAATTTTCTAGTAGTCCTCTCCAGCCGAGCTCTGCTAGGGCTCATAGATTAGGCTTCAGGCTTCGTGGGATTTCCCATCTCTGAACAAGTCCACATCCATACATTGGGATCTTACTCCATTATGTCTGTGCTTATGGGGGCAGGAACCACGACCGACATGCTTATGTGATGAAAGGAACAACATGACCAGGACTCATAAGCAGCCCAGGCGGAAGGGTCTTTGGGATTAAGTAGGCTAGACAGACAGTCAGACAGACAGACATTTGCATGATCTGTTTACACACAGGTAACTCCTCAACCGCTAGATGTGGCCCAGTAGAAGTCTGAGAACTTGACCCGTCAGATCAGCACTCCAGGAGATGCACAGTTGCTTGGAGAGCTGAAAGTACCTCCTCTCGCCACCCATATTTTACTTATAAGGAAATGGAAGCCCCTAGATATTTGGGGTTCGTGGCTACTTAGAGGTTGAGCTGCTTTGACTCCAGCCCAGGATGGCTCCCCCTTTGGCTTACAACCTTGGAAAGATCCTGAAACAAAATAGAGACTGCAGAGTCTATCATTAGAATAATAACAAAAGCTAGCATTACTGAGCTCTTTTCACATGCCAGGCCTAAGTGCTAAGGTTATTTTATTTAACCTCACAATATTATGTGATAGGTGATTTGACCATCCTTTTTCCACAGATGAAGAATGTGATGTCCACAGGGCAGGGTTTTTCTCTCTCTCTCTCTTTTTTTTTTTTTTTTTGAGGAAGATTAGCCCTGAGCTAACTACTGCCAGTCCTCCTCTTTTTGCTGAGGAAGCCTGGTCCTGAGCTAACATCCGTGCCCATTTTCCTCTACTTTATATGTGGGACGCCTACCACAGAATGGTGTGCCAAGCGGTGCCATGTCCGCACCCGGGATCCAAACCAGTGAACCCTCGGCCGCCGAGAAGCGAAACATGCAAGCTTAACTGCTGTGCCACTGGGCCGGCCCCAGGGTTTTTTTTTCTTTTTAATTTTTTTAGTCTATTTTCCTATATCCCTAGCACCTAGATCAGTGTTTGGTATACATTCGGTGCTCAGCATGTATCTGTTGAATGAAGAAGGCCAAGGTCACTGAGTTAGTAAGCAGGGGAGCCAGCTTAGGAGCCCAGGCAGTCTGATTTCAAGGCTCTCCCTCTGACTGTTACCTTATAACGTGACCTCCTGTACGTCTGATGCTTGTTAGTGACGGGGTACAGGGTTTGCTGATCATTGCATGTTTACTAGCCGTGCTTCCCCCTGCCCCACACTATGAACACCTTGAGAGAGAGGTGATGCGCGATTCCTTCTTCACCTCCCGCCCTCCATTGCTGGTAAACAGTAGGAGAGAATTACGTGTGGATTTGTTGTTAGGCTGCAGAGATGGCCTCATATCCCAGGCCGGTGGTAGGAAGGGGAGTCGCAAGTTTTTGGTGGCTGGTTTTCACTTGCCCAGGCAGTTCGTCTCCCTGCATGCCTCCTTGAGGAGACTGAGCCAGTGCCCTTTCGCTGCTCCACTAGGGGGACCCAAATGCAAAGGAAAGTTGCTCCTGCCCTAGGACGGTAATGGGATCCCTTCCCCAGCCCTGGGCAGGCGGGGTGGGGGTGGGGGGGGACTGGCTTGGCCAACCACAGAGTGCGCACGTGCTCCTGCCCCGCTCTGGTTCTGCTTTCTCCTTGCCTGACGGCAGCTTTTACAATCAGGGCTTTTGGAGCGAATTCCATCCTTGTGGGGCCAGGACAGCTCCGTTCCCGGGACCCCTGCTGCCTCTGCCGGTGCTGACATGTGCGTTTGCCTTAGGAGCGGAAAAGATGGATTTTGAAGGGCTGCCAGCCTGGTGACGAGGCTGCTCTGGTTTCACATGGGAAGCCCTGAAGTCCAGATCTAGTAAATGATCATACTTCATCTTCTCCAGCCCCCTTGCCTTTCCTCTCCAAAACCAGGGGCCTTAACAACTTTGATATTTCAGTGTGAGGCCATTCAGTTTAGTGCTTCCCTTTTACAGCAACACGGACGGGAGACACGGTTCTCACTGGGCAACTTGATGTGTTGAGACAGATAGAATGATCTATTTCGACAACTGATCTTACAGGGGTGGATGTGTTGTGAAACATTGGGCAGTTATATTTTATTATTATTATTTTTTAACACTGTGCTGTGAAACACTTTTTCTGTTTTTTGACACCTTGCCAGCATGCTACAAACATTCGGGAAAATTCTCACTTTTATGTTTTCTGTAATAAAATCTGATACAAATTGATTTCTTTCCTATGATCTCTCATTAAACTGATTTAGTTTTTGTTGTACAAGTTTTATTTTCTTTAAGATCTGATCTTATTCTTGAGGAAGAATGATATAGATGTTCTCAATGAAAGGTATTTAGTATTCTGGGGTTTAAAGAAATTTTAGGAGCAGTGGCAGAGATCCTTAAAATGGCACAAGCAGTGAAGGGGTTCATAGCGTCTTTGCACTCAAGATGAGGCGCACAAGACTACCGGGCATTAAAGCCGGGTGGGGCCAAATCATTTCTGAGACTTTCAGCTCTCGAGGAATCCTTAGAGATTTTCTCATTTAGAGCTTGCATTTGATAGACGAGAAAACCGAAGTCCTGAGGGCCAGATGACTTGCCTCGACGCACAGCTGGTTAGTAGCAAAGCCCTGTAGGCATCTGGTCATTACTCTAACTATTATCCCTCAGATCTTTTGGTGTGAACCGAGGGTGAAAGTATTTTTTCTCCTTGGCTTTTTATTTTACATTAGTTTGCCAAGGAAGCATCTGGAATAAAAGAAATAAAGCAGAGAGAGAAAAGAGGGGGCTTTGACCATTGTGTGACAAAGATGTTCTGTGACTCAGTGCCCTGTGACCTACAGATGACGTGAAGGGGAAATGGTGAATAGCTTTGTCTAGGAGGACACAAAAGGCCAAAAGAAACTCTGGGAGGTTGTTTCCAAGAACAGAAGGCACACTCAGCAGTCTTGGTTCAATAATCATTAAACGAGACCATTAGGTAGTAGATGCTGTGGAATGTTCTAGAAGATACTGCCTGGCATTGTATAGATCCTTTACATTCTCTAAGCACTTTTCCACACATCATCTCCTCCTTTGATGCTCCCTGTATCAGCCAGGGTTCCTGGTGATTCTGGCTCACCTAAGCCTTGAGAGGACCTTTTGGAAAGATACAGGTGGGTCACACAGTGACAGGACCCAGAGCTTCTTTGATGACGAGGGAGCAAGAGTGACAGGGCAGAATCTTCAGGGCTCTGCCTGGTCTCTGAGTGTTTTCTGTCTCTGTGTTACTTTGCTCGGGATCCCCATTCCAGGATGAGTGTTCTGATGGCCCAGCCTGGACCACATATGCACTCCTTGACCAGGGGAATATTGAGGCATCTCGGTGTGTGGGTCCTTCAAGGCTGAATTCCAAGCAGAATCTGAATGCTCCTGACAGAAGAAAGGGGAATAAGCAACAAATGTGCCCTATAAATCCTGTGAAGTGGGATGCTAGATGAAACGGTCATCTCTGTGGTATAAATGAGAAAGCTGAGCCTCAGAGAGATGAAGTGACTTA
This sequence comes from Equus przewalskii, assembly GCF_037783145.1. Lineage (NCBI taxonomy): Eukaryota > Metazoa > Chordata > Mammalia > Perissodactyla > Equidae > Equus > Equus przewalskii. Next base: position 66,764,815 of record NC_091838.1, on the reverse strand, counting down.
CCCAAGGTTACACAGCTACATACAGCTGAACAAGTTATATCTCCAGATGGTGTTCTTCCTATCAGAAGGAGGAGATGAAGTTTGTAGTTAATGCAATCCTTTCTCCTTTCTTACTGCTTTCATCACTCTGCTTCCTATTCTTTCTCCACAGGAGCCCCTCAACCCATCACCTGCCCTCTCTGGACCATGTAGCTTATGCTTTTATTCTACTCCACTCCTAGGTCCCCAGATTTCCCGGTACCAACGTAAGAAACTGGGGAATATTTCACACAGTGTGCTGATGGGGACATCACTCCCACATTGGCCTTCCAGACACCACGAGAGTCCTGATTATTCCACTGATCAACTTATTGTTGGGGATCTGGGCCTTGGAGGAAGGAAGGTCAGGGAAGCTAGGAAGTCATCCACGCAGGTTTCTTTGAGATGAGGTCTGCCTACAAATGGGGCCTGGCCATGGATTCATGGCTTCTTCACAATATCATTGTTTAGAAGTGAATGAACCTTTAGGGACAAGGGTTCAAAAATAGATGACTCTCTGTTTTCTACAGAAAAAAGCCCACATTCCCTTAGCCATATTCCCTTAGTTCTATGACACACCGGTTCTGATGCCTGGGGTGCTGGGTAGGGAAGAATTCTGAGTCTCCGGGAACAGTGGGAACGAATTACATGTTCTACTAGTGATGTCTGCTGGGGGCGTAGAATGGAGAGGGATGGCGTGTGTGTTGTGGATCTGATGTTCAGGCTGAAGTTCTCTGTGCTCTTCTCCCAACCTACCATTCTTGCAGTGCCTCCCTTTTCTCCTCTATACTTTCTCTCCCTTTGGTGCTATGGTGTGAAAAATGGATATTAACTGTTTCTTCAAATGAAATTGTGTGTAGAAGCCCAATATACAAAATAAATAAAAACTCAGTTACTCTGGAGATGGAGTGGGAGAGGGCTTCAGAGTCTGCTGTGGCCCTCAGGGTCTGCCTGGGAAGCCCCTGGAACCACTCCTCTGACCACAATCTCCTTCCGCCTCTTCCTTAGACATATTCTACCTTTTCTCTCCTCTGTGACTTTCCTCTCTCTGTTCCCTTAGACTGGAATGTTGTCCTACCAATCCTTCAAGATCTGAGGTCACCTCTTGCCTAGAACCTTAATACCCTCCAGCTGGACACATTCTCTCTGAAAACCATAGCATTTTCCTTGACCTTCTCCTGTGGCTTTCATGGTTGCTCAGTTGGGTCGATTTGCCCTGGAATGCTATAGATGCCTCTGGGTGCACCTTTCAGCCCAAGCAGTAAGAGTGTCCTTTTGCTAAAGAGACCAAGAACCTTTCAGGAAACTGCTCCTGGGTGGGGACATGTTGGGAGGCCAGGTCCCTGGCTGGAGTCATTAAGTGAATGGACAGCCTGGTCTGCTGCAGATGGAGCATCCATCCTGACAACAAGGGCTTTGACTAGGGCTCAGATGCTCATTGCGAGGGATGCTTTGTTCTTCCTTTGCCCTACCTGTTGACCTGCACGGTTGCTGGACAACTTGCATTTACCATGTTCTTTCTCACCTCTGGGCCTCTACCTAGAAAAATTGCCCCCTCTCTTTTTCCCGTCCACCCTTATGCTTTGGTGGACACACTCCTCCCTCTACAGGTCTGTCTTGGGCCAAAAGACTTTTGGATGCTCTTTTCCTTCAGCACTGTGTACTCACCTCTCTGATGACGCTCTGAACTCTGGGCATCATGGCCTGTTTTTTGTCTATCTCTCTTGCTGGAAAGTGACCTGCCTGCCCCCAGGGACTTTTGTTTGTTCATGGTTGTAACTCTGTGGCCTGGCCACGGACCTTGTCAAAAAAAAAAAAAAAAAAAGCACAAATGAATGAATGAAAACAATGAATGAATGAATGACTAAAAGAATCAAGAATAAATGATTATTTCTATTTATCTCATTTCCAGTGATCTCACCCAAGTGTGAGAAAGTAAAGACTGACACAGAAGAACAGATTTTTAAACATCTTTCCACTGTAGCTTTTTTTTTTTGGTGAGGAAGATTGGCCCTGCCTAGCATCTGTTGCCAATCTTCCTCTTTTTGTTTGAGGAAGATTATCGCTGAGCTAACATCTGTGCCAATCTTCTTCTGTTTTGTATGTGGGATGCTGCCAAAGTGTGGCTTGATGCGTGGTATGTAGCTCTGTGCCTGGGATCTGAACCTGAAGGTCACTGAAGCGGAGCATGTGAACTTAACCACTATGCCACCAGGCCGGCACCAGCATCTTTTTGATAATGAACTTGTGTGCAGCATCTCAATTTTTGGAACAGATAAAAAGCAGAACTTTTCTGGTTATAGGAGGAGTGAAGCCCTACTGGTCTCACGTTCTTATTCCTCTTTTGGGGGTACCTAGGCTCCTTGGGCAGAGTTTGAAAGCCATTCCCTAAAAGGATAGTACTGTCTTGAAAAGAACTGAGCAGCAGGAACACAATCCAGCTGGGGTCCCTATTTCCTTATTAGTTGTGGCTAATAGCACATTTACGCACATAGGCTGGGCCAGTTACTCTGCTAAGTGCTTTGTTTATACCAATTTTCATCCTCACAGTAATCTTATGTAGTGCTTACTATGCTTATTTCTATTTTAGAGAGGAGAAAACTGAAGTGGAGAGCAGTTAAGGAACATGCTTGGGGTCCCGTGACCACTGAGTGGATGAGTCAGAAGTCAACCCCTGCGTTATCTGCCTCTGGGAGCTCAGCCCTGAGCACGTGGCTACCTGCAGCAAAGCAGAACTGCATGTAAGAACATCTGCTGTTTGCTGAGCACAGTGGCTGGGTGCTGTGCTAAGCCCTTCAAAAGCCTTAGCTCATTCAACCCTCAGTACACCCCCACAGGGTAGGGACTTTATTGCCATGTTGTCACATTGGCACCAGAATCAGTTCTATCCACCCTTCTCAGTTGGTTATCAAAGCCATGTATTGTCAACAAGGGGGCCAAGTGAAAAACAATTATCCCCACGTTTGCACACCTTTTATAACAAGCTGACCTTTTCCTTTATCTTTTCAGAGGAGCACAGATGAGTTGAGACCAAGGATGCTAATTAGGCTTGGCTCCCTCAGCGTGATAAAGCAAACTGACCAATCTACTCTTTGGAAGCAGAAGATGGGAAAGAGGCCACTTCTGAGATGACTGTGCACCCAGAGACAGACTCTTGTTTCATGTAACTTGTCTGTGAAAATTCCTCTAGATGAATGCAGGAGGGAATCTGGGCAAGTCCTAGAGCAGGATAGAGATGTTTGAAAATCCTTTCAGAGTTAACTTAGACTAAGCAACGTAGATGCCTCTCCCATCCGCCCCATTTCTGCAAATTTCTGCCAAAAAATATGACCCTCTGTCTCACAGAATTCTTAGTGTGCTGGAAGACTCCAGAATGATATGCAGAGGAAGTATTGCTGCTTCTCACAGCGGACCATTCAGAACCTCATGGACACTTTTCTTTTGATTATTTTCTTGTGGAATTATTTTTTTTTATTAATTTAATTATTTTTATTGCAGTAACATTGGTTTATAACACTATATAAATTTTGGGTGTACATCATTATATTCCGATTTCTGTGTAGATTACATCATGTTCACCACCCAAAGACTAATTGCAATCCATCACCACACACACGTGTCTAATCACCCCTTTTGTCCTTCTCCCTCTAAGACCGATGTCAAAGAGTGTACTGCCTATACTTTCTTCTAGGAGTTTTATGGTTTCAGGTCTTACCATCAAGTCTTCGATCCATTTTGAGTTAATTTTTGTGTATAGCCAAAGATAATGGTCTGCTTTCATTCTTTTGTATGTGGCTGTCCAGTTTTCCCAACATCATTTATTGAAGAGACTTTCCTTTCTCCATTGTATTTTCTTAGCTCCTTTGTCAAAGATTAGCTGTCTATAGATGTGTGGTTTTATTTCTGGGCATCCAATTCTGTTCCATTGATCTGTGTGCCTGTTTTTGTAACAGTACAATGCTGTTTTGATTACTATGGCTTTGCAGGATATTTTGAAGTCAGAGATTGTGATCCCTCCAGCTTCGTTCTTTTTTCTCAGGATTGCTTTAGCTGTTTGGGGTCTTTTATGGCCCCATGTGAATTTTAGGATCCTTTGTTCTATTTCTGTGAAAAACGTCATTGGGATTCTGATTTGGATTGCATTGAGTCTGTAGGTTGCTTTAGGTAGTATGGGCATTTTAACTATATTTATTCTTCCAATCCATGTGCATGGAATATCTTTCCATTTCTTTATGTCCTCATTGATTTCTGTCAATAATGTCTTGTAGTTTTCAGTGTATAGGTCTTTCACCTTCTTGGTTAAATTTATTCCTAGATATTTTATTCTTTTCATTGCAGTTGTAAAAGGGAGTGTATTCTTTTTGTGTGTGTGTGAGGAAGATTAGCCCTGAGCTAACATCCATTGCCAATCCTCTTCTTCTGTTTTTTTTTTTTTTTGCTCAAGAAGATTGGCCCTGAGCTATCATCTGTGCCCATCTTCCTCTATTTTATATGTGGGATGCCTGCTACCACATGGCTTGATAAGCAGTGTGTAGGTCCACACCTGGGATCTGAACCTGAGAACCCCAGGCTGCTGAAGAGGAGCGCATGAACTTAACCACTATGCCACTGGGCCAGCCCCGGGATTGTATTCTTGAGTTCTCTTTCTTTAAGTTCCTTATTAGAGTATAGAAATGCAACTTATTTTTGCAAGCTGAGTTTGTACCCTGCAACTTGCTGTAGTTGTTGATTATTTCTAATAGTTTTCTGATGGATTCTTTAGGGTTTTCTGTATATAAAATCACGTCATCTGCAAATAGTGACAGTTTCACTTCTTCATTGCCTATTTGGACTCCTTTTATTTGTTTTTCTTGCCTAATTGCTCTGGCCAAAACCTCCAGGACTATGTTGAATAAGAGTGGTGAGAGTGGGCACCCTTGTCTTCTTTCTGTTCTCAGTGGGATGTCTTTCAGTTTTCCCCCATTAAGTATGACGTTATCTGTGAGTTTGTCATATATGGCCTTTATTATGTTGAGGTACTTTCCTTCTATACCCTTTTTATTGAGAGTTTTTGTCATAAACAGATGTTGGATCTTGTCAAATGGTTTCTCTGTATCTATTGAGATGATCCTGTGGTTTTTATTCCTCATTTTGTTAATGTGGTGTATCACATTGATCGACTTGTGGATGTTGAACCATCCCTGTGTCCCTGGTATAAATCCCACTTGATCTTGGTGTGTGATCCTTTTAATGTATTGCTGTATTCAATTTGCTGGTATTTTGTTGAGGATTTTTGCATCTATGTTCATCAGTAATATAGGCCTGTAATTTTCCTTTTTCTGTTATCCTTGTCTGGCTTTGGGATCAGGGTGATGTTTGCCTTGACTTGACAAGACAAGAATGACTTGGGAAGTATTCTATCTTCCTCAGTTTTTTGGAATAGTTTGAGAAGGATAGGTATTAAGTCTTCTTTGGATGTTTGGTATAATTAACCAGAAAGCTGTCTTATCCTGGACTTTTATTTTTGGGGAAGTTTTTGATTACTGTTTCAATCTCCATACTGGTGATTAGTCTATTCAAATTCTCTATTTCTTTTTGATTCAGTTTTGGGAGGTTGTATGAGTCTAAGAATTTATTCATTTCTTCTAGGTTGTCCAATTTGTTGGCATATAGTTTTTCATAGTATTCCATAGTATTTCATAGTAAATCCTTTGTATTTCTGTGATATCTGTTGTAATTTCTCCTCTTTCATTTCTAATTTTATTTATTTGAGACTTCTCTCTCTTTTTTTTAGTGAGTCTGGCTAAGAGTTTGTCAATTTTGTTCATCTTCTCAAAGAACCAACTCTTTGTTTCATTGATCCTTTCTACTGTTTTTTTTTTTTTTTCAATTTCATTTATTTCTGCTCTAATTTTTATTATTTCCCTCCTTCTGCTGACTTCAGGCTTTGTTTGCTCTTCTTTTTCTAATTCTGTTATGTGTAGTTTAAGATTGCTTATTTGAGATTTTTCTTGTTTGTTAGGGTGGGTCTGTATTGCTATGAATTTCCCTCTTAGGACTGCTTTTGCTGTCTCCCATATAAGTTTGTACAGTTTATTTTTATTCCTATTTGTCTCCAGATTTTTTTTGATTTCTCTTTTAATTTCTTCAGTAATCCATTGGTTGTTCAGTAGCATATTGTTTTGTTTCCACATATTTGTCATTGTCCTAGCTTTTTTCTTGTAGTTGATTTCTAGTTTCATAGCATTATGATCAGAAAAGGTGCTTGATATGATTTCAATCTTCTTAAATTTATTGAGGTTTACCTTGTTTCCCAATATATGGTCTATCCTTGAGAATGTTCCACGTGCACTTGAGAAGAATGTGTATTCTGATGTTTTTAGATGGAGTGTTCTATATGTATCTATTAAGTCCATCTGGTCTAGTGTTTCACTTAAATCCACAATTTCCTTGTTGATTTTCTGTCTGGATGATCTATCCATTCATGTAAGTGGGATGTTAAGGTCCCCTACTATTATTGTGTTGTTGTTAATATCTCCTTTTAGGTTTGCTAATAGTTGCTTTATGTACTTTGGTGCTCCTGTTTGGAGAGCATATATGTTTATACGTGTTCTGTCTTCTTGGTGGAGTGTGCATTTTAATATTATATACTGCCCCTCTTTGTCTCTCATCACCTGTTTTGTCTTGAAGTCTACTTTGTCTGATATAAGTATGGCAACACCTGCTTTCTTTTGTTTGCCATTGGCTTCTAGTATCGTCTTCCATCCCTTCACTCTGAGCCTTTGTTTGTCCTTAGAGCTGAGATGTGTTTCCTGGAGGCAGCATATTGTTGGGTCTTGTTTTTGAATCCATCCCATCTTGGATCATTTTCTGATTAGACTTTCAGGGGCTTAGAGCCCTATGGTAAGAAGTCTAATGAGATTTTCTTGTATTAATGGCTGTCCCCATCCAATCTTCCTTCAAGGGAATCTCTATGTTCTATGAAAGCAGAAAGCTTCATCAAGCAAAGCCAGGAAGGAAAGGTCCAGGAGAATGAAGTTATTTTTAAAAATCAAGAGGATGAGATTATGAGGTTGTGGTATTCATTAAGGCTGTTCATAGATATTTTGTTCTGTCCTGGGTCATGGTAGGATTGCACTTCCCTGACCCCATTAAGATTAGATGAGGTCATGTGACTTCTATGGGCAATGAAATGTGAATGAAAGTGCTATGTATCAGTTCTGGGAGAAAATGTTAAGAGCCGGTGTAACTCATCATGTTCTGTTTCTCTCTGCCACAATGACAGGCAACATTCAAGATGCTGACTGATTCTTCAGCCTGGCACTGATGATTAATTTTATGTGTCAATTTGGCTAAGTTATAAGCTCAGTTATTTGATCCAACAGTCTGGAGGTTGTGAAGGCATTTTTTTACATGCAATTAACATTTAAATCAGTAGACTCTGAGTAAACCAGATTACCCTCTGTAAGGTGGGTGGGCTTCATCCAGTCAGTTGAAGTCCTTAAGAGCAGACTTAGGTTTCTCAAAGAGGAAAGAATTCTCCTCCAGACTGTAACATAGAGACCATGTCTGAGTTTCCAGTCTCCTGCCTTGTGGAATTCAGAACCAAGACTGCAACATCAGCACTATCTGAACAGCCCAGTGCCCTGCCCTATAGATTTTGGCCTTTCAGTCCCACCCTCATGTCAGCCAATTATTTAAAATAAATCTCTCTTTCTCTATGTATATATCCTATTGGTTCTGTTTCTTTGTTCTTCTCTGCCTAATACACTAGATGAGGAAGGATTAGGAGCAGAAACCCCAGCAAACTCATAACAGAAATATAAGGTGAGCAAGAAACAAACTTTTCTTGTTAAAAGCCACTGAGATTTTGAAGTTGTTTGTTACTGTAGCAAAACCTAGACTATCGTTACTGATACAGAATTTACACATAATCTGTTCTGTTCACTTACTTTTTCCTATTCTTTTGTAGCAGCATAAATGAATTTCAGTTGGACCTCATGATTCAGCTTGGCTTAAAAAAACTTAAAAATCATTCTAATGATCACTCTTTTCTAAATATTGCTATTAAATAGCAAATAAAATCTATAGAATATTAGCTGAGAGGAAGAAAGGGTGGAAGGAAATTAACATTAGCTGATGGTTGACTTCTGAACCAGGTATGGAGCCAGGTAGTTGGCATATATTATTTCATTTATTTCTACAACAAATCTGTAAGGTATGCATTATGTTATTTTTATAGGTGAGAAAACTAAGGCCAAAGACACAGAGTTAGTGAATGCCAGATGTGGAATTTTGAGTCAGAATTATGTGTTCTAAAGTTTATGGTAATTCTATCAATTAGGGTTTTTAGTAGCAGAAAAGGAATTTATTGCAATGGCATCAGGTAGCTCACAGAATTGATGGGAAGGATTAGAGAACAGGTTCATAAAAGGACAGGTATGATGAGGGCACCAAGGGTCTAGGAAGCAGGAATGTTTCAACGGTCTCACTGGCAGATGCTGCTGGAATGAGTGGGCTCTTGCCAGTGTTTTCTGTTTTGTGTCATTTCTGGTCAAATTCAAAGTCCTGAGTTCAGCTGGCCTAGCTTGGATCATGGGCTGACACCCTAGCACTTGCATTGACAGTCCCAGTAAGGTTACCTACATTGGAGGTAGGTGGATTCCTTAGAAGGATGTCAGGAGCTGTTGTCACCAAAAACTCTGTGTGTGTGTGTGTGTGTGTGTGTGTGTAGTGAGTGAAAGGGGATAAATGCTTGGCAGCCAAAAGGAAGAACAGCTGTATGCCCTGGTTTGGCTGGAAAAGACCCAGTTTTCTGTCTGTTGTCTTGATGTTATATTAATAGAGGCCACTTCCATTCTTAAAAATTTCCTGGTTTGGGCGATAAATTATGGGTTTACCAAGTTGTACCCTGTATACACAGCACTGTTACTCACCTGAAGTCTTGAGTAGCTGAAGTGGGGCATTTCATTAGGTGTGGAGGGCTATGTTGGTGTTGTTTTTCTCTGGATTTGTTTTGGTTCGGCTCACAGCAGTGTTTTTCTAAACTCCTGAATCATCTTTATCTATGGATTATTATCTGGTTCCACCTGCTAGAAATTATATGTGCTCTGTGCTGATGAAGAATTATGCAGTTTCTAAGTGACACTCTGTCTTCTTTCTGATGAGAAGGACTAGTGGTGATGGGTGCTGGAATAACTTCCAAGCTTTGTGCAGGGTTTTGATTGCTCTAGAGGCTGTACCAAGGGGATGTGTCAAGTTGGATATAACTATGAGTGGGTCCTATAGATCCCACTTCCTAGATATCTTTTGAATCCATCCGTTCTACCTTCGTTGCTAATACCTTGGCTCAAGCTGCTGTCATCTCTCACTGGGATTACCTCCTCCTGATTGGCACCTAGCCTTCAATGTTGCCTCTGGTCAGTCCATTCGCCACATGGCAGTCGGAGTGATCTTTCCAAGGTGACAGCCTGATGATGTCAGTTCCCTTGCTCTGATGGCTCCATGTTACTCTTGATTAAAGTCCAAATGCCTTCACCTCACCTGCACAGTCTGCCTGAGCTGGCTCCATTACTCCTCAGCCTCATCTCTCAGCGCTGCCCACCAGGGGCCCCTTCCTTCTGATGTTCTGGGACTCAGGCCTTTTGAAGATGTGATTCCTTCTGCCTGGACATCTCTCTGTTTCCCTTTTCCCCACCAACTCCTACTTACCCTTAACTCTTAGCTGAGCACTAGTTTAGTTATCTTATTAACAGTTCGTCTATACAGACTGCTTATTTATATGCCAGATGCCATGCTAAGAGCTTCATGGGGAGTATCTCATTTGATCCTTTCAGCATTCCCAGCAAGTAGGTGTTACTATTATCATTAGCATCCCTAGTTTACAGATCAGGAGGTTGGGGTTCAGAGAAGATATATGCCTTATCAGGATATACACCTAGTGAGAGGTGGAGCCCAGATTTGGATCTGGGAAAGCAGATACAGAGCCTGTACCCTTAACCCTGGGCTATGTGACTTTTTTAGCTTTTCCTCCAGGTGACCTTTGCCTCCCTTGACCTTCTAAGTCTGCGTTAGGTGCCTCTTCTTGGTGCTTCCATAGTACAGAAACTTCTCTAGCATAGTCCTCATCACCTTGTACTGTATTGGTCTGTTTACTTGTTTTTCTTTTCTTCTGGAATGTCAGACCCATGAGACTAGTGTCTATTCATTCTTTCTTACTTGAGTAGGCATAGTTCTTGTCACACAGGAGATGCTCCATAAACGTTGGTTGAATGAATGGTTAAAAATAAGATGTCGGTATTTAGCTCTTGATGTTATCAAATGCCTCTCCCATCCTACCTCCCTACCTTGTTCTTCAGATGATTCTCCATTACCATTGGTCAAAGAACTGTTTCACCTACTGCACTGGCTTCTATCCTCTCTTCCAGGTCTTTGCCTGTGAGATTTCCTCCATGCAAAACTCTCTCCTTTCTCCTCTCTGCTAATTCATGTTCTTCTTGCTTCAGATGCCACTGGGGCATGTGTCTTCTTTGACTTACTCATCTGATTTCTCTTACCCATTTCCCTTTATTTGGGGACTTAGATGATTGACCTTGGGTATGGCATAGATCCATGTTGTCCCCTATATCTGTATTCCCTTCATCATTAGGAAGATGGCATCTTGCCAATTATTAAATGTCTGCCTTCTCCAGTCTCCCTCGTAGCTGGGAGGGAGCCTTTTGATTGACTTAAAGTTTGGCTAATGATGGAAGTTTTGTGAGTGAATTCAGGAAGTATTGTCACAGAGAAGAGACAGATCTTTTTTCTTACTTTTTCTCCATCCTATTGTCAAAGGTGTAAGCTGGAGCTCTAGCAAGCATCTTAGACCATGAGTACAAGAGCTACACTCCAGAGATGGTGGCACAGTGAGCTGGTAGGAGCCTGAGTCCCAGACAACTTTGCGTGGCTTCCATACCGTACCTAGACTGTCTGCTCGTGACTTATTTTTCATAACTGAGCAATATGCATTCTTATTTTTAGCTTTTTTGTTATATGTGGCTAAACTCAATCCTGTCTGATAGGGAGTCTCCACATGCTGAGCAGTCATGAGAAGCTGGGTGGTGGCTGTAGGTGGCAGCTGTCATGGAGAAAGAGATGGGTCTCTCACAGGTATTTAAAAGATAGGCTTCTCCACGTGTATCTTGAGTTATGGCCATGACTCTACCATGAATTGTCCATATTCCTTTGGACAAGCCACATCATCTTTTTGGACCTCATCTTCCCACTTGGGATGGCTGGTGGGTCGATGAAGTTGGACCATGAACTTTAAAATATCTCTAGTGCCAGAGGCCACGTCCCCCAAGACAAGAACTGCTGAAGACAGAGACCTGGACCAATAAAAGCTCATCCTGGCAGAAAAACTTCTCGCATGTTTTCTGAGACCTCCTATGCCTCTTGCTTTGCTCTTGCCTGGATATGCTCTCCAGGCCCTGGCTTCAGCCTGGGCTGTGGGATTTTGGGCTGGAATAAATATTAGTGCTGTTTGTGAGCCATTGCTCTGACCCTGCTCTGCAATCTTTAGGTGCCTCTTACATCTCAAAGTCTGATCTTGCTCTCCTGGTCTATCTGGGATTCCATCTCTGTCCGGCCCAATAAAAATGTTTCCTTTCTAAAATTCTCTTCCTCTAATAAGCTCTTAACAAAGGCAAAGCTGGTGGAGCCACCCTAGTCCTGTGTTCACAGGCCCCCTCCTACACATAATCATTGTATGAGTTGTTTGCTCTTTAAGGTTTTCCTGACCTTCATTTGCTCTTTTATTTATCGTTATTTTATTTTGTAAGGAAGATTGTCGCTGAGCTAACATCTGTGCCAATCTTCCTCCATTTTATGTGGGATACTGCCACAGCATGGCTTGAAAGTGGTGCTAGGTCCACGGCCAGGATACGAATCTGCAAACCCTGGGCTGCTGAAGTGGAGCACACAAACTTAACCACGACACCACCAGGCTGGGCCCCATTTGCTCAGTTAGACCTGGCTTCATAGGAGTAGTCTGTGTGTGTGTGTGTGTGTGTGCACGTGCAAGTTTGTGAATGTTTGGAGGGTATAGGAAGAAGGGAGAGGAGAGAGAGCAGGGAGTGAGTATTTTGAGGTTAAAAACTAGTTGGCCCTGGTCCAGAACCTCCCTGGAGATACTTGCACTCTCCTTCAGATGTCTCTGCATTAGAAACCATGCCATCTCTATGCACCTGTGTCATCGAGGCTGCATGCTAACAATACTCCTTCCTCCCCATTCTCAATTATCAATGTCCCCACAGCAGACACTGATGATCCATCTCTGCCTTCTTTTCCTCTGAACTGAGTTGGTTTCAACAAGGTCCTTCCTTCAGCCTTTATTGGTGAGTTAAAATTGGCCTCGATCTGCATGGATCGGCTCTGGTCTCCCCTGGTAGAGTATGTCCCTGTCAGGGCAGGGCCCTGTGCCTGGGGTTGTGTTGAGCAGCCAGTGCACACCCAGGAAATATGGCTGGTGACTGAAAACGCAAGATGAGCTGGAGGACTCTGCAGATGTGTTTAAATGACATTCCTTCCCTGTGCCTGCTCCTCTGTGCTTTACAGCTCATCTCCTTTGGAGATGCTCTTTCCAGAGCCAAACAAAAGAAGCCATGGAATTAGGCTGCATGAATTAGTTTGAAAGTCATGTGAGCAAGAGCGATTTGAAAAATGTACCATGCTGGTGGCGGAAGGAACTCAGGATCCAGAGAAAATTTGGGTCCAAAGTCCAGATTCTGCCATTTTCTTTGGGCAAATGCATGGAGCTATCGATTTTTCTAATTTCCCCTTAATAGTAAAACGGGGATGAGAATAATGATTAGCTCCAAACCATTAGTGGGTGAACACATGGTAGAGGGAACACAGCTTTGTAATGGGAGCCCCTGGATTTAAGCACTGTGCTTCCTCCTCCAGATGACCAAATCTTAGGAAAATCCTCTCTCTCTGAATCTCCCTTTCCTGTCTATTGCATTGTCCTGATAAAAACTCGTACTTTAGAGCAGGTTGTGAGTATTCAATGAGAAAACATAGATGAACGTGCTATGATAATCAATGCATTTATTATTATCACTGGGCATGGCGACGTGACTTTATTCAAAGTTCCACCTTGAAACAGTTCTTCCCTGACTCTTTCCAGTTTGGGGGGCATGACATGAGCTGGCTTTCCTGATGTATAGCAGCACACGTGAGAGAAAGCTGTATCATTTGTAGTAGTTTCCTGGGTCTTTTGGATGTGGTGTTATTAGCAGTAAGGGAATCACAGTAGCAGGGAGATGACACCTTGCCTGATAGACCAATAGGCCCAACGACATTGCTAGCTCTACTCTGACTTGTGCCTGCTAAGCAGTGAGTACAGGGCTACTTATACAGCATAAACAAAGTATAGACGCAGGATAAAATATGGTGTGAATCATGCCCCCTGGAATGGTGCAGTGCACAACTTGTACAACTGTATGTAGTGGCTCTGGCATCTTCCTGTCCATCCACAGTCTTCCAAGTTTTCTTCTTTTGGAGTGGTATCTAGGCCAAAGATCCAGCTTTTCTCTTGGAGGTTTTGTAGTACTGGAGGCTATATTGGGGAGCTTTCCTCACCTGAGTCCTCAGGGGACCCAAAACCGAGGCAGCATGCAGAGAAGAGAACCATGAAGGAAACTGAAATCTAGGAGCCAGCAGCTGAACCCAGGTGTTTGCCCAAATGAAGGCGCCTGAAGCAGCTGTCAAAGTTGGGAGGGGAAACGAGCTACGCCAGAACAAGGGAAAAGAACAAATTCAGGTAAATAGAGTGCATAAGGAGGACTGAGTCAACTCCCAGCACAGGTGGTATTGGTCTGAGATTTGCTTTAACATACGAGCTAATGTGTAATGGACCATAGACCTGCCAGGTTCAAGGGCCACGAATTTGGTTTGGATCTTTATAACAGAAATCCTCATGCAATAGTTTATTTTATAGGTTTTGTCTTCTTGTGCCAAAGAAGACCAGAGGGAGGTATGGCAGGGCTGGTATGGTGGCCTTATAGAATCATCCAGGAGCCAGCCTCCTTCTATCTTTCTGCTCTAGGGCTTTCATCTCAAGGTCACCTCATGGCCCAAGATGGCTGCTGGAGTGCCACCTGTTACAGTAGCATCTTAGGCATCAAGACAGAGGATGGGAGGAAGGGCAAAAGGGACATGCTTCCTGGCTGAGTCAGCCCCTTTTAAGCAATCCTCCTGGAAGCCTACTCCCCTTCTGTTAGCCATCTTTGGTCAAAATTAGTCTCCTGGCCACATCTAACCGAAAGAGAGCTCAGGAAATTTGGAATTTTAGCTGGGTGCATTTCTGCCCCCAATAAAACTTAGGTGTTGTTTCTAATGAGGAAAGAGAAAATGGTTATTATAGATAAGTGACAGCGTCTGCGACAGGAGCCTTTGCATATCTCTTTATAAGACTATTTTTGTTGAAATTACCCTTCTTATAAAGCAACTAGCAGGCACAGGTGATTGTGCTGGGCATATAGTTACCCCTCAGTAAATACCAACTGGGTTGTTGACTTAGAACATTCATTAAACCATCACACTGATTGAAGGGCAGGGGGAAATATGAGCTCCTTTTTCTGAAGACTTGGTGGTCACGGCCAGAACTAACATTCCCCGTGATGTCGACCTGGCTTGCAGAAACCCCAACCGTTTCAAAAACTCAGCATGGGTCAGAATTCAATCTTTCCTTTGTTGCTGTTTCAAATGACAGTTCTTCATTAGCACATTGTGTAAGGTGGCTACTGGTGCCATAAGAAAGAGATTAGTGACTCATGAAATGACTTCTCAGCCAGAAATGTATTAGGCTGAAGTAATGAGGCAGTGACAGTTTTTTCCACCTATATTCCAAGGCATTGCTGGCCAGTGACCGCTCAAGGAAACTTGGCCTTGATGTGGCATATCAGCATATATTGAATATTGCAAACTTTTAGGGTCGCCCAATAAATGGAAAAGCCAGACCATATGTGTTAGATCACTAGAAGTTCAGCTTTGTTGATTTATGCTTTGAAGTGTCAATCATGACAGTAAAAAATTATTGAGCATATACTGTGTTATAATTTGGGGGAGGGGCAGCTACAAAGATAGTTGATACTTGGGTTTTGCTTTCAGGGGCCTTACCGTTTAGTGTAGGAGCTGAGATGTGGATGGCAGAATTAAACAAGGTAGGACGTGAGGAGGACTCTAGTGGAGAGAAGCAGTGGGAAGCATGGCAGAGGGGCTCAGATTGGGACTGGGAGGGGCCCTCCAGGGAAAGCTGCAAGAAAGGGGTGGAGAGGCGCGCCTTGAAGGATGGCGAAGTTTTGGGCCATGGGGACACAGGTTGAGAGACGAGGGACATTCACTACAAGAGAGCAATAGGAGAAAAGGCCTGGAGAGAAGACAGCCTTGGGCATCTTCTGAGGCTGCTGAGAAATCAAGCTGGGTTGTGCAGAGGTAGATATATATTCGGAGAAAAAGGGCCCCATTAGCACATAAGTTTGGGAAAATGCTAGAGATTTTAATTAAATACTAGTATATTGAAGGCTCTGAAAAGGCCCTTTCTCTAAAGACAAATTTACATCTATTTAACTTTGTTAAACAAGTAAACAGATTTATATGAGCAGGTAAGACCTTTTTTACCCAGATGCAGAGTGTTGGAAATGTGGTTAGCAGTGTTTCTGGGAAGAAGAAATGGGTTTGCTGAGCGTCTAGCCGGTCTCTGCTTACAGACATGCTACTCAGACTGACATATTGGCCCAACAGCAGGCTGGAGTTCCAAGGCCAGAATCCTTTCTTCTTCCCCACCTCTTCCACTGCTCATCCAAAAAGAAAGTAAAAAGCAATGGTCTTCAAAGTTTTTTTGCTTCTTTAACCCTAAAAGAATTTGGAAAAATTGTGTACCCCCTTACATATTTCTTAAATTAACTTATAAGTCTTTTCTTCATAAATTTAAATAATTGCAAAGGATGAAATTTCTAATATATTATAAATATTTAAAATTTTAATATAAAATAACATATCACTCTTTTAAACTAATTCAGTGGTGCGTAGATACCGTAGTCATTTGACACTCACTATCATCTAATTAAAAAAAAGCCCATGTGAACAGGCTTTTAATTAACAGCAGGAAATTCTATATCACATCTTTTCACCTTAAAAATCACATTTCCATTCTTCTTCCATTACAAAATTTTCTCTTATCGTAACATATTTTCATATTCGGAGGTCTTTTATTGATCGATCTATAAACTTTTCCGCAACAAAAGTATGTTTAAACATTGAAACGAAAGTCATTTCCTGTGACTCGAAGGCCCCAAGTTTCCAAACAAATTTCTTTTGGATTGAATTTTCATTATAATTATTATTAGCTCAAAATTGACCAAAATAACATATTCGTTTATACTGTACATTTTAATAAATATTAGTCATAAGAGTAACATATTATTGGAAATGCTTCTCTTAATGATAAATATGGGGCGGGGGTTATATTTCCCTATTAATGGGAGCTCTGCAGGCATCAAAATTTTGAATTGTCCCTTTGTTTGGCACCTTGGATCTGTCGCATCCTTTGTACGGCTGAAAAGTGTGTCTTGTTTTTGCAGAATGGGTGAAGGATGGGGAAAGAGGCTGGGAAAGGAGAACTTGCTTGCTGCTTCAAGACGCTTTCTCACACAGATCAGTTTTGTAAAAGAATGCACGTTTGAAAGTTGTGGATCTGGAGCTTGTTTCCTCTAAAACTATTTTATTTATGCCCATATATGCCTTGGGAGGTCTTCATGTGACTATAGCCCAGTTTGAAGACCACTGATGTATGGAAGAGAAAAATGACCCTGATATCAGGTTACCTCACTCTGCTCTATCTTCCCCTAAATAAGTTATTTAACTTCAAGGGCCTCAGTCTCCTCACAAAGAACTGTGAGGCCCTTCTAGCACCCATACTCTGATTCCCAGGCATCCTTCTGGAAGCAGAAGTGACTGTGTAACTGAAGCTGCATTTCTTGCTGAATATGCCCATCAGATCATCTTTCTCAAGCAATTAGCTTCTGCAGCAGTCTCATCTCAACGCATCAAACAGATTTGTGAAATTAATCTTTGATCTTTGCAACAACTAGAAAGGAACATGGATGAAGGGAACAGAGCTTTTGGAATTTCTTTTCTTTTCTTTTTTGGCTCGGTTAGTTATTTGGTTTCGAGAGCTCGCATGACTCATTCTGTTCTTCAATGACTCTCTTATAACCTTAGCATGTAAAGATGGAAAATTCCCCTGACATTTTCAGGAAACATTTATTACAGACTATTTTATATGTCTGGTCAGCGTGGGCTAACTGATTTTTCACAAGAACTTGGCAAAGAGCCTGGCCTCCTTTCGTCCCCCTTTTGCCAAAAATCACTCTGGAGCCAACCTGTAGGCCTTGTGATGTCCCATATGAGGCAGATTGAGAAATGACTTCGGAGGGAGTAACTTTTTCACCTACAGTGAGAAACAGCATCCATAAAGAGATAGAGGACCTCTTCCCACTAGTGTTTCTGGGAAATGTAGGGTGAAGCTCAGTGGCTTTATCTTCCTGGAAAGGGAACGATGACACGTTACATATGGAAGACTGGGAAAGGCACGGAGAAGCCAGGCCACAGTCCATCTTAACTGACAAGAAGGACAATGTAGGAAGAAGATCATCCATTCTTTTCTTTCAAATCTCACCTGATTCATACTGGCCCAGTCGGGCACCTGGCCTCTGCATCACCTCCTTCCCTCTCTGGTGTGGCCACTTGATCTCCATCTGAAGATTCAGGCCCCTTCTGCCTCCCAGGGCAAACACTGATGAGAGGCAGAAGGTTCTTAAGCCACAGGAAGAGTTTAAACAGGATATGTCGGGATCAGATTTCAATGTTAGATTTACTGCTCTGGCTGCAGCTGTGTGGAGGATGTTCAGGTTACGCTGTGGTGATAAAGTTGTCATTCTACTGGAGAAACGCAGTGAATTTTCCATGTGTGTTGCCTGTGTTGTGCAGTGAACACTGACAGTACGTCTGGCTTGCTGCAGAAGGCAGCTGTTATTCTCTTTATTGGAGATGAGTAAACCAGGCTAAATTTCTGAAAATGGATATTTTTGAGAGGGTCTCCCCGAAGCTGGCATGGTAGGCCTTCAACTCTGGACGCAGATAGTCCAGGATCTGACTGCCCGCACCTCTGCTTACTGTGTGACCTTGGGCAAGTTACTGGACTTCTCTTAGCTTGTACCTTATTTGTAGACTAGGGAGGATAATTGTGTCTATCCAGGATTATCAGGATGATTATGTTCCTTGTCCATATAAATATTATGCTGTCTATTTTCTTTCCTGAACGAGAGCTGAGGAAAGAGGGAGCGCTGTGGTTAGAAGAAGGAGAGAATTGGAAGGGTGGGTATGCAGGAGGTGTGGGGACAGGAGGATGGGCTGTCTCTGAGTTGGATGGGTAGAGATGCTGCAGTTTTGCATAAGAATAGCACTGGTTCTATCTGTCTCAATTCTAGCTCCGCCATCCTAGCTGATGACTCATAGGCTGATAGTGATCTGAGCACGTTTTTGTTTGGTCCACAGGATGAGCTGGATCTGAGTAAGAGCTGGTCCCTTAAGGTGGGTGTATTAGTGAGCATTCTCCAGAGAAACAGAACCAATAAGATGTGTGTGTGTGTGTATTTTTTTTTAAGGAATTGGCTCACAAAATTGTGGTGGCTTTCCAAGTCTAAAATCTGCAGGGTAGGCTGGCAGGCTGGAGACCCAGGGAAAAGTTGGGGTCTGAGTCCAAAGGGAGTCGGCTGACAGAGTCCCGTCCTACCAGGAGAAGTCAGTCTTTGTTCAACTGACTGGATGAGGCCTGCACAACTTATGGAGGACAATCTGCTTTACTCAAAGTTTACTGATTTAAATGTAAACTTCATCTGAAAAACCTTCACAAAAACACGCAGAAGAATGTTTAACCAAATATCTGAGCACCGTAGCCCAGCCAAGTTGACATAGAAAGTGGAGCATCCCCATGGGCGTGCACTACCAGCCAGTCTTGGCCTGGATCGTCCTATACCTGACCCAGCCATTCATTCACTCACCTTTCTGACTCTGGGAGGTATTTGAGTTTGCGACCCTTCCTCTGGCATCCCTCTTCATGATTATGTATGAGATTTCATCACTGGACACTACATAATAGTTTGATTTGCTGGATGCAAACAACTTTTTGGGCAAAAATGCCCACTCTTCCTTTGCTGGTCTCCACTCTCCCCTCTATTACTGCGAATTGGCTGGAGGACAATCGTAAGGCACGTTGGGGTCTTTGACTTGGACGGACATGCTGTACTCATGTGAGCTCAGGTGTGAGCCTTGTTGGGATTGTTACAGTGTGGCCTCGTGATGGAGAGAAAGCCTGATGTAGTAGGTGGGTGCCGGGGAAGCCAACTGGCAGGGGCACCCGCCCCAGAGGGCAGCCTGGGGCCCAGCCCACAGTGTCCATTGGATACAGCTAGTTCTTGTGGGTTTGTGTGTGTGTGTGTTTGGACAAGGAGGTCCAATATGAAAGCGAGATTTCCCCCCCGACAGAGGAAAGTTCCAGGAGGTTGGCAATACTCTAGGGCTCTGGACAGCAGAGCTTGAGCAGGGCAGAGAGCAGCACAAGTGACATAGTTTTCATCCAGAAAGCTCAGTTTCAGGGAACGGTCAAGTGGAGACAGGAGTCAGGCTTAGGGAATGGCCAGAGTGTACTACAGGGCCTGGAGTTAAGGCTTCTGTGGTTTAGAGGCCACGTGGTGAGCCCAGGTTCATCCCAGTACAGTCGAATTGACCACAGGCAGTAAGATGCCACTCAGACCTTGTCTGCTGCTGCTGCTGAGACTGCTACCCTGATCCAGACTGACAAGAGAACGGGGGGTTGAAGTTGATCTGACAGATGTGGATGCCATTGTTGACTGTGACACGCAGGCAACAGGGCCAACAAATCTATGTGTGTGTGTGAGAAAGTGTGTTGATGCTAGGGTTGTCCCTGCTCCCCCAGTGCTGCCTTGACTCACGTCCTTGGTTGAGGCCAGAGGATGGAAGGGCATACACTGATGAGGCAGTGGTTGACTTTTCCATGAGATGGCACTCCTAGCTCATCTTTGTGTGTGCCTCTGTTTTTTTTTTTCTTTGCTTTGCTAATTAAACTCATGTAAATTATAGCCTGTTTTAGAATTGAAAGAAATATGACTTGCGTTTCCTAATCTAAAAAGCAGATTCATGTACTTTCATGATTCCTTTGTTGTTAGTGCCCTCGAGTCAGTTCCTACTGTTACGACCCTGTGTACAGCAGAGTGGAACCCCACCTGGTCTTTTTGCACTATCCTCTCACCTTCCCACGCTATATCAGACAATGCTCCACTCTTATTCACAGGGTTTTCATGGCCAGTCTTTTTCGGAAGAGGGTGGCCAGGTCCTTCTTCCTAGTCAGCCTAGTCTGGAAGCTCCACTGAAAACTGTTGACCATAGGTGACCCTGTCAGTATCTGAAATACTCGTGGCATAGCTTTCAGCATCACGGCAACATGCAGCGGCCACAGAATGACAACTCACAGACTGAATGGTGTGGTTCCCTGACTGGGAAACAAACGTGAGCCACGTGGTGAAAGTGCTGAATCTTAGCCGCTGGACCACCTTCATGATTCCTAGATGATGCTATTTCTGATAGTTAACTTCTTTTCCCTTCTGGGATGTAGCGACAGACGGAGGTGGGAAGCGTGTCATCATTTCCCTACCCCAACACCCTGGATCCACGGCTTCCCCAAGGAGCTCACAGTGAAGCCAGAATTGAAGATCCATCTACCCCTCTGACTCAAGGTAGACTTGGAGATGTGCCATGTTAGAGATAAAAGCAAGATAGCATCACTGGGTGAGGGAAGAAGAGATTAGTTCTCTCTGGAAGCTTCTTGGGGGGAGATTGGAACATCCAGAGAGCCTGAAGGAAGAATGATATTTATGGTGGAAAATATTTTTTTCTGAAGACTGTGAATGAAGTAGGAGCATGGCGAACAACCCAGGACTCCCTGAGACAATGTTGCCCAGGACACACATTTTCCTAAGAGCTGTTTGACACAGAGACCTTGTTCATGAGTCTCAGCTTACACGGGAGAAGGTGAGAGGGAGGCATAGGACCTTACAGAACCCAAGAGGTGCCTCCAGCTTCTAGAGACGGGGGGGTTGGGTAAACACTCAAGCAGGGCTTCAGCGATGAGAAGGAGATGCTCTCTTTTGAAGTTATTTCAGGGAAGAGTTAGCAAGAGGTGAAGTAAAGATCCACAGCTTGGGAATCAATGAATAATTAATAGCACATTTGTATCGTACTTTATGGTTTAGAAAGCAAGATGATGACGTAGGAATTTTCAATGTTTCTGTGTAACAGATGAAGAAGCAGAAGCTTGGCAAAGTTGAGTGAATTAATTAAGATCACAGAAATAGCACGTGGCCAAACCCTATTAAGAGAGTGGGTTCTGGAACAGTTCTTGATCTATTTTTGGCAACTTAATGAAGCTCTAATCTTTCTTTCTTCAGTAAACATTTATTGGACATCTATTATGTGCATGTACTAGGTACCTGGTTTCTGCTATAGTTCCTTCCAACTGGGAGCTCACAGCCTAGTGAATGCTTCTCAGCTGGGGGGATTTTTGACCCCACTAGGGGACATATGGCAATGTCCGGTATCATTTTGGTTGCCATGAGAAGGGGTGGGGGGATCACTGGCACCCAGTGGATCAAGGCCAGGGATGCTGCTACACGTCCTACCATGTATGGGACAGCCCCCTCATCAAAGAGCTATGTGGCCTAAACTTTCAATAGTGCAGAGGTTGAGAAAGCCTGGTCCCATACATTATTCGTTCATTCATTTTATTACTTATTCTATTAACTGTTTGAGTACGTACAATGGATCAGGCACTGTTCTAAACAGAGGATGTGGTGGGGGAACAAGACAGAAAAAGCTTCTGTTTGAAGTCACTTGTATTCTGGGTGTGGAGTGGAGGGCAGAGGGGAGGGAGAGTCATTCATTAGTAAGTAAATTAATTAGTAACAAGGAAAATATCAGGTGGTGATGAGCGCTATGCAGATGGTTCAGATGTGTTGGTACAATTGTGTGTGCCTTGGGGGGTACTTTAGAATGACTGGTCACAGAAAACCTTTCTAAAGAAGCTGCAGTAATGACTCCACTTGAATGGCAAGAAGCCATCTGAGGAAAGGGCATGTTGGGCCAAAGCAATAGCAAGTGCAAAGGCCCTGAGATGGGAATGAAGTTGGAATGTTCTTTCTAGGGACAGAAGGAAGGCCAGGCTGTTGGCATGTAGAGGGAGAGGGAGAGAGTGATAGCGATGGTACTGGAGAGGGTGGCAGGCGCTGCATTCTATTAGGGCTGTGTTAGCCAGGATCAGGAATTTGGATTTTCTTCTACAGCCTTACCCATGGCTGTTTTAATGGTGAAAAGTAACAAAGGGTTGTGAAGAAAAGGAAATGGAGCCTTGGGAACAAAGTGACTGAGGGGTATGCCATTGAATTTGATGGCCAGAGAAAGCCTCTCTGGGACCTGAACATTGAGAAGGAGCAAGTTGTGGGAAGGCCTGGGGAACTTGCAAGATCCCTGGGGTTATGGCTAAATCGTGCCCCCTAATTTATATGCTGAAGCCCTAACCCCCAGTACCTCAGAATGTGACTGCATTTTGAGACAGGGCTTACCATTGGTGATTAAGTGAAAATGAGGCCAGTAGAGCGAGCCCAGATCCAGTCTGACTGGTGACCGTATCAGAAGAGGACATTTAGACACAGAGAGACACCAGGGATGAGCCCACAGAGAAAGGCCATGTGGAAGCCAGGGGGAGAGGCCTCAGAAGAAACCACACCTGCCAACCCCTTGATCTTGGACGTCCAGCCTCCAGAACTGTGAGAAAATAAAGGTCTGTTGTTTAAAGCCCCCAGTCTGTGGAATTTGGTTATGGCAGCCTGAGCAGACTAATCCACTGGGGTTTGGTTTTCTTTTCTGTTGAATAAAGGGCTGTTGTGGATCTTTAAGTTAAGATTCTTTCCAGTTCTAAGAGCCTTTAACTCTAAGAAATATACAAGCTCCTCCTTAGGGCTGCCCCTACTCCATCAGCCTTAACTGTGTGTCCATCTATCAGAGAATGACAGAACAGTCCTGGGGGAATGGAGGAGCCCTCGGGAAGAATTTGGAACTAGATATGGATTTCCCATCAATTTCAAAGAGCATCGGGGCTGGGAGAACTGCCCAGTCACTTTTCTCCCACAGAAAGTGGATTTGAAACCCCAGATGGGGATCCACGGGATCACAATGGCACGCATGTCTCCACTGGGGACAGGCAGGATTCTGTGCCAGAGTTTCCAGAGGGGAGATGGAACTTTAGGAATTTTCCCCTTGGACAGAGTTTACTGGAGCCTAGGGGCCCCATAGGGGACTTTTGGCTCCCTCCATGCTGGTCACATGCACCAATTCCAGGCATTGTGGGATCCCTGCCTGCTCTATGAAGGAGCCTCTTCGGCTCATCTTCTCCTTTGTGGTTCTTATCTTGTCCCTGAGGGGGAAGGTTGGAGGATGTGACTGCTTCCAGGACTCAGGAATAAGGTGGTTGGAACTTCTGCAAAATTCATGGCGCCCTGCTTGTCGGAAAACGTCTAGCCCAGCAAGCAGCTCCACTGTCCTCTACACAAGAGCCCGTGAAGAATGGCGGTTATTGTTTGAGCAATTGCTTCTGTTTCTAACTTTTTCTTTACAAATTGAGATACATGAGAACATATTGAAGGGGCAGACCGTGCCTTGCTGCCCAGCCTTTCATAGTTAACCATCTGTCCAAATATTATGAAATCAAAAAATATTTACTAAGCAATTCACATTGCTTACAATTTTGGGGGCGGGGTCGAGGTGGGGAGGCGACACAGACACTAAACCAGTATTTGACTTGTGTGTATGTGTGTGTGTGTGTGTATGTGGGAAGTGTTTGAATACAGTGGCTGGTAGGGAGTGGTTGCTTGTTAAATGGGTGCTCACTGAATGAATGAATGAATGAATGAGGGAAGAAATGAACGGGTTAGACATTTTACACCTTAGGTTCCATTTCTGTCTCTGCCACTATGTATTAGTGTAAAACCCTGCTAGACTGTAGCTCTCTTTGCCCCCCAGAATGTAAGCTTTCTGATAGCAGGGGTTTTGTTTTTATTAATCAATGGTGCATCCCTAACACCCAGAGTAATACCTAGCACATACTAGGTACCCAGGTAATAATTATTGAATGGACGAACAAACAACCTTTAGACGAATCTCTCTGGGTCTCATGCATCTATCTGGCACGTGTGTCCTAGGTCTATGTTGGGTTTTGAGGATGCAGAGATGATCGAGCCAAAGTCCCCGCCTTCCAGGAGCAGTTTACTGAGGGCAACACAAGTGAGCATACAAGTCAATGCATGTTGATGATTTCTGTGATGAGGGAGAGCAAAGCGGGTGCTGAGAGCACAGAGAAGTCAGGGCTGTGGCTTAGGCAGAAGTGAGCCAGGTCGGGAAGGAGTGAGGAGATAGCGTGAGCGAAGGCGCAGAGCACAGAGGTGTGAGAAGCCTGGGCTGCAGTGTGTCCAGCATGGCTGGATTTTTCTGGAGGGAGTGACAGGAGTTGGGGTTAAAGAGATAAGTAGGAGCAAGATCATGGAGGATGTTCAAAGCCATGCTCAGAGCTGTGGACTGTAAGTTCAATATGAGGAACCATTTAGGTGGGGAAGTGTCAAGAAGAGGTATATTTTAGAAAGATCCCTCCATTTGCAGGGTGGAGAATGGCTTGAAGAGGGTTGAAACAGGAAGCAAGGAGACCACCGGGAATGTTATTCCAGGAATCCACGCAAGAGATGATCATCTTGAGTAAGCAGGGGACGCAAGAGATGTTTAAGAGGCAGAAAAGATAGCGCGTGGTAACTGATCAATTGTGCAGGCCAAGAGAAGAATATCTAGGGAGGAAATTTCTAAGGATTCTGCATCCGAGTGAAAAGTGTGCCAGTAACAAAGACAGGGAGGAGGTGGGGAAAACCACCGGCCGGTTACACATGGACATCTGAGGCAGAAGAGGAACCAGTGTTGCTAATGTTGATTTGGAATTGCTAGCCTAGGTGCTTGTTGAAGCCTGAGAAAGAAGAGCAGAAGCCTCAGGATAGAACCTTGGGGAAATAGCAGCCTCAAAATGGGGAGGAACATCAGACATTGAGAGGTGATCCGAGTGGTGGGAGGAAAATGAGGAGAAAGTGATACCTCCTAAAATCACATTGTGTCACTTCACTGCCCTGTAGGCTCCTTGGGTCCTACAGAATAAAACCTCGTCATTAACATGCATGCCTGGGACACACTGTAGGCTGCCAGTCCAGAATTCCTCCCTTTGTGCATCTTCCTTCCTAACTGGATCCAGATTTGCTCAGTTATCCACCTCCTTCTCATGGACTCGAGGGAGGCCGGCCTCATCACCAGCTCCAGGGATAGATTCTAACTAGTCTCGCCCAACTAGCACATGACAGTCCCTGGTGACTGTCACGGATCCAGGGATCTATCATGACCTAAAACGGCCCTATCAGGCTGAAAACAAGAAATTTCATTCCACGTTGAAGGTGAACAAGGAAGACTAGCCCGGTTTCTATTGGCAGCCTCAGGATAAAACTGATACTGTGGGTGGCTGAGCGGAGAGGCTGAGGGAATTGAGGCTTTTGATGATGGTGATAAAATGTATTATTAATTGTTGTTATTATTACTATTTAAGAGTTCTTTGTGACCACCCCACCCTTGCCAAGCTGACCCACACTGCTGACTTTGGCGTTGGCCTGGTGGCATGCTTTCACCAATGGCTATGAATAGATAAGCCGCTTGTCCTTTTAGTATGATTGTGTAGGGTGGCTGGAGCTCTCTGGCTGCTGCTCTCCACCATGAGAACAGCATGGTCCAGATAGTGGCTACTCCTGCAGTGTGGGCTCTGGAATCAGACACGAATGCTGAACGGAGCTGAATCCAGCAGAGCCCAGTTGAAACCAATTGACAATATGATGAGCAAGAAGTAAGTATGTGCTATTTATTGTAAGCCACTGAAATTTTAAAGCTGTTCTATTATGCAGCATCACCTAATGAGAGCTGATGAAAACAACAGGCTGCTGAGTAGCTGAATCCATCAACATAGGGTGTATGTGCTTCCAGATAATCAAGGAAAATCTCCTGGTTTAATCATTTAAATCATGTGAGTTAGAATTTTCTGTCACTTGCAGCCAAAATCATCAGCCCCGCATATCAACCTATTCATGGCTAACTTTTTCCAGCTTTATCTCCCTGAGCATTTTGAGCCTTTGTGAGCAGCACCTGTCTCTCCCTGGAGACCCTCTGCTTCACCTGACAAACTTCTATTCATCCTTTACAACCCAGATCAATGTCATCTTCTATGTGAAGTCTCCTTTGACTCTCTGGGGAAAGTTGTTTTTTCCTGTAGCACTTCAATCTTTGTTTTACTATGACCTTTATCACATGGCATTGTACCTGTTTACAAATCTGTCTAGCTCACTAGACCACGAGCATGGTCTGTGTCTTATGCATTTTTGGATCTGTTGTGTCGAGCACATAGCTGCTATGTAGTAGCTGCTCAGGAAAATTTTGCTGAATAGGTGAGTAATATTTTGAATGTGTCCTGTTCTTGTAACGCATTAGTGGGAGAAGATCAGGCATTTATTTGATATATTTCCTCTGAGCTGCAGGTCACTGATGGAGTCAGACCACACTGGGCAGTGTGACAGAGAAGCATCAGTCCTCCAGATTTGAGTGGAAAAAGGGGGAAATATTGAGAATCCAAGACTGTTTATTAATCTGACTAAGGCATTCCGACAGGTCAGCAAGCTCTGGGATTTGGCAGCAATGTTGTACATTCAGAGACTCAAAGAATTTACCAACCCCCTGAGAACCATTTTTGCAAAGACCGTGAGACTTCTAGGTTATCTTGGCCTAAATAAGCTTATGTCTACACATGTCATTTAAGTCTGATTTTTGTCATCTTGCCATCCAGTGTAAACTATTATTTATTGGCTCCTAGAGATGGCACATGGTACCACCTACATGGTACAGATGCTATGCCAGGCATTTCAAATAAAAATCTCTCATAATACCAGATACTCATTTTATAGATAAGAAAACTTAGGCTAAGAGAGGTCAAATAACAAACTCAAGGTCACACAACTCATATGGCACATTTGGGATTTGACCTCAGATCCTCTGACTCCAAGTCCAAGTTTTTATTTGTTTTCTGGCCTAGAAAACAGAGCTAGCATCTGCTTTGATCACCTTCCAGGGTTGCAATAAGGATTACATGAGATTGTGTAAATAAAAGTCTTACTTAGATAGCATTAAAGTCAGTGATGCTTAGCTGGAATTTCTTTTTAAAGCCTTCACCTGAAGTATTTAGAAACATGGAGCTTTCTGGTATCCTAGGATGCTGGTGGGGAAATATATTTGGTGGGGAGGATGGGGCTGCCCAACCCCCCTCACATTCCACCATGGAGGAAGATGTCTAACCTGCCAAGGGCGGTCTCTCACTGTGCCCTTGGACTCTGTGGCATTGCCTGTTTCAGAGGAAGAGGGTTTGTTCTGGAAGGAAGAGAGAATATTTCAGGTAAAGCCTTCTGCAGCAAGCACTGCGGACTCAGTTCTGAGTACCCACCTTCTAATCACAGGCCCACCCTGAGCCAGCCTGAGCTGGCCTCCGTTATTGCACACATGCCTGAAGAAAGTTGCATTTTCGTTAGGAGAAGAAAGACTTCCCCTATATACAGGGCAGAGAAATTAATGGGGAAAAGTCAGAGAGAAGCTCTTTTTTCTACATCAAGAGTGAAAGGGAGTCTGGTGTTTGAGCAGGCTTCAGGCAGGAGTCGGCGCTAACTCAGCCCTTGGCTCCACAGCTGGGCTTTGTGGCTTCCTCTGCTATTAACGTGTCCCAGCTAAGGCCTCCTGGCAGCCTGTCTTCTTCTGAAGGCCCAGATGTTTATGCTGGACAGTGGAACGAGAGCTCAAAGGAACCATGTCCAGAGGATGCGCTCCTGCAGGTCTGTGCATCCAGCTGGAACCTCATCATGGCCCGCAGAGCAGTGCTGCTTCCTCCAGCGGGTGGGTGGACGGGCGGGCAGGGACACTATGCTTTGTCTTGGTACCTGTGAACCTCACAGGCTGTCTGCTCCCCTGTCATTATTAGAGAGCAGTTTTGGAAAACCGAATGCATCCAGGCCCTTGCCTGTCTCTTCTTTGCTGGTGAGAAGTATCCAGGTCTTCCTCCTGTGGGGCCCTGCTTCTGTCTCAGGGCTTCCACCCTCATAGTTACCTTCCCAGTCCTGCCGTGTCTTTCCTGCCTCAGTGCCCCTCCATGTCCCTCCTCTGCCACTGCAATGGGCTCCTGGCATTTAGCGTCACCCGTTAAACATTCCAGGCAACGTGGAGGTGGGGGACTCTTAATTCTCTTTCACTTCCCAGGTTTGGAATTCACATGACAACAAACTTGCCCCCAGGAACGCTGTTTCTACATGTCTAGGAGTAGCTGCAATTTGAGTGTCCTAGGTTGCTCCAACCTGAGGGCACAAAAACCCAGTCACAGTAGCAACAAGGACAAGACTTGTTTCTGGCTCTTACTCCCTTGGTCAAGCAGAGCCTCCATGGCCTGTTAGAATTGTCTCCAGCCTCTAGGAAGAACTGGCAGTGGCGCCTGTGTGGTTAGCGGTTTCATTCTGTTGCCATACTGGCCGTGCCACCTGCCCTTTTCCTGGTCTCCCGCTCTGGTTTGAGCTCTGGATTCCTGAGATGATGTCCCTAGCCTGGGCTTCAATACCATGGCCACTGCTGGGCCAGCGCAAAGCTGCTTAGCCTGCTGAGCCTCCAGGGCCACAGCTGGGGTGCAAAGCCTTGTCAGGTCCTCAGTGGGGTGGCGAGACTTCCTCTTCTCCATCTTTGGGTCCCTCCTCATCACTTCTGTCCCAACGTAGGGCAGCCTTATGTTGGACCCAAGATGTGTGCCTGCCTCTCTTTCTGAAATGGTGATTCCCTTACCAGTGGGTTTCTCTGTCCCTCACAAAATAGACATACGGCTGCCCCTCCCTCAAGCCCTCCAGGTACATCCAGATTTATGAGAGGAGAACAGCTTAGGCTCAACCTAGGAGCCTTGCTACACACGCAGCTCTCTTTTATTGCTTTGTGCAACGGACTACCAGACACTCCTCCATAGATTCCTGGTAAGATGGTCCATAATCAGCAATCTCAGTTCATTTTCCTGATGTCATGCCACACAACACACATTTCAGCGGGAACCAGTGTGTCTCCAAGACAAGTTATTAGTCAGGGTTCTCCAGAGAAACAGAATCAATGAGATGTGTATGTATATATATAAATATATAAAGAGACTTATTGTAAGGAATTGGCTCATGTGATAATGGAGGCTGGTGAGTCCAAAATCTGCATCGTGGGCTGGTAGACCAGAGACCCAGGAGAACCGATAGTGCAGTTTCCTTCTGAAGGCTGTCAGGCTGCAGAATTCCCTCTTGCTTCTGGAGGGTGGACTTTTTGTTCTATTCAGGCTTTCAACTGATTGGATGAGACTCACCCACATTATGGAGGGCAATCTGCTTTCTCAAAGTTCATGGACTTCAATGTTAATCTCATCCAAAAAACACCCTCCATGTTGATACATAAAATTAACCATAACAACCAGCTAAGGCACGTGTTTTCAGAATGGTCCCAGTGAAGTGGTCAATTGTCTTGGGGAATATGCTAAAGACGAGAAGAATAAAAATATTAGAATTGGAGGGAACCAGGGAGTCTTCTAGTTTTGACTCCTGATTGTGTTGAGGCCCAGAAACGTTACGTCAACATAAGTGATTGACCCACTGACCTATTCATCTATTCAGCAAACATTTATTCACTGCTTACCATGTGCCAGGTCCCGTGTTGTGTTGGGCATTGGGGTTCTAGTGGTGAAAGAGGGTTCAGTTCTTGACCTTGAAGAACTTCCAGTCTGGTGGATTCAATTCCATTATCCTCTAAGATTTACAAAGGTCATTCACAAATATTACCTCATTTAAGTTTTAAACAGGTTCTCCTAACTTAGTATCATTTTCATGTCCGTTTTGGAGCTGAGGAAATGGAGACCTAGAGAAATCAAGTAATTTCCCTCATATTATAGCTAATACATAGCATGGCAGGAATTGGACTGCTTCTTTTTTAAATTTGAAAGCCCAGATCCTTGGGTCACACATACAGGTAATGAGTTAGGAAAAGCAAATACAATTTAGGGTTTGATAAAACTGGTATTAAGTTGCTCTATAACGGTACACAAATTTGTGATTTTTCTTGTCTCTCTCTCTTACTCTGTAAACTATAAGCAGGGACTGGGTCTTACTAATTTTTAAATCCTCAGAGATAGGCAGAATGCCCAGTACATAGTAGGTGGTCAGTAAACAGTGTTGAATAAGCCTTAGTAGGGGTCCTTTGTGAGCCGGATGCATTCTGACTTTAATTACGAGAGCGGGGAAACCAGTGGACGAGGGAGGTTTGGGAATCCAGGTGGAAGCTGTCAGACGAAAGGCAGCGCAGGGGAGGAGGTGAGGAGCAGGCTGGAGGCTGGGGGCGCCCCACGGTGAGCTTTGATATTCAACAATTCAGGCTTTGATTTCCACGCGCCAGGTTCAATTGCCGCCTTTGTGTACAGAATCATCAGGAGGAGGGGAGGCTTTTCCGAGTCGGTTTTCTAATGAAATGTGTATGATGGGGACAGAAGTGGAGAACTGTAGAGTTCCGGCTCCCTTTCCTGGACACGTTTCGGAGGGGATTCATGCAGAAGTCAGGGGTCACCAAAGCAGAAGAATACCTGTGATTACTAGTGCCAGTCTGGAAGCTGGAAGGATACGTGCTGGCAAGCACTGGGGGCCAGGGGCAGGGGGAAAGGAAAAATCTTTCCTTTGATTTCCTTCCAGATCTTGTCAAGGTAGTCCTAGGGCAGGAGCCTAGTGACAGCGGGACTGTGGGGGTGGGGTGGGGAGGAAAATGTACTCACTTTCCTGCCAGAAAAGCATTTGTAATCATTGGAAACAGCAGGACTGTCAAAAGAACATGAAAACCTAGCTACATAAATTGGGAAAATTAAGCCACTGCTTCTACTGTTCTGTGACAGCATGAAGTTATAAACTATCTTCAGCGTAGAAAATGAAAAGAAAGAAAAATTATAAGCTCCATGTTATGGAGACAGATGCCACATATTCAAGAATCCCGGGTGGCCTGTTTTGTACCCCTCCCCTCTACGCCCACCCTCATCATCCTAAACATTCTATGCCGATAACCGCAAGGATTTAGAGAGAGGTTGTTGCCTTATTATTGTTGAACAACAGTTTCTCTTCTGCACATTTCTGACAGCTCGAGCACATTATGTGGATCCATAAAATTGAGGCTGATTAGAGCACTGGCCCTTCATATTCGGCCACTATGGGGTTAATTTACCATTGTACATAATCAAGGCAAATCTCACCAGGGAGCTTAATTTATTCGGTATCACTTACCACACTGATCAACTACAGAGGATAATGGCAGGAACACTTGAAGGAGATTCAAGTCATACATGTGTTATTAATTAACCATGTGACTTTGAACAGTAAATATGTCACGCTCGACGTTTATTTCTCCATATTGAAAATGAGAGTGCTGGAGAAGGACATAGAGAGGAGAGCTTGATGAACATCTGACTTTTTCTAAGCTATGCTCATCTCTTGAAACTCAGTGACATTCAGAAACTGAGATTATGAGCCTACTCAAGAATTTGCTCTAGTAAAGATAGTAATGACCCAAAGAGGTGTTTGTTGTCTTAGAAAATGAACACGACAGACCTCGGTCCCGAAAATTTTATGTTATAGGCACATCGTTTCACAAAGTGAGTGCCCGAGGGTCGTGTTTGCCTCCTGGTTATGATGAAATGCGCAGTTGTACGAAGCCACACCCAAGAACATTCCACTGTTGAGGGATGATGTCGTGAGGAAAGCGCATGGAAAATGGCATCCTCTTACATGCCCAGGGCCAGTGCAAGTGGTACAATCCTTGTGGAAAGCACTTTGGCGTCACACATAGGGAGCCATCAAAGACCTCATTCCTGCTGGCTCCCTCTCACTTCTGGGAGTTTATCCCATGATAACAATCAAAAAGAAGGAAAAAGTTACTCATGAAGATGTCATGGGAGTATTGTTTTCTGATGGTGAGAAATTGGAACTGTATAAACCAGAGGTTGATAAACTTTTTTTGTAGCCGACTGGATGGTGAATATTTTAGGCTTTGGGAGCCATGTGATGTCTCTCTCTAGAACTGAACTTTGCCAGTGTAGTGGACAGGAAGCCACAGAGAAAATGCAAATCAACGAGTATGGCTGGGTGCCAATAAGACTTCATTTAATGGAAACTTGAATATGAACTTCATATAATTTTTACATCATGAAATATTATTCCTTTGATTTCTTTTTCAATTGCTTAAAAATGTAAAAAACATTTTTAGCTTGTGGGCCTTATAAAACAGGGATGGGTAAGACTTGATTCATGGGCTGTAGTTTGCTGAGCTTTGGTCTAAATAATAGGAGAATAGTTTATTAAATTATTATATAGCCATGTGATAGAATGTCGTGTAGCCTGTAAAGTGATAATCGAGAGAACCATTAATAACATGAATTATGCTTATAAAATGTGGAAAATACAGGGCATGAAATGGTAAATACACCTTACACTATAAGAGATGAAAGCAGTTGTGGTTAGGATGAAAAGAATATAAATATGCCTTTTTCTTTAACACATTCTCTTTAAGATTTTCCTGTCATCTTTCTTTTCTCCTTCTGGAACTCTGATTCGATGTTTGTTGCGTATTCTCATCTATTTGCCATGTTTCTTAGCCCCTAGATCATCTTTCCCAATTCTGTTTTTTCCTATTCTGCATTCTAAATAATTCTATTATGTGTGTATTTTCAGTTTACTAAGCTATCCATTGCACTTTTTTTTATTGAGGTGAAATTCATAGAATGTAAATTTAACCATTTTAAAGTGAACGATTCAGTAGTATTTAGTACATTCTTAATGTTGTGCAATCACCACCTCCATCTAGTTCCAAAACATTTTCATCATCTGAAAGAAAATCCTGTACCCATTAAGCAGTTTCTCCCCATTTCTTCCCTTACCCTGGCCCCTGGCACCACTGATCTGTATTCTGTCTCTACGGATTTTTCTATTCTGAATATTTTGTATAAATAGACTCACACAATATGTGACATTTTGTGTCTGACTTCTCTCACTTAGCATAATGTTTTTGAAGTTCATCCATGTTGTAGTATGTATCAGCACGCCATTCCTTTTTTTTTTTTTACGGCTGAATAATATTCCAGTGTATGTATATACACCACATTTTGTTTATTCATTCATCAGTTGATAGCCTATCCATTGAATTTTAACTTCAATTATTTTAATTTCTCAAAGTTTTATTTGTAACTCTTAAATCTGCCTGTCAATTTCAATATTATCTTTACCATTCATATATTCAATATGTAAGTATTGAGAGCCTTTTATGGGCCAGTAATCCTCCAGTCACTGAAAGATTACAACAACATACAAAGTATGTACAACAATATGCAAAATTTCTTGACCTTGAAGAGTCTACTTTTTTCCATAAAAAATTGAGACATTTATTTTATAGCCTATAAATAGTGATTCCTTTGAGGGTGATTGGGTCTAATCCTGCAGGCTGTTAATACTGTTGATTCTGTCTCATGTGACTTTTTCTCTCATGTTTTTATTTTTATTTCTATCTTTTACTGCAAGCTTGTGTATCTTGGGACTTCTTCTGTGGGAATTCTCTGAAGCCCATGTTTACAGTGAATTTATTGAGGAAGAATTTAGTCTTGAGATATTTTAGGCAACCAGGGATTGACAGTTGCCCTCAGAGAAAATCCCAAATTTGGTGCCTATTTGTCTCTTGTAATTTTGTTTCTTATTTTACTGTTTTTTTTTTTAAGTATGCTTATTTTTGGTGAGGAAGAGTGGCCTTGAGCTAACATCTGTTGCCAATCTTCCTCTTTTTTTTTTTTTCTCCCCAGAAGCTCAGTGTGTAGTTGTATAGCCTAGCTGTAGGTAATTATAGTACTTCTTTGTGGGATGCTCTTGCGACATAGCTTGATGAGTGGTGCACAGGTCCATGCCCAGGATCTGAACTGGCAAACTCCGGGCTGCTGAAGTGGAGAGCATGAACTTAACCGCTTGGCCACGGGGCTGGTCCCTGTGTTTCTTATTGTTTTTCACTTCTGATTAAATCCTTGACATTACCATCTATAAAACCACGCTCTTAAGAAAACAATGCTTTCTAGGGGCTGGCCCTGTGGCCTCGTGGTTGAGTTCGATGTGCCCTGCTTTGGCGGCCTGGGTTCATGGCTTCAAATCCCAGGCACGGACCTACACCACTCATCAGCCATGCTGTGGCAGTGACCTGCATACAAAGTAGAAAAGTAGAGGAAGATTGACACAGATATTAGTTCAGGGCTAATCTTCCTCAAGCAAAAAAAAAAAAAGAGAGAGAAAGATTGGCAACAGATGTTAGCTCAGGGCGAAACTTCCTCAGCGAAAAAACCCCAAAAATGATGCTTTCTAATATTTTTCTGGAACTTTAAGGTATTCTGTTTTTGGAAGAATATTTCTGTACATCTAGTCTACAATATCTCTGGAAAACCAAAGTGCCCATTGTCTTTATATTTAAAATAAAGTTCATCAGGGGACGTCTTCTGTAATCTCAAGCATAGGAGTGGAGGTGCTTTGGGTTAATGGCTGGGGAGTTGCCTTTCCACATTGAACTCAGGCCTCAGAGGCCGGGATAAGTCTCTGGGGGAGCAGACCATCCTGGCTTCATCCCCAGGCTGAGTGGCTGCTGACCAGATGGGAAGGAATAGATAGTCTCAGGTCATTAGAGAACTCGGTTAAAACAAGAAGCACAAAATTGGGTTTTGGTTTTTCATTCTTTTACTGTTCCAAATCCAGGGGCTTTTCACAGAATAGTTTTATTCTGAAAGCGATGGCTTGATGTAATAATAAAAACATCAGCATCAATATTCAATATAATTGAAAGGCTTACCCTGTGAAAAGGGATTTATATTCATTATCTTAATTTTGACAACAATCCAATAAATAAACTAAGGTTCAGAGAGATTAAAAATCTGCCCAAGATGCATAAATTGTAAGTGGTAGATCGTGGACGCACCGCTCAGGGACCCAAGCTACTGTGCTGATCTTCTCTCTTGATTAGTTGAAGTCATTGACAGATAAAGAAGGTTCTGGGTTAATGCCTCTCCAACTCAAGCCCGTAGGCCAACAATACTTCTCGGTGGCCCTTTCCAGCTCTCTCCTAATTTTATGCATCTTATGCATTTAACTGTTCACCGACTGATCATTTATTGAGTACCAGTGACACAAAATGCACGTGACCTAGCTCTTGTCTTTACATGTAAAACTATATAAAAAGTATTTATTTATGTAAATAAGTACCACACTAAGAGTTAAACTTAATAATAAAATGCGTTAGCCATGGGGTGGCACCATTTGAGTGTTCAAGGAAAACCTATGAAAGATGAAGAGACCTATAAGCTGGAAGGGCATTTTAAAGAGAGGGAACAGCATTTTCAAAAGCATGGAAATATGAAACAGCCCTGTTCGTTTGGTGAACTGAAAGTATTTTGGCCTGGCTGGAGCACGGGTGTGTGTAAATAGTGTTGGGCAAAGAGGATGGAAAGATGTGTAGGGTTAGAATATGAAGATCTTGCATGCTTTGCTAAGGAGGCTGGACGTGATGCTGTAAGATCAATTAATGTTGCCACAGATATGCTGCATAACAACCACCACGCAACCTCAGCAGCATGCAGCATTTACTACGCACATGTTTGGGATTGTTGGCTAGGTGGCTCCTGCTGTTACCGATTGGGCTCATTGTCATGGCTGGGGGTTGGCCGGATGTCAGCTTAATCTAGGATGGTCTCTGCTGGGATGGCTGGAGCAACTCAGCTCTGCTCCAAGTCTTTCATCCTCCTGCAGGCTAGCATGTTCTTATGGGGATGCCAGGGCACAGGAGGGGGATCACCCAGTCACTCAAGTGCTTTCTCAGCCTCTGCTTGTGCCACGTTGTTAATATGCTGTTGACCAAAGCTAGTTACAAGACTCATCGAGACTCAAGCATTGGGCAAGCAAACTGTACCCCTTTAGTGGGAGGAATGTTGAAATGATATAGCAAAGGCTGTGGCTCTGGCGGGGGCAAAGAACTGGGGCCTTTGATATAATCAGCTGACTGCAGACCACCTGCCTTAGAGCTATCAGGGGTGACTGTCAGTAACAGAGGCCTGAGCCCAATAATGTTTGGTCCAAGTAAAAATTGCAGATGCTGAATCAGAATGGGAGCGGTCTGGCTGGGCACCTGCATTTTTTACAAGCTTGCCGATGGGTCCTTCTATTTAGAAAATAAGAGAACTGCTGCTGTAGGCTTTTAAACATAGAAGAGACGTAATTGGACTTGCTTTTAGAAAAGTCTCTCTTTAGCTCCAGTGTGAATAATACATTGGGTGGACTTGGGGAGTAAGACCGAAGGCAAGAAGGCCAGTTAGGAGGCCGTTGCCACAGTTCAGGCAGTTCCAGGCCCTGGCTGGTGGTAAGGCAGCCTTGGGTTTGGATTCTGGTTTGGCTGTTTGCAAGCTCTGAGGCCTTGGTAAGCTATGACGGTAGGCTAGGATGGTATGATGCTATGGTAAGCTCTCTCAGGCTCAGGTTCTTTATCTCTACAATGGGAAAAGTCATCATCCTCCTCGCCCACCTGGCACACAGTGCTTGCACTGGCAAGGGAGAAGATGACGAGTGCAGGGTGTCAAGGCCGTAAACATAAGTGGAAACCCCTGCCCATCAAGGAGACTCCAGGCTCTCAAAGTGCCCATTGAACATCGTGCACAAGAGGTGCTTAACACAGGCTGTTTCACAAGAGTTTATACTTCCAAATATATCTTAGATTTTCCTTAAGAAGAACAAAAGAGAAGAGAATGGGAGGCTGCTCCTTTTAGTGGAGTCTTTGGGTCCCCAGCAAACACCGCATCAAACCCAGACCTTCTACCTGTGTTCTCTGTGCTTCCTGGACCACCGCTTTCCTGGTTACAGGGTTCTCTGGGAGGCTCTGGGTGGGATCTAGTTCGGTGGGAGATGGGAGGGGTCCAGGCAGGAGAACTACGTGACCCAGGCCTTGCAGTTCAGTGACAAAGGGCCTCATATTAGACTTCTGATAGTCCTTGCCTGTGAGCTTATGCAGGCAGTTACACTGACAAGAATGAAGCAGGAAAGCATGCTCATCTAACTTTAAATACTCCACCTCGCTTTGGCAATTCCTCATTCTTTAACATCCTGGGATCTTACAAATAGGACCTTATCTGAGGCCTCCTTTGATTTCTAGTAGGGCTGGGTTTGGATGTGCAGGCCTTGGGAGCTTCTAGGTGCCTTTTACCTAGCTCAAACCTAGGTGGCTAATAATGGGGCCTGGTCTCTTGGGGGCAAATCTGTGCCACATCCCAGGCTATGGATGTTTAAATGAAATGGCCCGTCATACTTGCTTGGCTAGGCCTTGAGCTAAAACATTAATTGCCCAGCAGGACCAGAGAGAAGCCCTGAGGATATAGGGTGGGGGGTTCCTCCTTAGAGCCGCAGAGCTGTGTTGGGAGGAGGCTATGGAAGTAAGGAGCCGGGCACTGATGACAACAGAGGTGATGGCAGCTGGAGGAGGGAGAAAATCTCCAGGCTGTTTCTGTGCCATCTGTTGGGAACAGTGCACTTCTTATGACCCAAGTCCTGGAAGCGTTGCAAGCAGGCAGGCTGATTAATTATTTCCCTGGGGTCTCCCTAACAGGGGAT
This sequence comes from Equus przewalskii, assembly GCF_037783145.1. Taxonomy (NCBI): domain Eukaryota; kingdom Metazoa; phylum Chordata; class Mammalia; order Perissodactyla; family Equidae; genus Equus; species Equus przewalskii. The sequence continues at coordinate 66,726,827 of NC_091838.1, read as the reverse complement.
AGAAACTGATGCTTGGTGGGCGCGAAAGAGGGGCCAAACCTTTCAACTAGTAGGGAATTTGTTTCCTGGCCTAACTGCAGCCACATGTGAAGGTATAGAAAACATATGTGCCTCTGATAAAAGATCGCAGTTAAAGTAAAGACTAGAAAGAAACCAGCACAACAGCGTCCTGTTTCTCATCAAACACCAAGCTCCACATTTTCAAATGCTCTGTGTTACTGGAGGATGTTTAGCAGCATTCCAACAGAGCCGGGCTCCGTCTCCATTAGCACTTTGGTGTGTTTCTATTGCCTGCTGTCGATATCTAGTGAAATCAGTCATTTATCATGGTGGTTCCTAAGCCTGGTAGCCTCTCCAGTCCACTGAACTCATGGGAGTAGCCGTTGGAAACTGGACTTTTAAACAAGCTCCTCTGGCTGATTCTTGTGCAGAGGGCAGGCCTTGAATCTGTCTGTGAATTGAGAGATAGACAGCTACAGGTTTAGAGAGAATATGTGGAATAAGGGACTATGCTGAGTTGCTGGTAACAGAGAAAATTTCACGTGAATTACATATACTTGACTTTTTCTTTAGATGCGAGTAAGGAAAAGGATGGGGAAGGCCGACCCAATGGCCGAGTGGTTAAGTTCACATGCTCTGCTTCAGAGGCCCAGGGTTTTGCCGGTTCAGATCCTGGGCGTGGACCTAGCACCGCTCATTAAGCCATCCTGAGGTGGCATCCCACATAGCAGAACTAGAAGGACCTACAACTAGAATATACAACTATGTACTAGGGACTTTGGGGAGAAGGAAAAAAAGAAAAAGATTGGCAACAGATGTTAGCTCAGGTGCCAATCTTTAAAAAAACGAAAAGGATGGGGAAGTGAACAGATGATGGCAGGGAGGAATAAGAGAAAGGTATTCATAAGAGCTGAGGGTCATTATAAGAGCAATAAACATGCCAAGAGCAGTAAGTCTTTGAAATAATAAACTATCAGTAGATTCTCATGTCTGTTAATGGAATCATCATCCAGTTAGTCTCCCAAGCTAGAAAGCTTAGAGAAATCTGCAGCTCCCACATTCTTTTCTCCTTCCATTCCAAGTGATCACCAAATCTTGTTCATGGACTGTGTCATCATGGCTGGTTGCTTAGTTTACAGCCATGCCTTCCTCCTTCCTTGTTAACAGACCCTGGGGTTTGCTTGGGAATTAGGAAGCAAGGTATTCAGCTGGACTATTGCAGTAGCTTCTTCTGTGGTCTTTTGGTCAACAGACTCTCTCTCCTTTCATTTGTCTTCTACCATGACTTGGGAGTGATTGTCCTTAAAAAAATTTTAATGAACTTACTTTTCTGCCCAGGAAAAATCTCTTTTTGTTTTTTTATTGCAAACAGGATAAAATAAAAACTCCTTAGGATGGTTCTCAGTTTGGTACTGAATTTCTTCTCCAAAATCATCTCTATAGTGAATTAAAGATGGTGGCAAATTCCTTGACCCTTCTTTTTTAGAGAGGTGGGTTCCGTGTGCCTCCCTTTTGTTTCTGGGTGGGCTTTGTGACTATTTTTACCAATATAATATGGTGGAGGTGACACTTTGCCTGTTTCTGGCCCAGGCTTTAAGAAACTGTCAGCTTCCATTTTCTGTTTCTTAGAATCTTTTTTCCCCCACAGGTAGCTCTGAGACATTATGTAAGAAGTCCAACTACCCTGACAGGCTAGGTGTAGGTGCTCTGGTGACGGTCTTAGCTGTGTCTAATTTTTTTTTATCCACTCCTGCAAAAATGCCAGACACGTGAATGAAGCCATTTGGACTCTACAGACCAGACCATCTGCCAACTGAATATCAATGAGTGACCTCCATTGATACCACTTGGATCATAAGAATCTCCCAGCTGAACACTGGCCCAACTCTTGATGCACAAATTTGTCAGATATGGTAAAATAATTGTTGTTTTAAGCCTCTAAGTTTTGAAGGTAATTTGTTATGCAGCAATAGGTAATTGGAACAATCTTCCATCAGTCTTTCCAAGCAATCCACACCCTAGTTATGTGCAACTATCATCAGTTTCCTAAACACTTTAAGTTCTCATTCTCTTTTTTCCAGGAATGCCCTTTTTCACCTTCCTTACTTGGCAAACTCCTGCTCATCCTTCAGATACCACTCGGATATTAGCTCCCCTATGAGGTTCATTGTTGAACAATTGAATGAAAGAAATCTTTTCTGCTCCATCCTATGTTGCCATGAGGTCTTGGCAGGTACCACTTTTAAAGCCATATGGCATAGTGATTAAGTATTTATCTTCTTTAATAGTCTGGTAATTCTTGGAGGGTAGGAATTGTGTCTTGTTCATCTTGGCATATCCTTGAGCATAGTGTCTGGGTACATAGTGGGTACACAAGACATGTTTATTGAATGAAGGGGGCACTCAGTAAACAAAAACATGAAAGAGCATTTTGATCTGTACATTTTTTGAAGCTTCAATCATGCCCTATGGGCTTCTTCCAGTTAGATTCATACAGGAAATAGAACAATAAACTATTGGTTCCTTCTGTCTTTAGAGAAACCCTGAGTCTTTGACAGCCTGGAGAGTTAGGTTGGCCCGTCAACATGTTGGAAAATAATAGCCCAACTACCTAGAAGATGGAGGTACTCCTGGTATACAAGTCTGGTGGATTGAAAGTGGTATATTTTCTGAGGTTTAAAGAGGGAACAGGATATAATATAAAGAGCTTTGGCTTGGGAAGAAGGATCCGTGCCAGGTGTGGCCTCTGTGCTGTCACTGAGGGATTTGGCCAAGTTGCTTTATCTCTTTGGGCCTCAATTTCCTCTTGTGAAGAGTGGCATTGGGCCGGATGACATATCAGTTAGCTCTCAGCTCTGACATTCTGTAAACCTGGCACTAACCTGGACCATTTCACTTATGTTATCTAGTTGAGGTAGCTGACTCCTGAATGTCTACCTCCTCATCCCTTTGCTGACTCCTGATCCCTTTGTGTCTTGGTGGCAGCCACAGAGAATCACCTGCTTTATAGGATCTTCCCAGGGTAGAAGTTTCTGTATGGTGGTAGATCAGCTCTGTAGACCAGGGCTGCCTCTACTCACAGACTGATTTCCCCACAAGTTGATTTAAGGTGTTCAATAAAGATCTTCCTTTGATACCCTATCCCCTCCCCAGAAGTACCTACCATACTGGCTTGCCGAGGGGTCTGAAATGCTAGTTCGAATTTTTCCCTTAAGGAATCAAAGGTCCTCAGTTCAAATGAAAACAGAATGAAATCGTTAGCAGCCATTAAAATCTTGTGTGAATGAGTTTATCATATCAGCTCCCTCACTCTGATTTCTCTAGAACTTTTTAATCTGCTATCCCATCTAAATCTGCACAGTAATTCATGTTACAGATGTGGAAATTTGAGTGTCCCCAGGGGAAAAATCCAGGGATCCAGTCCAGTTTTCCAATTCCTAATTGTAGTATACTCTTTCCAAAATATCACACTGCTTTTTCTGGCAGAGTTTGAAGGAAACGATAGTAAGGACAGGTACGTTTTGGTGGAAGGAAGAAAAGATATAGGGAGAACCTCTCCTGCATCAAATGGGACACCTCCAGAGCTTAGATGTTGCTTACATAGCAGCAAGTAGGACCAGTATGAAGACACTATCTGCCTGGAAGGGAGTCTAAAAGGGACTGTGAGAGAGATTAATGGAGCAGTCTAGAAGGCCCACTTTGCCAGTGTGGTATCATGAACTGGACTTTGAATAAGAATATTTGGACTTGGTCCCTCCTGGCAATGTGACCTCAAGGAAATCACTTAACCTCTCTGAGCTAAGTTTCCTCAAGTATAAAAGAGAGATCATATCATCCACCTTGTGGAGTTAGCGTGAGGATAGAAAAATGGTATGCAAGTACTCGGAAATCAGTACCTTCTAGTAGTGTTCATATTAGTGTTATTGCATCATAGGTAAAATTCCTGGTAGATAATAACTGATAGGCTGACCCACAATCAATATAATGGTTTATTTCCTAAAAGCAAGTAGACAAGATGCTTAATTTATAAGATCACTTAATTTGTAGGTCTTCAATATTTCACTCAGATTTGGGTCTCATCTTTGCAGCAGTACATTTGGTACCTAGTAATGTCTTCTACTTTATTTCATGGTGTATTGATAATAAGGGCTATTATTTATTGAAGGTTCACATATTAACACATTATTGCTGCCAACAGTAAGCTGGGAAATGCCCATGTCTCATGTCTCCTGGGAGAAACGCAGACTGAAGATCTTTCTGGCCCGTGTCAATACCTCCACTCTCTCTCTCTCCTCTCCATCTTTGGATTTGCTTTTCCTTCTGCCTAGAATATCACTTCCCTCCCCTCATCTGCTTTTCTGGGCTCTCTCTGTTCACCCTTCCAGTCTCAGTGTAAATGCCACTTCTTCTGGGACACTGTCCCTGATGGCCTGGACTGAGGTAGGACTCCCTTGACCCTCTCTCATCATGACGCTCATCAAGCCTCATGCTAATTCCACTTTCTGTCTACTTTCCCCATGAGATTTCCCCATGAGATCTTTGAGAGCAAACACATCTCTCTTGTTCATTAACTATGTCCCTCACACCTAGTTTAAGGCCTGGCAAATATTGGTTAAATGAGTGAGGATGTTGACTTGTTCCAAAAAGACAAGGATCAACTTAGAAAAGTGCAATAGAATGTGAGAAAAGAATGCCTATTCAAATGCAACAAATGATAGGAAAACAAGGTTTAGGACTGGGAAAGTAGGATCAGGGAGAAAGTCAACGAGCAGATGTCTCAAGGCAGGAATGAGCTTGGCATTTCTGAGGAACTGGAAGACTGGCCAACATGGCTGGGTGGTGGTGGGCAAGTGGGTGAGTAATGGGAGCCGAGACCAGAAAAGAAGCAGGGGTTAGATCAAATAAGGCCTCGTAAGCAAGAAAAACTAGCTTGGATTCTAAGTCTCTTGAGAAGCCATTGGGTATGAAGGGGTTGGAGGGAGAAGGAAGAAACTGGATGAGTTAATTGGTGAAAGAGAATTAAATTCTCATTTCCGACAATACAGAGAAAATAGATAATGTCTAAAGTGGATAATTCCACAAGGAGCAGAGTCAGCATATTATTTTGAAACATGGACATACATACCAGAAGAAGCAACGATAAAAATTGAAAATGGGGGCCTATGGATAGCAGGAGTTGAGAGTGCCTTAGGCCGAGGACAGATCATGCTGTTTTTGTGACACACTTTACTACTACTTGATTTTTAAACTTGATGTGTGTGTTTCCTTAAAAATTAAACATTTATGGAAAAAAGAAAAAAGAAAAAACGAGCTGCAGCATGCTCCCTCTCTCTATCCAGAACACAGGTTTACGGTGAAGCCAATGAAGCTTAAGTTTCTGGACTCTCACTTGTCAAAACCTGGAGGGGCCCTAGCAATGTTCACATTTTGTTTTTATAAAATTTGCAAAATTAAGGTGTTTGAACCCAGGTAGATTAAGACCATTGTCTTTTTCTACTCTGATCCCCTCTTTGGCACATTTCCCCACATAGAACATTGCTTGAGGGGCCCTGGGTATTCTTGGGATCTAGCTAAGGGGATATTGAGTTGAGCTTACATCTGGCCTGTGCTTGGGGAATATATTTGTGTAGCTTGCAGTCTCTTCTGTGTATGGTGTTGTCTTCACTGGCTGTCTCAGTTGAGATGGATTCCAGGAATTCTCCTCTCCACCGAGCTGACTCACCAGGTGTCCTGACACAAAATTCAGGGACAGACGTAGTCTCACCATTGGACTTGTTCTAGAGTCCTGGCACAGGAAGCGTGTGAGAATCTTTAAGTTTAGTCACTACACAAGAAAACTTAAGAGTTTGAAATTTTACAACTCATATATGAAACAAACTTAATAGAGGCATCCTAAAATCTCATCACAATCCTAAAACTTACCTAACATGACTAATATTGAGTTGTGAAGCTGAAAGGAACTTTTCTAAACGATGAATAAAAATGCACTTTTCAATCAGCATGCTAGATGAACACTGAATTATCTTCTTTTTTTTTTCTTGTGAGGAAGATGGTCCCTGAGCTAACATCTGTGCCAATCTTCCTTTACTTTGATGTGGGACGCTGTCACAGCGCGGCTTGATGAGTGGTGTGTAGGTCCGTGCCCAGGATCCGAACCTGCAAACCCCGGTGGCCAAAGAGGAGTGGACAAACTTAACCACTATGCCACCAGGCTGGCCCCCTGAATTATCTTTTTATTCCCTGCATAGATAATATTACATAAAAGAGGTGATCAAAGGCAGCTGAAATATCTAGAAAAGAACTATTAGATGTGTAGACAAGGCAATTAGTTAATAAAGGACAGCATGCTTTTTTTTTCCGGTGGATTTTGTGAAGTTTTTAGTATCAGCTTTTTGGAATTTGTCCTTTATTGTCATTTCTGTTCTCATGCTGATTAAATATTTAATTTTGTACTGATTTTGTATAATAATTTTGCATTCTTTTTCTTAAAGGGGCTCCCCAATTTCTGTAAGCTTTGGGTCCACAAAACCCGACCTGCCCCTGGTGAAGAGCTGTTTATTTTTCCTGTGTAAAATAGGGATTACAAAGACATGTGGCTGCTGTGCAGAAGCTGGTTGGTGAATGGTGACGAAGAAGGTTGGGGGGGGGGATCAGGAACACTTAGAATAGGTCTTAAAAACATAGGTTGAAGTCTTTTATTTTTTAATTGAGGTGAAATTCATGTAAAAGAAAACGAGTCATTTAAAGTGCACAATTTAGTACATTTATAATGTTGTGCGGCTAGCATCTCTGTCTAGTTCCAAAACATTTTCATCACCCCAAAGGAGACCTGTATCCATTAAGAGGCACTCCCCATTCCCACGCCCCCCTCAGCCCCTGGCAACCCCCAAACTGCATTCAGTCCCTGGGAATTTACCTTTCCTGGATGTTTCATTTAAATGGAATCATACAACCTGCCACCTTCTGGGTCTGGCTTCTCTCACTTAGCATAATGTTTTCAAACTTCATCCATCTTGTAGCATGATCAGTACTTCATTCCTTTTAAATGATATACTGGAGCCAGCGCCTGTGTGAGACTCAGCGTGTGCGTGTGTGTACCTGTGTGTGTATATTTCAATACAGTTCATTTGGAAACTATTTTCCAGTTCAGATGAGTTGAAAAAACATTTATTCATTCGAGTGCCTATCACGTGCCAGGTACTGAGCTAGGCGCTGTTCTATTTTCTTTATAACCACAGCTTTTGGGGGAGAAGGAGCGAAGCTGAGGACCCTCGCTTACATCCGAGAGCCTGTGCCAAACCCGTGAACCCCACTATCACGAGCCTCACAGCCCACTCTAGTGATTTTGCCCCAGGAACTTTTGTCATCTTTTTACCAATATCTGGGGGAGGGTGGGGAGAAGAGGTGGTCAGAGAGGATGTAAAGTTTACCTCAGGATAACTACCCGTGGTTGAACTGACATAGGAAAAGAAGACAATAAAATTTGAATTTCAGGACAGCATTTGGAATTCCCTCTGACTTCCTGCCAGGACACCCGTCTGCTGGAGGGATGGAGGAGGGGCTCAGGGGGCAGTCACACAGCAGGACCGCATGCTATTGTCCTCTCCTTGTGTTAACTTTTATGACCTTTGCAAGTGAGCTTGGGATTTGTTAAGGCAGTGAGTGAATGCATTAATATATGGTGTTTTGGACTGAATGTTTGTGTCCTCTCCCTAAATTTATATGTTACAGTCCAAAGCGCCAGTGTGATGGTATTAGGAGGTGGGGCCTTTGGGAGGTGAGTAATTAGGTTTAGATGAGGTCATGAAGGTGGAGCCCCCAGGATGGGATTAGCATCCTTATAAGAAGAGAAAGAGACACCAGAGTTCTCTGTGGCTGCCATGTGAAGATACGGGAAGAAGGCAGCCATCTGCAACCCAGGCAGAGGGTCTTCAAGAAGAAATGAACATGCTGGCACCTTGATCTTGAACTTCCCAGCCTCCAGAACTGTGAGTAATAAACGGCTTTTGTTTAAGTCACCCAGTCTATGGTATTTTGTTATAGCAGCCCGAGCTCGCTAAGACTTTAGCAGCCCCAGGTAAGTGGCGAGTAGCATTTATTGATTGATATCATTCTCATTTGCTCTTGAACTTTGCTTCCATTCGCCTTTCCTTAAGCACCGCTGGGGGTTCACCGTGGAAGGCTCGTGGGCCAATGGGAACTCTGAACTTTCAGGCTCTTCTTGTATCTGCCTTTGTCAATTGGTTTTCCCCGGGCAGAGAAATAACCAATCAACTGAACAGTCAACCCCTGTGTGTTGAGCTTTCTCAGGAAGCTGAGTCCTGTGCTTGGCACAGCTCTGCTTTGTTTGTTTAAGCCTCAGAAGTACTGCAAGAGGATGGATTATCATCTCCATTAAAGACAAGGAGATCAAGACTCAGGAAAGTGAATGAGCTTCTAAGAGCACACAGTTAGTAAGCCACAGAGCTGGAATTCCAGGCCAAGGCAGCCTCCATGCAAGTGTGGCATTCCTGATTGACATTCTAGCTCGGGAATACAGCCTGCCCCTGGAACTGCCAGAGGTTAAAAGAAAATCTTCTTTCTATTTTGGAACTTCTCAGACCCAAAGTTATTACTGTATTCCGTATGCAGGGGAGTTTTAAGTTTTTTCCTTTTAAATTTGAGAGGTGTTTCCCCTACAAGAAACAATAAAGTTTGGATTTAAACGTCAATTAATGCACCGAGACAAGGAATCCGGACGTACAGCTGGAGAGTGGGAAAGCCTGCCAGGCAAGGCATTCATCTTGGAAGTAATTGCGTATTTTACTTGGCTTTGGCTTTCTGGAACGAGATCTTTGAAAAAGGGCTTTTGAATTTTAAATCACTTTCAATCCGGTGGTGTGGCCTAGGTCTTTGCGTGAGCCGTGGTGGGGACATTTATCTCAATAGAGAATGGAGAGTTGATGAGCCATAAATTCTCCCACTCAGCACCCTGGATTGGGTTTTCCTTTCTTGCAGCTCAGATGGGAGCTTCCCCGCCTTGACTAGTCATTCAGACAGGCTGCAGCCAGCAGGGGCCTAGAGAGGCTCCGGAAGACCATGAGCCCAGCTGGCCTGGGAGGAGGCACCAGCTCTTCCTACTGGGAAGATGTTGTGTACTTCCTGCTGTTTCAGATACTTCCCTTCTGTCCTGCGGTGGGCAAGTTATGCAAAGGGAACACTTACTGGGTCCCCTCTTCTCCTGGGGCAACGTCACATGGCAGATCCATGAAGCCGTGAGGGGCATCTGGCTCCTCTTAAGTTGTGCACACATTCTGGATCCCATGCCTTCTGCAAAAAGTTTGGACCAGCTCTGTGTAAACTGATATGGTCATCAAAACTGGCTCCCATGAGCTGCTTCTTGGCGTTTTCATCTTCTCTCCTGGAATATTCCTTCCCTGCCTCCAGGTGTCCGGCATCCTTCTGCTTGCCCTCCTAACTGCTCTTCTCTTAGGCTCTACTTGCTCTCCCCTTACCAAAATATACTCAGAAAATTCTTCATCCAAATGGAGTTAGATAAAGTTCAAACCAAGTTTGCCAAGCAAATTCTGTACTCTGGGCCCTGCTTAACCCTTGGCTTTGGCTTTGATATAACAGCCATGTCATACTCTGGACAGCTTGAATTGGACACTGAGTGAGTCATTCTCTTGACCCTCTCACCTCAGGGCCTTTGCACTTATTGCTCCCTCTGCCTAAAAGGATTTTTCTAGCCCTCCTTCACTTTTGCCTGGCTGCCATTACTTAGCCCTCAGTGTCATCTTGGATGTCCTTTTACAGGGAAAACTTGTTCTGAGCCCCCAAGACTAGGTTGGGTGCTCATTGCACTCTGCTCCTCCTACTCAATGTTTCCTGCTTTCTTGTAAGTCTTCCTCACTACACTGATCTCCTCAAGAAGAGCGATTGTACCCCTTGACCTAGCAAAGTCACCCATTAAATATTTTTGAATAAATGAATAATGAATGATGTACAAGTGACCACTATTTTTTGGCTTTTTTTCCCCCACAAATCTGCACTTCAACAGGCTTAACTCTAAGGTGACTTTGAGATCAGTCAAGGAAATCCAATTTTTTCTACTTTGCATTCAAGTCTTCTCTACTTGTCTCACTTCTTTGGAGAGGTGGTGGCTTCAGAGGTGAGGTCCCAGCAAAGGAGCATTCCATGACCTATAGACACCAGAATGCATTTTGCTTGCAAAAGGTCAAGTTTGATAGAATTGACCAGACCAAGAAAATTAATTGAAAACTTTGTGATGGAGAGTTGTAGGCAGTCATCTCGAAGGATGTGCAGAACACAAATAGGACCCTCTCTGCTGCATGTGCTACCACGCAACTGGGCACTGGACACAAGGATCCCTACAACGGTGGTCACAGGAAAACCTAATGTCTCCAGGATTGTGTGTGTCAGAGGAGCTGTGTGACTCTACTTCTTGATGGCCTTTTCTGCCTTTCATGTCTCACAGGATGTGTTTGCTTGGGAGAAGATGGGTCACATGGAGAGTCCTAATTGCAAGGGGGTCTGGGAAATGAAGCATTTAGCATTCAGCTGGGTACATGGGAAGGCGCTCTATATGGAGGCTGGAGTACTGAATGATGCAGTTTGTAATATCTGTCCTACGATGAGATGGAAAGTCCAACTAGGGATGGGAAATTTAGTATAATTACCTCTAAGCTAGCCCTAAGTTTATATTTACAAGACAGTAGTTATTATTCAATGCAATCCCATTTTAGTTAGAAAACAAATACTACACGTGTACATATCTGTTTCCAAAAACATCGACAAAAGTGTACATGTCTAAACATCAGAGGCTCGATCATGAAGGCTGGCCTGGGTTTGAGTATTGACAAAAACAATGACCAGACTTGGCTGGGTTCCTGTTACTTCATTCTGCTACCTGGACAGCAGACTAGTTGTCCGAATGATGTCATTGAGATCGAGGACACATGACGGTGTAAGACAATGTGGCTTCTAGGGATCTCCTTAGTTCCTGAAGCAGAGTGAGGGACTTGGTCTGGTTAGAAGATCCCAGAACCACTTCCCTGTCTTCATTCTTTAAAGACCAGGGGAAGATTGGGGACAGTCCAGCGCGTGTTCCCTAGACCTAATGTTCCAGGTTCATAATTTTTGCTACATCACAATTACATAACTAAAAGGCTCTGCACTGTATTACTTGCCCTTGCTGTACTCCTGGGCCTCCTTGAGTTTTGAGTATAGCTGGCTTGACCATGACTTACCACTGTAAACGGTGATGTTCTCAAGTGGGTGTGATGTGAAGGGAGGAGGGAGAGACCATTATTGTCCAGTTGGACATAACAGATGAACTTATCAAACCACTTGGCATCATATTCATATAATGATAAAACCTCCATGTTTAGCTTTCCCCTATGATATATTTTTAAATAGCCAGTGGTAGAAAATTTCAACAAAATAAAAACCTGCTGGACCATTAAAAATGTTCTAGAGCAAATGGGTGAAGCTCAGATATCAGAATCACTAGGTTTGGATGGGATGTGGAGTAGAGGAGAAAACACAAGATCATTAGGTATATGAAATGTTACATTCTCCGCTCATTGAGATGACGAGTGATGAGAAGAGCTGGTCCGGGAAGGGAAGAGTGTTCATGGGGCAGCTCATTTTGACTACTCCTCTTTTAAGGCCACATGGTGTGGTGGCTAAGAGCACCGGTTCTGGGGCTGGACTAGCAGGCTGCAAGCCCTGGCTACATCACTCATTAGCTTTAAGACCTTGGAAAATTTACTTAACCTTTCTGAACCTCAGTTTCCTCATCTTTAGAGTAAGGTTATAATAAGACTGTTTACTTCAAGGGGTCATGATGAGGATTAGGTGAGGTAATTTATGTAAAGTGCTTAGCCCCAAACCTGGTACAAAGTAAATGTCCCATAAATGCTGTATGTAATTTTTATTGCGTTAAGACTCTTGGCATGAGAAGGACCTTTGTGGCCAAGGTCGGGGGCATGGTACAAATGTCTGGTCCTTGGTACCATGGCTTTTTAAAAAGATACATAAGATATAAAAAGGGAGACAACAGATACCTAAGACTTGTAGAACCAAATTGAAGAAACATACAAAAAAATCCACAATTAATTGTGATGACTGAGGAAGATACTCCAAGGACCATGGTTTTTTGGAGGAACTCAATCATGTTTTCCAAATGGATTTGAGGCGTCTTAAAATAGAAGACGTTGGTACTATATGTTTGATAAAACTGAACTCTGACATTAAGACAAAGGAAAAGAAGAAGGACGTAAGTTACAAATGGAAATACCTGTGATTGAACATCAAGCTTACATCAGACAATGTTTAAAGACAAATGGAATGCTGTACTTATTTTCAGTTGAGTTTTTATGGATTGAGGCTGTAGTGGAGAATGTTGGTAGGACAGAAGACTCTGTCACGGCTAAAGGAAGCAGGAGAAGCTTGTAAGACAGGGGGTAATAGAAGAGGTACAGGCCATATTAGTAAGTTGGGTGATGCTAGTGTGAAAGTGGTTTTACGTTTAATGATTTTAGCTAAATGTTTTGTAAGACTGTTTGACAGCAGTGATGAAGGTTCCTCATCCTGTCCTCTTGCCCCAGCTGCACCGCCCCTCCACAAATGTCCATCTTCCATATTGTGGACTGATCTCCACCTACCTCTCTTTCTCTCTCTCTCTCTTATCTACCTGTCTGTCTGTCTGTCTATCTATCTATCTATCTATCTATCTATCTATCTATCTATCTATTTATCTATCTATCTCTCTCTCTCTCTCCTTTTAGTTTCCTGGTAAAACACGGAATGCACAGAATAGTTAGACAGCATACATACCAAAACCAGCATGTGGTTCCTTGCTAGGCCATTGGGATCCACCTCTTCTGAATTTAGGAGATGAACTCTGCTTTAAATCTATTGTTTTCCACAAAAATAAGCAACTCTTCTTGCCTTCAGCTCCTTCCTATAATTGGTGCAATTAGTGAGAGTTTGATGACTGATGGAATAAATACATTTGATTGAACAATGAACACTTCTATGATTGATCCCCTTCCAAGGCCTTCCCTTCAGACTTATACAGTCGCCCCACCTTGGCACTGCTTGCTGAAACACATCTGAAACTCATCCTTTGAAGTCACCTTCAAACAGTCTGTTGGTTGGATCTGATGGTTTCTGGGGTGTCAGATGTGTTTCCTTTCATGGTCTGTTTCAATCTGAGAATCAGCCAGAAGTCAAGAGGTGACAATTTAGGTGAAGCTGAGAGTTGCAGTATGACATGAACATTTTTACTTGCCAGAAATTGTAATATGGTGCATGATATGTTAAATTTTATGCCATTCAAAATTCTTGCTAACACGAATAAAGCTGTTGATGGATTGGTGTCAATCAATGACATTCTTGAGGGAATTTTCCTGGAATAAGCCCCATCCCCTGAGGTTCTTCCTTTACCCTGTGATCATTAATCATGGGCTCATTCACTGAACTTTTCAGTAGAGACAATTTAGGTCAACTGGGCTAAGCCCTATTGTCATATTACTTACTTCTTAAGGACAGACTGTTGTTTACGTACGTGTTTCTAGAATTAACCTGGGTCCTTGACTTTGTTTCTCTTTTCTCTATTGGAGCTCTGCCATATCAAGCTCAGATGTCATTTAGTACTACGTTGCCCCTTAAGAGTTAGTTGAAATGGACTCAAATCCCACTTGGATGGCTGGTGGAAGTCTGGAACTTTCACAGTCTCTGTGATTCCTGGATCTTGTTTTCTCTTACTTCTCTTTGTCTTTAGTGTTCTGCTTTTGTCTGCATGTTTTTTCTTTTTTTCTTGTCTTGCTCTATGTTGGATGGAAAACTCCGCCTATCAAGATTTTCCACAAGAAATACAGTCACACAAAGCACTTTATATTTTTTGGGGGAGGGGGGGTTGGGAGGAGGGTAGATTTTATTCTAAATATTTGGATAAAAGATGTGTGTGGGCTGTGTGTTGTATCACGAGGAGAGATCCACTGCCTGTAGGATAGCCCTTGACCATGTGGATCACTCTGTCTCTCTCTCATTCTCCCCTTTCATATTCTGCTGACCCTTCCTTCCTTCATCCTTTCTACTCCATAGCCTTCTAGGAATGTTAAGGAAGGTTAAACGAGCAGCAATAACTCCCAAATTTATAAAGGCTCAAACATGATAGAAGATGAGTTTTTGCTGACTTAAGGTCCAAAATGATATTCCCGATCAAGGGAGCTCTTCTCCTCTGATTCAACTGCTGATTGAGCATCTTATGCTTCTTCTATCTCCTGGCTCAGCCATTTTCAGCATATGGTTTCCAAGGTCACCATGCCTGTCTGCATCCTGCTGTGGAAGGGGAGAGGACTCTGGAAATGGTGCATATCTTCTGTTCATGTTCTATTGGCTAGAACTCAGTCAAATGGCCAACACTGGGGAATTGGGAAATATAGTATAGCTGGCTTCCCCAGAAATAGAGTGTGGTAGACAGACTCTAAGATGGCCCCCAATGCTCCTCGCCTTTGAGCATTCGTGCCCTTGTGTAATTCCCTCCCCTGGAGCAATGGTGGACCTAGTGACTTACTTCTAATAAATACAATACAGTTCAGGTGATGGGATCTTATTTCCATGATTAGGTTACAAAAGACTATCACTTCTGTTTTGCCAGCAGACTGGCTCTTGCTGGCTTTGATGAAGCAGGCTACCATGTTGGGGAGATCCACGTGATGAGAAACTGAGATCTGCTTCTGGTCAGCAGCCAGCAAGGAGCTAAGATGCTCAGTCCAACAGCCTTTGAAGAATGGAACCCTGCCAACAATCACTGAATGAGCTGGGAAGCAGATCCTTCCTAGATGAACCCTGAGCTTGCTGTACCCAGCTGTCACCTTCACTGAAGCTTTGGGAGAGACCTGAAGCAAATGACTCAGCTAATCTCTGCATGGCATCCTGATCCACAGAAACAGCATGATAATAAATGAGTATTGTTTTAAGCTGCTATGTTTTGGGGTAATTTGTTATGCAGCAATAGGTAACTAATACAGAGAGGAACCTAGATTATGAACAGCTTGCCAGTCCCTGTCCCAAAGGCTTTTCTCATGGGAACAGATGCCTCAGGCTTCCCTACTCCCTCTGGGACCCCTGGAATGCTATGAATGCATACACAATGTGGCTTGGCCCCCCAGCACATAGCTTTCACATGATGACTATATTGGTTTCCTATTGCCACTGCAACACATTACCACAAACTTAGTGACTTAAAACAACACACGCTTATTACCTTACAGCTCTAGAGGTCAGAAGTCCACAATAAGTCTTATGGGGCTAAAGTCAGGGTGTTGGAAAGGCTGCATTCCTTCCAGAGGTTCTGAGGCAGAGTCCATTTTCTGGTCTTTTCTAACTTCTAGTGGCCACCTGTATTCCCTGGCGTGTGACCTCTTTCTCCACCTCCAAAGTTGGCAACAGGGCATCTTCAAATCTTTCTCTGACTCTGCTGCCTTCTTCAGTCACTTATAAAAGGCCCTTGTGATTGCATTGAGCCTAATTGCATAGTCCAGGTTAATCTCCCTCTCTTAGATCCTTAACTTAACCACATCTGCAAAGTCCCTTTTGCCAGTAACAGATTTGAGGTAACAGATTCCTGGGTTCTGGGGACTAGGATGTGGACGTCTTTGAGAGGAGAGGCCGTCTACCACTCCAATTGAGAATTTTCTGTCCTTTCCTGGTTTCCTATAACTTAATAAGCCACAGCAGTGATAACCTAAGAACTGTCAATTCCAGGAGGGACTGTGTATAAAGTTGGGGAAATTTGGCTTTTGTGTCCTGGTCTATTACGTCTATACCCTTTGCTCCAGTCTCAAATCTTGGATTTTACCTATTTTCAGGTTAATCTTTCTCTCCTTTTGGGAAGCCCCATTTTTAAAGATGTTAAGAGGATGAACAAGTTTTCCAGCACTGGAAGCAAGACAGAGGGCGGTGAGGTTTTGACAGATGTGCAACTGAGGTTTCATAATACTGAACAACTTGTCCAGACTAGGAGTGGTTGAGCTGAGTGTAAATCCTTCTCGTTGGCTCTAAAGCCCCTTCTCTTTTTCTTTTATTAACCTGGGAGTTCACTTCTAAAGAAGGAATTAAGAGTTGCTATTTAACCAGAGACTAGAGGTCTAATCTGATGTCAGACTATTAAAAAATGGTGAAGACAGAAATAGGAAGACATTTAAACTGACTAGCTAATAACAGTAGAAGTTTTTGAATAATAATTTTCCTTTTATAATTCAAACAGATTTAACCGTGAAACTAAAGAAGCAGGATCCCAAGTCATCAATATCAAACATATTTAAGATTTCTGGAGGAAGAAATAAGGTAACATTTCTCTCCTAGACCACTGGTTTTCAAATTCCAGCTCCTCTTTTGATGAACATAAGCATATTATGCTCCACAAGAACTCCAATGTATTCCTTCTGTTTGCTTGAGAATCATGGCATCTTCTGCATATTGCCAAGAATTGAAAGGATATTGTCACATTTTATTTTCTATATACGGTACTTCGTGTTATGGAAGTGCACTTTTTTTCCCCAACTGTAAAATGACACTATAATTACTATATGTGTTTTTTTCAAGCTCTTCGGTAGAGAACCCCTGCCCTCGCAGGGCCGGGATGCGTGTTTCCACATGATTCAGTCATGGTACAATGCGGAGGGTCTGTGCTTGGCTCAAGTATAAATATTTTGAGGGTTGAAATTGTTTGCTCTCAGGAAAATATAATATACTGCTCCTGGAGTAAAAACAAAATTAATAAATGATATAGCACGCAAACCCATCTTGGCCTTGTCCTGCTTAGCGGAGTCTTAGTGAGTTACATTTGAATGAATGAGAAACATATGCATTAAATGTCCCTTGTGGCTACTCCTGGACTCAGAGATGGAAGGGGGACGTGCTTAAGCAAATGCACTGTGTTTTTCTGAACACCAGGTTTGAGAACATGTTCAGACCTGTCTCTGGAGCCATTGGGAGACGGGTCTTTCTCCTCGGTCCCTAAAAGTGCATACAGGCACGGCTGGTGAAATCTATCCTACGTCTGAGTCTTTGGGTGGGGAGACTAGAATTGGATAGCAGTGGGAGTCCCAAGACATGATAGCAGTGAGTATTGAGTCAGAATTGGGCTTTATTTTTTCCTTTGATATAGAATTGTACTCAAGTGACTGTTCTGGGAAAGCAGATTTCCAATAAACCAGCGGGATAGAGGGAGCTTCTTAGAATCAGGAGACAATAAGGGGGAATCTGTAAGTGAAGGTTCTTATCAGGTGCAATGGTTGAACAGTTGATTCTGCCAAAGATTGGGAACCTAGATGCCAGGTTCTTGAAACGCAGTCTTATTGCTTTAGTGAGAGAGGAAGGTCGCAAGATTCTCTTGTCTTCAACTGGGGTGGATATTAAGGCTGTCTCTCATGCAATTCCCTCTCCTTGACACCTCACAACAAGCTATTCAAGGCTGGTGCTGTTGCCTGACTCCAGTAGATAAAGAAATGGCAGCTCAGAGGAGGAAAATGACCCACCCAGGGCTGCCTAGCTAGTCAATTTCAAAGCTAGGCCCCCAGCCTATTTCTTCTGAGTCTCATTCTCATGATCTTTGCCCTGCACCAGGCAAACAGTCACACAGGTGGCCCAGCTTAGCACTCAAGACGCTATGACTAAACCAACAGGAAGCATTCCTCTTTTCATCTCTGCTCTCCCATGAGCTCAGGGAGCAGGGCTTTCTCCTCCTTAGACAGTCCCACTGGTCTGTTTCTTCTTCTTCCCTCTCTTTCCTGCTTGATGAGTCACCCAGTAATAACATGTCAGTGAATAGGTCAGCTTTGTAACCCGCTTTATTCCAGCAGGACAAGATTTCAAGGTGAAAAGTCCATGCAAGCAGGTGAACCATAAGGACCCGGCTTAGGCCTAGATCCCTCTTGGAATGACAGTAGCGTTTGTCTGATGCCACTGCTGAGTTCTACCTGTTTTTTTCTCCAGCTGGCCATACTCACCTTCACAGACCCTGAAAGGTCCTTTCTGTGGGGTGAGATTGTGGCTTTTCAGTTTCAGGTTAAAACAACCCCATGGAACCTCACAGCTTGTTATTTGCTTCTCCAACTGAACTTCTGGCCAAAACCTACAGACCTCTTCCCCTGAATAATGCACCCAGTTGAGCCTAGGCCCCTTGGTCTCTTAGTTGCTGTGACATTTCTTCTACTCTCTTGTTTGCTTGCTGTGACTCTTGCTTTTGTTCTGGCTTCCCCAGGGCCTCTTAATGAACCTCTGTCCTCTCTTTTCTCAGGTTGTATCTCATACCCTGGGCTTCCCTTAGTTCTGGTCTCTTCTGCAATTAGTTGGGCTTGGGTGGCTCAGTTGCTTCATCTGTAAAGGGGCCTAACATACGTATTGTGAGAATCAAGAGAGCCAACAAAGTATCTGTCACTTAGTAATCGTTGGAATGATAAACAGAATTTTTTCCTCTTTTGCCACTAAAGAAACTTGAAGTTAAGAAGTTAAATGGCACAGGATGTGATAGATCCATGGTTCCCAACCAGGGGCAATTTTGCCCCCCAGGAGACATTTGGCAATGTCTAGAGACATATGTGGTTGCCACAGTCAGGGAGAAGGTGCTGCTAGCATCTAGTGGGGGAGCCCAGGCATGCTGCTGAATATCCTACAATGCACAGGACAGCCCCTCACAGCAAAGAATCATCTAGCCCAAAATGTCAAGAGTGCTGAGTCATCTAGCCGAAAATGTCAATTCTTACCATGGATGGTCAACTGTATGCTTTGAGCTCAAAGACGTATATGAGTACTGCTTTGACTTTTGTAATATTAATATCAATAATAAAATCAATATTAATATCAATATTGATGTAATAAGGAAAATTTTATTAAGTACACACTATATACTTGGCAAATATATTTACAGGTCTAATCATCAGAATAACCCTTGTAAGTAGCTACTTTGATCATCCTTGTTGAAGACAAGGCTCTGAGAGGTTAAGTCCCAAGTCATGTTCACTGGACTATGTACCCCCACCTATGCGAGGCCCTTAAGTGTTATGCTATTCCGCCTCTCATTCTACTAGATCGTCTCTCAGCTGTTGGTGGGAGTAGACAGAAGTTTTCTGCCTCACGCTTTGGAGAATCAGAGTAATCAAGCTTGTCTTCACTCAGTGGTGAATTTGGGCCCCTTCTACTGGATTTCCCCCCTCCCCAGGGCTGGTAGGGACTCTCCAGTCTAGGGGGTGAGTCAGAGATGCCTGGGTTGCTGGATTAAGTCCAATAAGAGGATGTTTCTACTGATGGCTACTGTCAGGGGGCAGGACAGGGTGGAGGAAGGGTAGAAATAACTTGAGATAGGAAAAACCCTGTTATCAAAAGCATCTCTTCTTTCTTTCTCTGGTGAGGCAGCTGGTTCTTCGAGGCTCCCTGCAGTAGTGCACACGGTGGTGGCAGCGAACTGTGGGCATTTTGGCTCATTAATAAAAAGGAGATGAGGAGGGGGTGCAGAAAGTTCCTGAGGTCTTTGAACGCTTTCCTCCTAAAAGTCGTTGGCTTTTTAACGAGCCATTTACGAGGAGGAAAATCTGCCTGAATGTATTTGTGCATGGGAGGACTTCCTGGGGCAAAAGGGGTCACACATGTATCAGCAGCCTCTGTTCATTGTGTACAGGCCTCTGGCCATCTGGACCACCCAGGGGCCATGTTTTCCTAAAGAGGGCAGGATGAAGGAGAGGGGACTGACACCGCAGCCCCAAGGTAATTACCAGATGGCAAAATGCTTGTTTTCACTGATGATTCAGAACCACCGAGTCACCCTAGGAAAGCTAATCTGATTTGTCTTCAGCATTGAGCTTTTTCTCCTTCCAGAATGTGCTCTTCTCTTTCCCTTGAAAGGCAGCAGCCAAGGCTGCTTCTTAAGGGATCAGATTCAGAGATGCCTGATTCAGAGATGCTGACGGTGTGGGTCAGCACCCACTGTCTCCTCTGGTGTGGCCGGGGAAGGCTGAGGTCCCATGAACATGGTGCAAGGACTGGAGCAAGATGGGCCATCAGGGGAAGCTCAGTTTTCCATGCACCAATGTGTGACCACGAGCAAGTCACTTAACTTTTCAGAACTTTAAGTGGGCATGAGAATTTCTGTCTTATAGGGTTAAATAAAATATCATATATGTGCCTAGCCCAGGGTTGACTCTCAATAACGTTACCTCCTCTTCCATTCTGATGCTTTCCTGGGCTTATTAAGAACCATCCGACCCTTCCCTGATGTGCAACTTCCAACATAAAGAGTACTAGAATGCAGCTATTTCTAACAATTAATGACTCCATTAATTACATATCAGAATAGGTGTGTGTGCACGTCTGTGTGTGCAAGGACTGCTCGCTCTTTCTGCACTCCAGTGACCTCCAGCTTTTCTGCCTCAAAGTCCACTGCCCTTTGGCCTAGGCCGCTGTCCCACCAGCCCAAATGGGGTTAAATGAGGAAAATGGGTATGACAATGCCCTGCACCACGCTTTGCTCTTAAGAACAGGTTTTTTTTCGTTTTTTTCATTTTTAATATCTTCCCTTAAAGTTTTGTTTCGCTCAGCCTTGGAATCCCTGCCATTCCTGCTCCTCTGGTTAAAAAAAAGTAATAAAACAGGGCAAGGTCCTAGGTATTAGGGAGGTTTTAGGGTAAAGAGCAGACTGACACTCTGGTTCATTCTGCTCCCCGCCCCCACGCACACACTCATCGCAGCAGCTGAGTCCTTGACCAGCAGAGGGCACCAAAGCACAAGGGACCGGAGTCTCCGGGACCAGCGCCGTCGTAGATAGTTTTGCCCATGGGATCCAGGTGCACCATGAAACCAGCTGACTTGGGTCTAACCCTCTGCTGCAGCCGCTAATTCCCTTCCTTCTGATCCTTAACCTGCTGGCTAAATCCTTTAGGGGGCAGGATGGCAGACGGAACATAAGTTTTAGGTCAAGACAGAGATAGGTTTGAATCCTGATTGCCTCAGTTTCTTGATCTGTAAATAGGAGCCAGCAGTAATAGCAATTGTTTGTGGAGTGCTTATAATATGCTTAACACTGTTTTAAGGGCTTCCCGGAGGAGGAAGTAATGCCTGAACTGAGTCTCAAACAGTGAGGAACTGATTCAGCTCATTATTCTTGAAAATGGGTGGAGAAATAAAATTAGAGGTATTTCCCAGAGTCCATCAAATCCTTCACTTAGATTTAAAAAATATAACAACATTGTTAAAGAAAGAAATTAAGCTCCCATAGTTTCACCCTTCTGATTTAAACCTGTACTATTATTATTGTTTGCATACTATTATTATCACGTAACTTCATACAAATTTCTACATAATTACAAGGCTTACTGCATTTTGCACTTTTAAATTTAATATTTCAACACGTTACATGAGGCGTAGTGAGTAAGGTCATGGGCTCTGAATCAGTCTGTCCTGGCTGAGTATCTTGACTCTGCCCCTTACAAACCTGGTGAACTTGGTCACGTTACTACTCCAAGCCTCAGTTTTCTCACCTGTAAGATGGAGCTAATAATAGTTACTACCCTACAGAGTTGTCGTAATAATTAAATGATTTAATATATAGAGAGCAGTGGCTCTCAACAGGGGTGATTTTGCCTCCCAGGGGACATTTGGCCATGTCAGGAGACATTTTTGGTTGTCACAACTGGGAAGAGGAGGAAGGAGATGCTCCAGGCATCTAGTGGGTAGAGGCCAGGGATGCTGCTAAATGTCCTGCAATGCACAGGCCTGTCTCCCAGAACAAAGAATCACGTGGCCCCAAATGTCAATCAACAGTGCCTGCCAAGGTTGAGAAACCCTGCTGTGGATTGTGAGAACAGCGTCTGGCACATAGGAAGCATTTACTAGATTTTCGTTGTTATTATTTCCTGAACCTTCCAAAGTCTGAACTTGCCATTCAAGGATAAGTGTGATTACAGCCAACCTTTCTATATTTCTCTCTTAAACAAACCACAAACTCTAGCCAGACGGGTCCACCCGCTGTCCCCCCACTATAGGATGCCCAGCTTAAGCCTGGGTCTCAGTCCATCTACCTGGACCTTGTTTTTTCTCAGTCACAGCAATTCCTGTACCTCCGTCCAGATCTGTCTTCTCTGAGAGCCCCATAGCAATTTCTCCTGCCTGCAAACCCATATGCAAACTTTCATGCAAACCAATGCCGGGTATCCATGTTTCCTTCTACATGCAAGTTGTGTTCCCCCGTGAAGTTCTGGGCCCCTGCAGGAGGAGTTTACTCTGGGCCAGGTGCTCACTGTGCAGGGCCCTGAGTACACACCATTTAACAAGGTATGGTCCTTTCTTCAAGGAATGTACACTGGGGCCTCCTTGATCTAGTAAACCATAGGTGCTCATTAAGCACCTGATGGAGGCTATGAGGTATAATGGAATGAGTTTTGGAGTCTGGCCCATTTGGGAGGGGTTGCATCTAGACTGGTCTCATTAGCTGCGTGACTCTGTTCAAATGACTGACCTTTAGATTCCCATCTTTAGAATGGGTGTGATGAGAGGTGTTTCAGGGTGGTGGGGATGGATTCAATACTTTGTCATGGCTTCAGTGTGTTAGCTCTCTTCCACCCTTGTGGGCTGATTTGCTTTACAACTGCCCATTTATCTTCTTGTCCAAGGGCGTTCCCTCCTGTGCCCCCACCACCTCTATGAGAGTCATCTCCAGGGCCAGCCTCATGCTGGTAAACATTCATCCTCTGACTCAGGCTGCTGCTAGGTCCTTCTGTTTAGGTTGCACATCTGTGGTGCTGAGCCAGTGCTACGGCTCTTAAGCAGAATTCCAGGAAAAGTGAAGCCCTCCACGGAGCTATACTTGGCCGAGGCTGTGTGTTCCCTATGCCTTTGCTTCTATGAATCCAACGTACATTCTGGTTTGGAGGAGATTCCTTCTGGGTTGTTTCCACACAGTTGGGGGTAGAGAGAGCATCCCCGATTGGGGAGATTCTTAATGTAGAGTACAGATGGCACATGTTTTGACTTACAGCGTGTATTGTCTGCTTTGCTGAGTCAAATAACATCCAAATGTTTTTGATTAAGCTGTTCATTAGGCTTTACATTTCCAAGGCACAGAGCTCAGTGTGAGAGGACTAAAAGGCGCAATGTGGTGACAAGTTGAAGGTGACAATGCTTTTATATCTGATTGTGCTGTGGCTGTTTATTGGGTGCTCCAGGCAAGTTACTCACCATCTCTGGGCCTCTCAGAAGCAGTTTAGCATAGACATTGGAATTAGGCTGACCTGTATCTGCTATGCGACCTCGGGCAAATTACTTAATCTCTCTGAGCTTCGGTTCCCTCCTTTGTAGAAGGGAGGTAGCAGCAACATGAACTACAACAGAATTGTTGTAGGGATTAGCTGAAATATGGCTCAGAGAACTCTCAGCACAGCATAGTAGACACGGTGGGGGTCCCACCCACTCCCCAATCCTACCCTGGAGGTTGCCTGGAACACTGACAGCTTCCTGTGTATTTTTTCCTAGGGATGTTCTGTGATCTTGGGAGGGTGCTCAGTTTATATGCGTAGCAGGCTGGCGGGCTGGGGGTGCCAAGGAGTGACCCCAAGAAATGTGGAGGAGGAGTGGGTGGATGAGTACCCCACCCTCCTTACCCCGCAGTGGGACAATTGAAAGGTCCCCAGTGGATTGGGCCTCAGTTGCCCACTGTGGTAAGCTGCTCATGAACGTGCTCTTTATTGATTTGCCTCTATTTCCCATCTCATTCTCCTCCTCTCTCACACTGTTCCCTGGGATCACATCCCAAATGCACTGTGCACCAAATTCTTGTCCCAGCCTCTGCTTTTGGGGAAGCCATAGGCCAGGAAGGCCACGTGTCTGCTGTTGATGTTAAAATGTGAAAGCACTTTGAAAATAACATTCTCTCCACATGTAAGTATTAACTCTATTTCTATAGAGAGAATATACTGTTGTTATTATGCAGTCAGTGACACAGAGAAATTTCTGTGTGACCTGCAACAGGCTGGTTGCAGCAGGTGAGGTAATTTTAGCATGGGTCTCTTTGTGAGGCCTAAACTGGACACTCATGGGCATGGCAGGTGTGGAGGTTATGGCTGAACCCCAAGAGTGCTTGGGATACATGATTATTTTGACTTTTTTGATCAAAAATTCTCATATGATAGTATATACAAACTTGGTTTTGTTTTACGGGGGGCAAAATAGTCAGCAACAAGTTATTTGAAGAGTCCAGGAAAGATGAGGGTGAGAACAATGGTTGTTCATGTGGAATGTAGCTGCTTAAAAATGGCCACAAATTCTTCTCCCATTGAAAGGTGGGGTCTATTCCTTTCCCCTTGGATTATGCTGACCTTTCTGACTTGTAACCAACAAAATGAATGGAAGTGGTGCTGTGGGACTTCAGAAACTGGGTTAGAAGGAGGCATGCAGCTTCTGAATGGGTCTGTTGGGACACTTGCTCTTGAAGACTGCCTTTCGGGATCCTCAGAACTCAGCCCATGCTAAGAGAACCTCAAGCCATGTGGAGAAGCCACATGAGGATGCTCTGGTTGACTTTCCTAGCTGAGTTCTCAGTCTACTGCCAGCATCAACTGCCAGCCATATGGGAGATATTTTGGACATCAGCCCTATGGAACCTTGGGACAACTATAGCCCCAGCCAAAATTTGGCTGCAATATAGGAGAAATTTCCAGTTAGAACCCCTAGATGAGCTCTTCCTGAATTCTGGACTCAGAGAACGTGGTAAAATGGTCACTTTGAGCCACTGAGTTTTGGGATAATTTGTCATGCAATAGTAGATAACCAGGTGGGGAAGAATGGATGTACAGAGCAGAGTAACATCATAGGAACATTAAATTAAATTAAAGCATATATCTTTGGCAATGTGTGTGTGTGTGTATGAGAGAGAGAGAGGGAAATTTAAAGAGTGTAGACAATTCCACTTTTCATTCTATCAATGAGCACACAACATGGAGTGAGAGTAATAAGGGTGATATGATGAGTCTTCTTTTTGGTGAGCTGATTTCTTATCTTGTCACACTGGATATGATTCTGTCTTTCAAAGTTGTATATTTTCACACATCATGGTCCCTAAAAGCAAGCTGGCTCTTTTATCTAGTGCTCAAACAAGGAAACAATAATAAGTTAGAGGAAATATAGTGGTGTCAGTTTTCTTGGGAAATAGTAGGCTATTTTGAAGGACATGATGCCTTCCAAAGGGAATTCCTATATGAAATTTTAGCCTCATGATCTAAATTCAGAAACAGCCCTTGGCTGAGACGTGACTCAAATAGGTTACATTTCTTTGTACCCACCACAGTACCTAAATGGTGTCTTCACAGAGGCGATGTTTGATAAATATTGGTTGATAAAATGACTTTTGGATTCTAGGAAGAGCCCATTAAGCATATCCATAGTAACAGTGTTGGCTCATTGCCAATAATCTTACTACTGTCAATTGCAGTAGGGAACTTGAAGGTTCCTCCATTCTAATGACTTTCACTTGAACTAGGATTTTTCTGTACTAGGTAAAACTTTGACCACTGCCAGGAATATCTGCCAAAGGTAGGGAAGTAGTATGCAGGGATAAGACCAAGTAGAATTCAACTGAGATACTTACTGGAATCTTCTAAGTAAGGATATATGATGCAGGCATCACCTTGAATCACAGAGTTAACAGTTTAGTTAGGAAGGCACAGAGTGGACAAGTATGTACAAATATGATGAGTCTTATCCAAAGTGGTGCTATGGGAACCTAGAGTAATATCTAGGTAGTAAGGGAAAGCTGCTCTAAAGAAGTGACCTTGAAGGATGAGAAGGTATTGGCTAGGTGAAGGGAGATAAGGAAATGTGTTGCAGGCAGGGAATAGCAGGTGCACAGTCTACACCAAGGCATGGCCAACCTTTTCTTCAGAGAGACTGATAGTAAGTATTTTAGGCTTTGTGGGCCGTATGGTCTCAGTCATAACTATACTGCCGTGGTAGCATGGAAACCGTCATAGAAAACTTGTGAGAAAAAAAAAAGAGTATGGCTGTGTTCCCATAAAACTTTATTTACAAAAACAGGTGGTGGGCCGGATTTGGCCCAAGGGCCATAGTTAACCAACCCCTGATACAACCCTATGAAGCAAGTAATATCACTTTGATTTTATAGATGAGGAAATGGAGGTGTAATAGCACAAAACTGGTAAGCAGCAGATCTGAAATTGAAAGTCCAGTTCACTATGATTCCAAAACCAGTGCTCTTTCAATCATACTATGGACCTCCTTTCTAATGCGTCTTCTCATAGGTTTCATCAGAGCAGCAGAACTCTGTTAACTGTTGATCGCAAAATTGCCTGGTACGTTGTGCTGCTGTACTGACCACAGCGCCTTGTTCCTACAGCTAAACGGTCAGTGTTAAGTACTTTTCAGGCTCTATGCACATTATTCAGTGTGTGTTTATCTTGCAATACATATAATTTCCATTCATTGGGAATGACTAATTTTAGCTCTATTGTGGTTGGCTGTCCTATGGATAAATCACACAATCCAGCTATTATCCCAAGAATTCTGAGAATCAAGTGTGTCCCCTGGCACAGCTCTTTATCTGATGTTAGTATTATCGTGAAAACACTTTCGGAAGTCTTGGTATTTATAGTCGTCTTGTTCCTTTGGTGGATGTCTGGGAAAGATCAAAATGTGAGTGCTGGCATGGGTGAAGTCTTTTATTCCACATTAATAGTCTATTTGATGATATTCTCTAGGGAGTTGTAGGCATTTTATCTCATAAGGCCAAGGTTACTTGGTTTATAGCATTTTAAAATTGATTTTTATTCCTGTTTAGACAGTTCTCCTTAGGAGCGTGTAGCTCTTTGGATATTAAGTTATAAATGTTTCAACATGCATCCCTGGGGAGCGTTCAGATAGGAGTTATCCATACTGCGCTAGGGCTTCCTGCCTCAACTCAAGGGTGGACCAAGTAACCACCATTGTCACTTCAGCCCCAAAACCCTGGGGCCCAGATGGTGGTACAGTCAGCTTGGGGGTGATCTAGACACTTCTTCTCTGTCTCTCTGAGTTCCTTTATTCACTCAACAAATATTTATTGAACCCATGTGCATCTGGCACTGTGCTAGGTTACTGAACAAGAAGACAGTTCTTTGTCTTTACGGAACTGACAGTGTAGTGGGAGAGACCGATGTCAAATAATCAATGAATGAATATTTTCAAACCTAGATGAGTCCTTTGAAATCAAGGAACATGGTACTGGAAAACAGCCTGTCTCAGGCTGGGTGGTCAGGGAAGTTTCCCTGGGGAGGAGATGCTTGGGCTGGGATCTAATGAATGAATAAGAGGTAAAAGCTAGATAAAGATGGGAAGCTAGAAGAATCTGGAAGGAGGGAAGAACATGAACAAAGACTCTGTGCAACAATCTGATAGGAAGCCAGTGGGCACAAAGTGCCCTCCTCCCAGAGTGAGTTACCCCTCTCTGAGTGACCACTGGAAAGCCTATTTCCTTGCTCCTGCTGTTGGCTGCTGGGCAAGGATCCTGTCAAACCAGGTGAAGATTTGCTGGCCCCGTTCATCCATTCTTTACATTGTTCACACTCCCAGATGAGATGACAATATCCATCAGAAATTTGTGAAACATTCTGAGAGGGGTCCGGGACCCGGAGCCTTGCTGATGAAGGGTTTCCTAAGAGCTTGGACTGGGCACGGGGATGGGCTGCAGGATGTGGTGCCCACAAGCAAATTCAAGGTGGCTTCTGATAGACTGTTGAATCAATCTTCAGTTTGAAGGGCTGGGAGGAAATGGAGAATACTGACAAGAATATAGTTTTAAGGCAAAGGGTGGGAGGCCAGGACCGCTAAAGTTTGAGAAGCCAGAGAGAATGGCTGCATGCATGCTTTAGAGGGTGCTTTTGGTCTTTGGCAGGGGTTGGGGGAGGTGGGGAAATATTAGAATCAAGTATAAGGGTTAGACTTTAATTATAATCAGACTCTTCTTGGAGGAAAACGTAGTGTCAGTAATCAATCTCTCCAGTTCCTTTTGGCTCTATCCATCAAAGCTTATCAATAATCTATTTCCATCAAGGGTTCTGCTCCATAATTCAGCTTTTCAGGCCCCACTGACAGCTGTCATATGGTTCTGTGATGGTTTTACCTATAGAAGCCCCTTCCTTCTCCCTTGTATCTCCAAGTTGTCAAAGATGTGTGAGTTTCTATTTCCTGCTTTCTCTCCCTTTCCCATCTGAGTTACTGGCTTTGAAACATTGGCTGGGTTCTGTTCCCCTCCTCTTTCTCAGATGGGCACTTTTTCAATTTGATTTTCTAAAAAATACACATGAAAGCACCTTGCCCAGTGCCTGGGACATCTCCAGTGCTCAGTGAATATCAATTTGCTTTACTCCTGGAATTGGGTTGACTCTCCTCTCATTCCCAGTGTCTCACCTGTGGATCTTTCTCCCTCTTTCTGTGATTGTCATCATTTTCCCCAACCTGCTCATTCTCCACAAGCATTCATACTGACTGTCTGCTCTCCACTGGATTCTCTGCTAGCCTAGTGGCCTAGTTTCACTTCATGAAAGCTACACTAAGATTAAAGCATAGACATTTTATAGATGGCAGGAACCTTAGAAATCATGCTGCTCAGCCCCCTTTATTTAGAGATGCAGAAACCAAGTCCTAAAGAAGAGAAAGGACTTGGCCAAGTTTAGAGCCAGCTGAGCACTTCCATCTCTGCATGGCTTCCATTCCATATGTAACTTTCTTGTCCATTAGTTTGGTTGTTTGCTTTTGCATCAGTGGGTCTAGATGAGTTTACTCTTCCTATTGCTGACCCAGTTATGTATATGAGCTGGTTTCATTGCCAAACTCTTCCTTCTCCCCTTTCTTTCCCTTCTCTACTTCTTTCTCCCCTTCTTCTCTTTTCCTCCTTCTCTTCCTTCTCCTCCTCCTTTCCCTCCTCTTCATTTTTTTTTTTTATAGCACTTGTTGGACATGAACCCGTAAGACACTGTTCTTGTCACTGTGGGGATGGACATAGAAGAACAAAATACAATCCTTGCCCTCAAGGAGCCTGAGGAAAAATAGCAACAACAGCAACATTAATAAACATAACAAAAAAGTAATAGCTGCTAATATTTATTGAGCACTTTGTGGTGTCAGTCATTGTGCTAAGGGCTTGAGATAAACAAAGGCATTTCAGCTTGACCACAATCCTGCAAGGTGGGGACTCTTATTTCCCCATTTCACAGATGAGGAATTTGAGACAAAGAAAGGTTAAGGAACTTGCCCAGGGTCAAGGTCACACAGAGAGGAAGTGGTGGCAAAAAGCGATGTGCATGAGAGGACGAGGGAAGGAAGGCTAGAGTCTATATCCGGGCCGTATCCCGGGTCCACCCTGTGCATCAGCAAGTAAACTCTCCAGTCTCCAAGCAGCTGCAGCCTCAGCTTAAAAAAAAGGAAAGAAGAAAAACGAAACTCCAGAGACTCAGCAGAGCCTGAGGAGAACCCTCGTCTGGGCCAGCCTCGTGGAAAGATCTTACAGGGATTCTTTGCACAGAAACATTTGGAATTGCAGCCGTTTGTAACTTCTGGTGATTGATTTGGGTGAATCCGAGCAGGGTTAATTAATCAGGCTAAGGAATTTGCCTCTGTGGGTTGGTGGCAGTTCCATGGGAGGTGTGTGGAGGCCTTCCCAGGACAGGGGCCTCCATCTCTGTGACTTGGATTGCTTTCTAGGATGTGGAGTCCCTCCTGGACCCCTGACCTCCTCAGGCGGATCCTGTGGTCATGGTGCTAACATAGCCCGTTGCCACCTTCCAGGATTCCTTTCAGCTTCTCGTGGTCCTCTCTCCAGCCTTGTGCTGTGGTCCAGATCCCTGGACCCTCCTTTGTGGTTTTCCTCCAGCCCTGCCCAGCCAGGCCATGCTGAGAAGCTTGCTTTGGAAATGAAAGACATACAGCATCTTTTTCCAATAGAGTAAGCCTGTCTCTATGCGAGCCAAAAAATGTACATCTTGGGCTTTATGGGATTAAACATGTTTTGGCAAATACTTTAAATACAAAGAGAGGTTGGAATAAAGGCAGCCTAACAGGCTTTTAGGTTTCTATCCTTCCTGCAGAATGAGTGATCATTTCAAGATGCGTCATTTTGTTTAGTTCATCTTTAAGGAAACAAGGGTCACTGTGATTCATAAACAAGCAGGATGAGAAGCAAGCATTACAATCAAGACACACATGCATACTGCAAAATGCCCTTCCTCCTTCTCTCCTTCGCTTTGCTGTACTTGCTCAGAGGCCATAATGATGGCTGTTCCTGGTCTTCCTTCATTATACACAAATGTTGTTAACCCATTTTGGCATCTGTACCCTCTTTACGACCAAACGTTCTTGTTCAGCCCTTTGATGCCACTGTGTGGTTTCTGCCGGTTGCCTTCAAATGATGAAAACAGGAGGTTTCATGGGGGTGGGAGGGATGAGTGGTGGAGGGAGGGGGTTGTTTTGTTTCCTGGGTGGGTGTTTCTCTTTGGGAAATTTGTCAGAAAGCCGTTCTCTTCAAGCTCACATTGCAAGGTTTAAAGTGATAAATAGCCCTTCCCATCAAGCAGAATGAGAAAGACGTGATCAATGAGCTCGGTGAAGTGAGTGGCCGGTGGCTGGGTTGGGGCTGTGCAGGCATGTCATGGAATGCGTATTTTAGTGCGCAGTCGCCCTGGCCAGGGAACTCCACAGCAAGATCAGGCAGAGTGCCCGAGACTACTGGAGACTAAGCCCAGAAAAGAAGGGCCCAGAAGGGAATGTCTTGGACAATTATCCCTTTATTTTTTTTTTAGAGCTGATAATCATTCTCTCTTCTGTGTATTATACTTTTCTTTGCTACTGGACCTTTCTCGTCAGCATTGAAACAGACTCAGATTTCTCTCCTCTTTAAAAAAGTAAGCCCCGTTTCATCCTCCATTTTCCTCTTGCCATCCTACATCTCTTTCTCTCCACAGACAAACTTGTTGAAATAATTCTCTAGCTGGCTTTCGACATTTTCCCAACTCTCCCTCCTTCTGCAGTGACTCCAATGTGCCTCTGCTCCCAAACATCCACCCTACCTGGTCTTTCCAATGTCACCAGCCCAGGGGTTTTCCTCTGAGTCTTAAACTTAAGGATGCCTCAGCCCTATTGGATGCTGCTGCCCGCACTGTCCTTTGGAAACCTCTTCCTTCTCTGCTGTCCCTGTTATCAGCCCCCTCTGCTTTCCCACCACCCTTGTGCCAAAGGCATAGTCTCCTGTGTTGGCTCGTCTTGCTAATTATACTTCAAAGGCAGGTATTTTTCAGGCTTTGTCCTTGATCCTCTTCTATATCCATACATTCACCTTGGTAGACTCCATCTCTTCTGACGGCTGCAGTTGCCAGCTCTATGTTGCAGATTCACACAGCCGCTAACTCAGATTTCTCTGCTAAGACTCACACCTAGATGTCTAACTTTCTTCCAAAAATCTTGGTTGTCTCATGGGAAATTCCAAATCTCAAAAATGATGCTTATCTCCCCATCCCAATTATTCTACTTTCCCCATGTTATCATTAGCAGTAAATGCCATTCCTGTATTTGTTTCCCCAACCAGAAATCTGAATCAATCTTTTGACTCCCCACTTCCACACTTACTGTCTCATCAAGTCCTATTAATTTTACTTTTTATTATACGTAAAATCTGAACACTTCTCCCATTTTTACTGCTCCTATTCCAGGTGAAGCCATTATTATTTTTATCATGAATTAGGATACCTCCTAATGGGTTTCCCCACCTCTTTACATAGAAACAATGAAGATCATTCTAGAGTGTAAATCTGATAATGTTACCTATAGGATAGAGCTTGAGCTCCTTAACATGACTTGCAGAGCCCTGTATAATGGGATCCCTTTTTAGCTTTCCAGTTTTATTCCTAAACACTTCTTCCTTTCACTCTAATACCCAGTAGTACTGAACATCTTTAATTTCCTTACGTAGATTTCTGACTTCATTTCCAAACCTTTGAACGTTCTGGTCCCAGGAATATTTTTCTTTTCTGTCTCCCGACTAATTCCTATCCATTCTTCAGTGTTACACTTGGATGATCAGCTTAAGTGTCCTTTTCTCTGCGAAGCCTCACCTGTACTCCCCAGGGTGGGCCAAGGGCCTCCCTTCTGGTCTCCTAGGGCACATTGCTATGGTGATGGTCCCCAATCTGTTCACATCTCCCTGTATCCATGCCCTGGGTGGTGTCCTCTCACATTCGCTCTGTACCTGGCCACGCAACTTGCTTTGGCCAATGAGACGATAGCAAGTGACATGCCAGTAGAGACTTGAAAAGTGCTTACTCT
Organism: Equus przewalskii; assembly: GCF_037783145.1. NCBI lineage: Eukaryota > Metazoa > Chordata > Mammalia > Perissodactyla > Equidae > Equus > Equus przewalskii. The sequence goes on along the minus strand of NC_091838.1, from coordinate 66,694,463 downwards.
TTGGAGTTTGTCCCGTCTTGCTGTTTACACCTTCAACAGCTACGTAACCATCAGACATGTGAGAGGCCAACTGGGACCATGCTCTTTCTTCCTGGGATACTCTTTTCCCCATACTTCTTACAAAGTGCTACTCATCCCTCTGGAGTCAGCCTAAATATCACTTTCCTGGAGAGACTTGGCCTGATGCCCCATCTAAATTAGGTCCCCCTGAAATAAGCTCTTGTTGAATCCTTTATTTTTCTTTCATAGCACGTTCTGCATCTTGTATTTAATGCATTTAATTGTGTGATTCTTAGTTTAACCAATGGTAAACTCCACAAGGGCATGGAACACATCTTTAGCCCATAGCTCATTGTAGGCTCTCAGCTATTTGTTAAATGAATGAATGAGTGAATGAGTGGTAGTTGATGCCCAGGGGGAGAGGCTTTGCAGTTGGAAGGGAGGTCAATTGGAGAGACAGTGAGCAACTTTGCAGTGCTTTCTGGCTGGGTTTCTGCAGTCACCCTGTTGTGTATCTTGTCATTTGCTGCCTGTATCTCGAATTTTATAAGCAGAGGTCACACCTAAGGTAAATGGTCACCAATTCTAGTTTTCATGATTTTCAGGACTCAGGTTCTCTCAACCCAGTCTCTGGCACTTTTGTGCAGTTGGAGTCACGCAGTTGAACTTTTCCCATCTGAGATGAGGGAAGGCAGGGCAGTGTGGCAGAAAAGAGTGAGGCCAAAGGACTCAGAAGGCAGGCGTTGGGCTCCCACCTCTGACAATGACTAACTGTGTGACCCTGGGCAAATTCTCAACATCTCTTAACCTCAGTTTCCTCATGTGAGAAATTATTGTTATGAGGGTCAGGTGTAATAATGTAAGTAAAATGTGTAAGATACCTCAGGAGAGCATACATAGTGTACATTATCCTTTCTCTCCCTTTGCTGTTTTTAGCTTATTTCTTCTTTTTTGGTTTTTCTTGGTAATCATAGGCACATGATAAATGTTAGTACAGTGGTTCAACAGGGGAGCTGGAGGACTAATAAATTCCTGCCCACCATCTTCTTCTCATTAATGGCAAGGTTAGTACAGAGCACAAAACCTGTGGGGAACATATCTTGGTCTTCCTTGCTCTTCAATCTGTTTCTCAGCAGGAGTCCAGTCATTCACTTCTGACATAGATTATCTGTAATCTACACAATTGCTATGTGCTAGGCCTGTGGCATGAACCTATATGGTCCTGTTCTGACTGAAGTTGAAAAAGCCAAGGACATTACATTCCATCTTTATGGCCGCAAATCCTTCATTTCCAACAGAGAATCAGAGGATGATACTTAAAATAAGAATTCTAGTTGGCTAAGTTTAGGAGTCTGAAAAAAAAGTAAAACTCAAGAAAATTATCTGGCTCTTAGCCCAGGCTTTTATGTTGGAATATAAATTGGATACTATGTCTCTGCTTTTAAGCTTTCACCTCTCAGTGTCCTGTTTTCCTGAAACAATCACATACTCGTCCAACAACCACTTCAGTGGCCCCTGGATCGTCGGGCTGGAGCTACGAGCCAATTTCAGGGAGATGATACTGTCTCCACAGGCCTGACAGTTCTCTCCCCAGTTGCTTTTCCCTTGTCTTGAACCTCTCAGCAGGCAGGGAGACCTCAGACAGTCAGCAAGCTGGATGATGGATGCAACGTCAAGAACTTGGGGAACGTGGAGAAAGTAACTCTGTCTCTCCTCTGAACCTGGAAGTGGGTTAGGAGGAACACCCCTAGTCTCTGGGGCATCTGTGCATCTCAGAGCGTGGGGGCCTCGAGACCCGAGGAGACGGTGTGTTCTCTGCTGGTCTAATGACTTAATGGCAGACATCCCCCTTACAGAACATTTTATCTGGAAGATTCTGCGCACAAAAAGATGACTGCTATTTCCATGATCATTTCTACTTCAGTTTTCTTACTGCTCATCATGCCAGTAATTGCTTGTACAAGGTCAATCTTTCTGGTTGATTTTGATGCTCTGTGAGAGTGGGGACCATGCCTGTCTTGTTTACAGCTTTATACCCAGCTCTTAGCACAGGACATGCAAAGGGGTGGTTGTTGAACTGTTGAATGATTAATGAATCACCAGTTTTATCTGGGTACCTCATCACCTTTAATGTGTGAGAATAATAATGACATAAAATAAATATATAAAAGAAAGAAAGATAAAAATAAGTGAAAAATAAAGAATGACCCAAATTTCCAAACCAAGATTGCAAACCACACAGTTGATCGATGATTTATTTATTCAGTGAATGTGTATTAAGCACTGTGCCCTAGGGCATTCATGGCCCCTGTTTCACCCCTCTCTGTAACTCCTTCTTTGCCATGTGTCTTTGCATTTCCTCTCGCTTAAAAGGCAGAGATGATTTCTCCACGCCTTGAATCTGGGCTTGGCCATGTGACTTGCTTTGACTAAAAGTATGAGACAGAAGTGTCTATGTTCCTCCTCTGAGCCTTGTCCCCAGGAGGGCTTGAAGTTTCTGGCTTTCCTCTTCTACTCTGTCATTGCCATGAGAAGGCCATGCCTTGGCTGACCGCTGGTTCCAGAGGAGAATGAGAGAGCTGTGGAGTGGAGCTGCCCCAATAAGACCAGCCTTGAGTGGAGCCCCCAGTCTGGCTTGTAGATAAGCATGTGTATGGGTGAGCCCAGCTGAGATCAGCTGAATTCAGTTCAACCCACACCTCTGTGAGCTTCATAATAAACGAATACTATATTAAGGCAGCGAATTTTATGATGCTTTTTTAGGCTGCATTTTTGCAGCAGTAACTAAATTTGACCCAAGTGTTTACTGTATGCCAGGTACTCTGATAGAGAGATGTAGCTACTCACGTCAATATGACTTGGTTCTTCCAGGAAAAATTTGCCTGGAAAATAGAAGACTACAAATAACTTCACTGTTGGCTTCTGGAAATTCTTACAGATCGATTTATGAGACAACAGCCTGCTCCCCAGAGCAAACAGTTTGCTCATCAAACGAGAATTTGCTTGTTGTGTGCTGTGTTCTCTAATCCTGAACTATTATATCATTGAACTTTGCCTGGTCCTAATCAGTTTCCCTGCCATGAAAGACCCTCCTTAAACCACTTGAGCTCTGACTCCGAATCCATTTCTGATTTCAGTCTTCTGAGGCCCTTGAAACTCTGTCAAAGAGGTGTCCTCCAAGGTAGTAAGTTGTAGTGAATTTGCCTTTGCTGGAGGTTATCTAGTGATATTTTTGGGTGCTCAACATTGCTTGGTGTTTTTGAGATTAGCCTCAATGTTTATTCTTTGTGGATTTCGATGTTTTTCCCCTGCCTTGACGCTTATAAGATTTTCTTCAGTCTTATGACTCAAACAATTTTCGAGGATGGTTTAGATTTCATTTTTCTCCTTATTAACTTTGCCCACTGGTGATGAGTCTTTTCAATCTGGACCTTCATTCAGCTCAGGAAAGTAGTTTTCAATTGTCTTTGATTGTTTCTGGAGAACTATGATTCTCACCTGGGTTCCTCTTGAAACATACAGAAGCAGGGAGGTGCTTTCCAGATCTCTCTAACCAAATTCATTAGGAGAGGGGGCCCTGGGCATGTGCGTTTTTAAACAGCTCCATGATTCTGATGTTCTCAGGTTGAAAACCAGTGCTCTGGAAGATGGGATCTCGCCTGGTGGCTATTGGAAACACCTGGAGAGATTTAAAAACTATTAGTTCCTGGGCCTTGCCCGGAGGGTCGACTTCAGCACTGACGTTTTTTTCCAACATTCCTCAGGCAATTCTGATATTCTAGGGGAGTGAACCAACGGTCAGAAAGACAGGAACAAACATCTCTCCTCGCAGTTTCTGTTGTTCCATATTGCTAAGGATCTTGCTGATAAACTGCACTTTGTGCTTTGAAATCAGAATTCAATAGGAGCTCCTATAGTCAACTCTCCATTATGTTGAAATAGATTAATCCATTTGCAATCTAACCTTGGCTAAAATTCAGTCAAGATCTGGGATAAACTTACCTATCTTTGTGAGTCAAAGGTTTAATGTTGACCATACATTTGTTTGAATCCTAGTTTTGGATTTTCCCTCACTATCTTACCTAAAAACTTTCAGTAATTCAGAGTCCCAGATCCCTAGGACAGACTGAACTGAGCGTTTTGATCTCTGCCCACCTTATCAGCCTTGGCTTTTATTTATTTTGCTCTCCCTGCTCTTGGTTTCTTTCAATGCTGAACTGGCCAAGCTTTTTTCCCTCCAAGGATTGTTCACACACCCTGTTCTCTTTCTCTCCACTCTTCACTTCTCTAATTCCTACTCATTCTCTGGCCTCACCACTGGATTAGATGAAAGAAATGAAGGTTTTGAGATCTCAGAGTGCATTTCTGAAGACTGGATGTGCAGATACCTTCCTAGGAATTGCTGCAGAGAAAAGTTGTTTCTTTACTGGCTAGGTTTGGGGTACAAGAATGGAATATGTGACTTTAAGCTCCTTTTGATGTAGAACTCAGAAAGGAAAGGAATTGCTGTTTTTCAAGGACTTAGTATGTCCCAGGCTCTGTGCTGGACACTCTCCATGTTATTTCATCTCAGTTTTCTAGCTGTTCTCAGTGGGAAGTTTGGTCTGAAAGAACCTGGTCAGTCAAACAGTAAGAGTAACTCCTTTCTACTGATTCTTCAGGACTAGCATCCACGTTATACTTTTTGGGAGGCCTTCCCTATCTTCTTACAACTCTGGCAAGTTCAGCAGCTTCCTGTTAAAGCATGTATTGGAATTGTCCTTTACATGTCTGCTTTTCCCTAGTAGATAGTAAGATCAGTGAGATAAGGGACACGTCTGTCTTGAACATAATTCTATCCCAAGTACTTAGCTTGACACATATTAGGCATTCAATAAATACTTAAGAAAATTTGTTTGTGCAGAAGGGCTGCATTCTTTCCCCTTTGCCTTTGCAAAGTTGACTTTGCAACCATGATCGTGTGATTCTTTCTGTCTAGCAATCCCTTCTTCTCCCTTTTTATGTTACAGTCAAAGCTTACCTCCTTCTCAGAACTTTCTCTGATCATCCTAGAGTCTTGAATTTTTCCGAAACTCTGTGCCACAAATCTTCTTCACCATTCATCCATTATTTTGCCTTGCCTCCAGAGCCCATAACTGGGATGGGATATAATTTGCATATATCTTATCTCCCCCATGAAAGAGATTATAGTTCCTCGGAGATAGAGGATGAGTTTTTTTTTGCTTTAGGGATAGCACTATGCACAATGTTATTGCTCAAAAAATACTTGTCAGGGGCCGGCCCTGTGGCTGAGTGGTTAAGTTTGCGTGCTCTGCTTTGGTGGCCTGGGGTTTTACCGGTTTGGATCCTGGGTGTGGACATGGCACCGCTTATCAGGTCATGTTGAGGTGGCTGTCCCACATGCCACAACTAGAAGGACCCAGAACTAAATATACAGTTATGTACTGGGGGACTTTGGGGAGAAGAGGAAGAAGAAGAAGAAAAAAAGGTTGACAACAGGTGTTAGCTCAGATGCCAATCTTTAAAGAAAAAAAACCTTGTCAAGTGGTTTTATTCCAGACTTAGTGGATCAGTTCTTCAGGGATTTGTCTTGGGAATCTGTATTTTTCATAAGTATCTCATCTGATTATTGTGTCCCAATAAGTTCTAGAAACACTGGGTTAGAGATTTTGATGTCTGGGAATCTGTTACTGAGAAGTAGATGTGCAGATCCCTTCCTAAGAATTACTACAGGGAAAAAATAGTTATTAGTCTAATAGAGAAGGGGATATCCTGGACAAGTAGAGAACTTTCTTTGAGAATAGGGTCAGGGTCCATGGATGCTGGTTGGTGGTGGAAAAGAGGACTTATTTAGGGCTTCATATTGCGAAGTGACATATTTTCCTATGACTAGCACTGAAGAAGCTTATTCCATATTCTTGGAGAATAGGGGAGCATAAAAGGCTTTGGAAAACTAAATGAATGCATTACACAAAATAACGGTAACATGAGGAAGAAGTAAAGAGTGTGACCATCCTGTTTGGGATACTACTAAAAGATTTATGTCGAAAAAGAGTAATGGAAAGAGTGGCAACATAGGGGAGAGAAATGATGAAGCACATAAAAAAATGGCAGAAAGCTATCTATAAAGTAATGGTGAAGTCGTGTCAGCCCAATTGGTTTCCTTCTCTGGCATTAACAATGGAATAGGAGGGCATGGTGAAGATCCCAAGGGGATAGTGGCAATGATGCCAACATGGCAAACACCAGTGTCACAGAGTCTGCCTCTGGAAGTCACAGCAGCAATTGCTGACGTCAGAAAGTATAATGTTGACGGGCACCATGAGATGAAGCCAGAGGACATTATTGGTTAGGAAGCATGGTGAGTGGTTCCATTTGGGGATCTGGCCAAACAAAAGGCAAAACTTGGGGAGGGAGGGCTTGGGTTAAAGTTAATCAAGTTGAGAGTTTCAGAGCCAAAGGTTGTTATTAATTGATATTCTGCCTTCTCTCCCTCCCAGCTGAAGTACTTATATATTTACTTATAAATATTTATTGCCTGCCTACTAAGTAGAGAAACTTGGGGTGCAGTGGTGAACAAGTCAGACATACCACCTGTCCCCACTGAGATTACTATGAGGGAAATTACATATAACACAAAATTTGATGGGCTCTATCAACCTATGAAAAGACATGACATATTAACAGAGTCATTCAAATTTTACTGATTCATAGCTCCCCATCTTTTACCTGTATAATGCAAGACCTCAGCTATTTACGTCTCCCAGCAAGTTCTGTGGGTCCCCAGAGGTGTCTCATTTGTGCTCAAATGCTTTGCTACAGCCCTTTATGTATGTCAGCTAATTTTGAGGGGCCTTGGGCCAATCTTTGCCCAGGGACCTCTCTTTGGGAACTCCCAGAATTGCAACACTTGTTTCCCCTGGGGAGACATATGTGAATCAAATAATCACACAAACACATGTAGGTAATAAGTGTTATAAAGGAGGGGGGTCATAATGCAGGTCTTCAAGAAATTAATGTTGAATAAATGAATGAAGTGTGCTATTAAAGTATTTAATGAGGGTTGTTAGCTTACCTGAGGAAGTAACGTTTGAAGTGGGATCTGAGGACATGGCTTGGTAAAGGAGTGTGTGTGTCCATTTGTATTCTCTTGTGTCGACTCTCTACCAATATTGCTCTATGGAAGTTACAAAGGTAAATAAGACTTTGGATTTTCAAGTAGGAAAGACTCAGTATATAAACAAATGCTCCATACAAGGTGGAATATGATTGACAAGACAGCATCAGGTAGTAGAATGAAACACATTCTTGCTCTGTCTCATATAGCTGTATAATCCTGAACAGGGTCTATAATCTCTTTGAGCCTCAATTTGCTCACTTGTAACTGACAGTCGTATTACCTTCCTCATAGAGTTATGGTGAGATTTTGTGAGTTAACGTGCACAAGGGGCCTGGTACATAGGGGATTCAATAAATATTAAGATGCTCTCCTTCTTTTTCCCCCTTTCATTTTTTTTCACTCCTTTCAGCCTCAAGCCCACCGTCATACTGTTGAATCACTTGAGGCCATTATTGTTTATGCAAAGAACCAGCATCACCTGGGAGCTTGTCCTGCTCCCTCCCCTCCCCTCCCCAGAACTACTGAATTAGAATCTGGCAATTCATTTGAACCATCAAGTTTGAGACCCACTGGCATCTTGATTCTTAGAATAACCCTACAAGGTAGACAATATGGTCCCTATTATACAGATGAAAAAACTGAGGCCAAGAGAGAGAGCTGACTTGACTAAAGTCTAACAAACAGGATGTGGGAGAGGCTGTCTTTCTAGTATCCACCATCACCTTGCCTGGGAGCTTGGAGCCTGCCTGTTATCTCTGCTCTGCTACTTCTTAGCTGCGTGACCTGGGACTTTAATTTCTTCATCTGTAGAACAGGTTGGTTGAGCCAGACGATCTGCAAGCTTCCAAAATCTGTAATTTTAATGTGAGCCTGTTTTACATATGTTCATTTTTCAAGAGTAGGAATCCACTGAACTTGGGCAATGAAAGGATTTAAGAGCCTAGAATTAGTAGAAGGGGAATTGCTCTTTAAATGGACACCTATTTCTTTGCTTTGCATTACTGATGTGGTATTTATTGCTGACTACTAGCCAGCATCTGACTGTTAAATGGAATTATGATTTCCTTCCTCCTTCCTCCTAAGTGACATCGGGAAATAAACTCACCCCATGGGGAGGATAGGAGAAATATCATTTTGGAACCATGAGAGAATTCCAATTAATAGGAAGAAGTTGTTGGCAAAACATAAAAGAAGATGAAATAAGATGTGTGCTTGCTTGGGCTTTATAATTTTGAGATGATCTCTGGGAGAGAAATGTATTTATAGCATAAATAGGAGGCTTTCTGTAGATTAGCTAACTTCTTTTCTCCTTATTAGGTTACTAGTGATTTCACACATATGGATTGTTCTTAGCCACAGTGGTAGAAAGGGGGAGTACAACAGACGGCTCAGGACGGGGGGTGATATAATGTTAGCTTTGGACGGGACCTTACAGTATAAATTCTTTTTATGGTCCAGAAAACCGAGGTCCAGAGGCAGTTGTCCAAGATTATATGCCATGTGACACAGCCTAGACTGGAACCCCAGGCCTCTGGCCCCCGGTGCCCAGCCCACTGCAGGAGTGTTTCCCAAAGTGCACAAGGTTTGTCATGAGTGTTATGCAAATAGTCAAAGTGGTGCACAGGTAAATCCTGTTTAATAGGTATTTTTCCAACTTTATTCAAGATAAACAATAGCAGTTTTTCATTTATTTTAGTGCTACAAAATTTTCGTTGAAATTTATGTATTTAGAATACAATCATGAGCAAATTAAAAAATATTAAATAGCAGCACAGTTGGTCCATAGACATGCAACAATGTTACGATGGTAGAAGAATGTCTGAAGTTTAGGAGATGCTGCATCATTTGCCAAGAAGTCCACAGCCCTCGGTACTTGACTATTCTGTGTTTCATGATTCAAAAGAGAGCCACACATTTAATATTAAAATTATGTTTGGCTCAGGAAGGTGTTCAGTTCCTTTTTATTCTCTCTCTTTTTTTTTTAAAGATTTTATTTTTTTCCTTTTTCTTTCCAAAGCCCCTCGGTACATAGTTGTATATTCTTCGTTGTGGGTCCTTCTAGTTGTGGCATGTGGGACGCTGCCTCAGTGTGGTCTGATGAGCAGTGCCATGTCCGCGCCCAGGATTCGAACCAACAAAACACTGGGCCGCCTGCAGCGGAGCTCACGAACTTAACCACTCGGCCATGGTGCCAGCCCCCCTTTTTATTCTTTTCTTCATGTGCTAAGTCAGGAACCAGTCTGGCCTATGACTACACAGGTAGTTGGGGCTATGTTATGCTGCAGTAACAAATGACTTCAAAATCTTGGTGACTTCTAGTAGCTGTTTTATTTCTGGCTTATCTTGTATTTCCCTCATTAATGCTGCTTTGGTTTTTCACTCAGAGACCCAGGCTGGAGAGCTGCCCCTGTTAGAGATATTGCTGGTATCTTGACAGAAGGGAGAGAGGAAGGCAGAATCAGAAGATTCTGTTCAGAAGTGGCATGTGTCGTATCACTTTTGCTTACATTTCATTGGCCAAAATAGGTCCCATCTCCATTGATGATGCCACTGGGGTGGGAAGCATAATCCTCCAATAGGGATAGTCCAGTGCAGAAGGAGTGAGTATTTTGACAATCGTATAATCTGCCACTAATTAATTAACTAATATTAATAAACCATTCAGTGAAGAACACGGAACACGTGTCAGTAACTGAGAGCTCCCTATAACTGCCTTGTATATTGGGGTCCTTCAGATAGTAGTGAAATATCTGATGTGGCTCTTTCCTATATGGAATTGGGAAGGAGAAGAACAAGGATGGCATGGTCACCACACACTTCTACACTCTAGGTGTCAGCTATTTTGACCTGTGCAGATTCAGTAAGGTTTTGGGTTTGTGCTGCTGGACTCTTTGTTTTGTTTTTTCCCCCTTAGCTGCCTACTAGCTACACAGGATGACAGGCCAAGATGTGTGATCTAAGTAAACCTGGCTTTCTGCAAGATTCAACCAATAAATATGTCATAGTCCCTTAACTTAAAAATATTGATGTTAATAAAAAATTAATTTATATATTTAAAAGATGTCATGATTGAAAGAAATTCAAGGGCTTTGGATTAATGGAGTGTGTTCTCCCCGTAGTTTCCATGTTCTCCATCTCAGACGAAGCGAATGTTTATTCTAGTTTAGGTCTCGTGTAGGTTAAGTCAACCTAAATTCTTCCTGCATTCCAAGTGCCTTCGGAATGCAAATTCAGGCATTCTCTGGCCCTGGAACTTTGGGCACCTGGTTGGTGGCAGCTTTTCTTCCATCGCTTTATTATGTTTTTTAAACATTCTTCAACAATTCCCTAATGGAAATGGCATATTAGCATTCCCAAGTATCCGCCTATGAATCTCTGCTTTGCCACTTCCTCAAAACGAGGTGGAGGAAACGAAAAGAAAGTTTTAGATTGGACTTGGGTGCCTCAGGCTTCACTAGGGACTTCTGTGATTCCGTTTTCATTTAGTGCATTTCTGGTCACTAGCATCTGAGTCGTTCAAAGGTGCTAGCTTCCATCCTGATATTAAATGTATGTAAAGCGAGTCTCCTTAGTTACAGCCGCAGGGAACTTAAACTCTCTTGACTGATTGCCTTCTGGTTATTCAGAGGGATTCTACTCTTATGCCCTCAGATACATTTTCAACTTATTCAAATCTGAATTTCAAGGGCTTTTTCACAGGATTTAAGCGATTTCTGCACAGTCTCCTGGGAATCCAGGTGGCTGAAAGAGGAGATTCTTCTCATTGGCCCTGTAGGACGTAGTGGAAGCCCAGCTGGGGAGATGGTTTTGGGCGTCCCCTGCAAGAACTTGGAGTCAGTGAAGCAAGCTTAAATTTTGGGTCTGTAAGGAGCAAACACTTCTTTCCCCTTCCTTCCCCATTGGCAGATCTCTGGAGGATAAAATCTCTTCTGTTTATGCTTCCTTCATTAGAGTGGGAACAGGTTGGAGAGTCTCTACAGAGAAGGCAAGAAGGATTTCTTTCTCTTTCATCCAAAAAAATAAATAAAGAAATTACACAGGTGTCTTGAATACAAAAGAGGAGAGGCAGGAACTCTTAGTGACACTGGTCAAATCACCCATCACTCTTGGCTTTGGGTTCCTAAAACAACATTTGAAAAAAATCATATTTTCTGATTAGATTAGTACTGAAAATATTTATTTCTTTTGACCCTTTAGTTGTAAAAACTTAAAGAATAAAGACTCGTGGAGATAAATGTGAATGTCCCCCTCCCCCTTCCTATTCCTTCTCGTTCATTGCCTCTCCTTATCACCCAGGGCTAACTAATCTTCATCTTCTAGACTATATTTTTTCTGCACTTGAGTTTCCTTTGAAGTTATCATCTCCATTCAAGTGGCTGTTGCGAACTTAGAGGTGACAGATTCCTGGGTGTGCTTTGTAAAAATGCTGCTGGCAAACTTTCTTTGGGGAGGGCCTGAAGATGCTTCAGCTATGGGTCAAACTAGAAACCAAATTTCTACTCCTTCAAGAGTGTTCTCACTCTACAAAGAGGCCTTCCTCTGATCCTTTGTGGGAGGCAAGTTTCTACTCAAATGGGTGGGTCTTGTGACTTTGTCTCTCCGTTGTCTTGCCAATCTTCCAGTCTGGAAGGACCCTTCCCATTACCACTTCTGAGCACTGAAATTTTTCCACTTCTAAGGCCCAGTGTATTAGTTGCTATGTAACAAATTACTCTAAAGTTTAGCAGCTTAAACAATAAGTATTTATAATCTCAATTTTTGGGGGGGTCAGGAATTTGGGAGTGGCTTAGCTGTATTGTTCTGGCTCAGGGGTCTCTGAGGTTGTAGTTAAGATGCTGCAGGGTCTACAGTCAACTGAAGGCTTGACTGGGGCTGGAGAATTCCCTTCCAAGATGACTCTCTCTTATGCTATCGGCAGGAGGCCTCAGTTCCTTGCCATGTGGGCCTCTCTAGAGGGCTGATTGAGTGCCCTCATGACATGGTAGTTGGCTTTCTCCAGGGTGAGTGATCTAAGAGACAGCAATACAGAACCTCAATGTTCTCTATGACCTAGGCTTGGAAGTCATACTCTATCATTTCCTCAATGTCCTGCTGACTACATAAGTTGGCCCTGTTCAAAGTGGGAGGGGGTTACAGAGGGCATAAAACCAGGAGGTAAGGATCATTGGTGGCCATCTTGGGGGCTATTTACCACATCTAGTTCAGGTCCTATTTCTTCCATTTAACCTGATATTGAGTTCCTACCTAATAATATGCTCTTCTGTGGGCTTCCTTAGTACTTTCTCTCTGAACTGCTAATATGGGCCTCTCAGATTCTGCCTTGAATTGTTCTTTGATTAGGTGTTTTAGACTCAAATGTTGTAGATTGTAATGTGGCTGGTGGGCAAAGCAGCTGCTTATGAATGCCTAGGGTTAGGAGAATGAGGGGATGGGCTCTGGGACCCTCAAGTGCTCTGAAGTGAGTCTGTTCTCCACTGGCCAAGCCCTTGTGCTGAGGTGCACCTGTCTGGAGGAATTCCTCTAGGAATTCACACAAAGGTAATTTATGGGCTAGGAGAAAGCTCTAGAATGGGTCCTTAACAAATGTTTGTAAGAGGAATAGATGAGTGAATGACAAGTTTGTTCTGGCCTCTTGTAGAATTCTGTGAAGACTCAGTGGTATTTTGATATTCCTTACCAGGTTTAGATTTTCGAGTGGCTCATCTTCTAGAGATAATTTCTAGTCCTGATGCAAAGGAAGTGCCCTCTCACCTCTGCCTGTGAGGGGATAAATGAGGCTGGCTGTGGGAGCTGGGTATTATTAATTTGTTGTCCTTCCTGCCACGTTCTAATGAGGTTCTGTGGGTTTGAAGGTAGACAGCTGCTCTGGGGAGGGGCTGTCCAGACTTGTGTAGAACAAAGGAGGAGTCATTCCCCTCATGGGCATGGGTTTGTCAAGGGACAGACAACCAGGAAACAGACTACTGGACAGAAGGGTACTTCTATGGAAATGTACCTTTAGAAACCTCAGCCTCCAGCCCTCCCCTCTCCTTCTGAGGTTCAAGAGAGATTGCTGAAGAGGGCACACAAGGGGCCAGGCTGGGAAGGAGGCCATGGGGATGAGACTCTAGCTGCTTCTACCATAGCACATGAGACTGAATTGCTTGCACCCATTTCTCAGCTTATAGGGCTCTGATTCATTAATGAACAAGATGATCACTGGCCATCTGTCAAACCACCTCAATATTTGTTTGGCTTCAAGCTGGGCCTTTCTAGAACATATGTGTCTCCAAGGGATCGAAACTCTTAAACAATTGTGACTTTGGCGTTTTTTTAACCGAGCTGACACTGCAGTTCTTGAAGCCCAGAGTCTGTTGCTCCTTGTGGTGAGCAGGTCCTGGCCACACAGAGGGGCTTAAGGTAACTGTGAAGAGCAGGAGTAGGGACAAGAGAAGGCTTAAGAATGCCTCCCTCATTCACCTCCAGGAGGTGAAATTTATCTATCAGTAATTCATTCCTTTCATTCGAGCCCATTCAGTAAGCATCTTAGTAGATGGCTCCTGTAGCATACCGATTAAGAACAGACATTCTAGAATCTGAGAGACCTAGGTTTATATTCTAGATCTGCCACTTTTTAGCTGTGTGCCTTTGGATGAGTTCCTTAACTTCTTTAAGCCTTATTGTTCTCACTTGTAAAATAAAGTTAATAACTGTACCCGTATGTTTATGGCCAGTTCATGAGAGATGTACTGGTATATATTGTGGTTTCTTATAAATTCTTTTCAGGTTTTGGTAGCCTGGTTATGCTGGCCTCATGAAATGAGTTGGGGGAGTATTTCTTCCTCTTGTATTTTCTGGAAGAGTTTGTGTAAGATTGGTATTTTTTTTTAAATTTCTTAAATGTTTGATAGAATTCAGCAATAAAAACTAAAGTTTTATCTGTGGGGATGTTTTTGTTTTGCTTGGGGAAGATTCACCCTGAACTAACATCTGTGCCAATCTTCCTCTATTTTGTATATGGGTCTCTGCCACAGCATGGCCACTGATGAGTGGTGTCGGGCTGTGCCCGGGAACTGAACTTGGGCCACCAAAGTAGAGCGCACTGAACTTAACCACTAGGCCATGGGTCCAGCCCAAAGTGGGAAGGTTTTTGAAAGCAAATTTATTGTTGTAACTATTGAGAACCAAGTGGTGATTACACAAGATTCCGTTGGGAGGAGCCAGGTCTAAGCAGCCAGCCAGCGCTGACAGATGACTGCCACACCTGCCACTGTCCTACCAAATATCACCTCACCTGCTGTACGTGGAATCTGCACCAATGCATTGCATGCTATGAAGATTCCTGTGAAAAAGATGAGAAAATTGAGACTCAGAGAGATTAGGTCAATTAACAAACATTACACAGCTAATAGACTGCAGAATAAAACCAGAACTCCATGTCAGTTATTTTGACTTAAATCCTACGGTGTTTCACCACTCCCCAGGTAGAACGTCACAATTCTATAAATCGATTCCATTTTGTCCCCTGATAACGTTCTCCTCCTCTCTGCTCTCTTGGTGGGCACTGGGAGCCAGGCTCAGAGAGTTAGCTCTATGTAGATCTGTTCAGAAATAATTTTCATTTCACTGTGTGTCTCTAAGACTTCCTATAAGCCCCACTGCAAAACAAGCAAACAGGTAAACAACCAAGGTCACAGGAGTGTAAGAGAATTTGGAAAGGTTCACGGGGGGAGAGAATTCACTAAAAAAGATGGGTGGATCAAAAGGAGCGTGGTTCTTCAGCTCCCCCCACAGCTGGAGCCCAGGACTTGTAGCACATGCTTCAGCAAGTCATCAATCTTCTCCAGTTGCAGAGGATGTTCCATGAAGCAACCTCTTTCCAGAGAGTTTTCCCTGAGCCCAGATGGGTTCTCCAACATTTATGAGATAATATTTGGGAGATGTCAAAGTGAATAGGAATTAAACAGCAGATGGATAGTGCAACATCCCTGTCTATTGGGCAGCTAAGAAATCAGGAGAAGTGGGAAAGGTTATTCGACGGTTTCTCCCTCTGTATGGCAAAGGGACAACGAGGTGGCAGGAGAGTGACACTCTACGAATTCTGTGGATGAGAAGGGAACCAAGAAGTCAGGGACGCTGGCAGCACCAGCACAGGCAAGAGTGAATGTACCTGGCTGCAGGTCCTGCTGGTTACTGGGTATTTGTTGCACAATGCGTGACTGTATGCGTGCCCCGTGCACTCACACACAGGGACACAACCCAGGAGAAAAACTGTAGCTCCTCAGGGATTGCATGCCTAATCTTTGTTAGAAACACTATAACCTCATTCATTCCAACAACGTGATAAATAACAGGTCATTATTGGGCAAAAGTTTCTGATGAACCACATTCATGTCTAAAAACTACGTAATAGAGAGAAAACGGCAGGCTCCTTCTGGTCCTGAAGAGCCGATGGTCCACCTGCGGGATTCGTATCTGCAGTTCTTGGCAAGTGAGAAGATAAGATACTAACAATAATAATAATAGCAGCTGCAGGATATTAAGAGTTTCCTTTGTCCTGGACTCTGTGCCAAAGGCTTTACACACATTAGCTAGTTTAACCTTTCACCGCTGCCCGCTGGCCCACGCCACCAGTGCGTTTCACCTGGGTTGTTCCAATAGCTTTCAAACTGAAGGCCCTTTCTCTGCCCTTGCCCCTTACAATATCTTATTTTCGCAGCTTCCAAAGTGATTATTTTGAAGAGAATATGAGATCATCCTGTGACTCAAATCCTCCTGTGGTTTTCTAGCTCTCTCACAGTAAAATTCAAAATCTTTCCAATGGCCTGGGGCCCCCTCAGTGATCACCAATCACTCTGCTGCTAACTTCCAGCCACTCGGGCCTCCTCCGTGCTTCTAAAGCATGTCAGATTTGCTCCTGCCTCTGGGCCTTTGTATTTGCTGTTCCCACTGGCTACAATGCTTTACCTTGAAGATTAGCTTAGCTCACACTCTGACTTCCTTCAGTTTTCTGCTTACATGTCACCTGATTAAAAGTACCTTCCTCCAGGACCCTTTATTAAATTGGCTCAAGCTCCTTAATTTGTCGTATTTGTCTTCCTTCCTTGTCACTATCCTGCTGTGTTACCTCTGGACTTGTTCACTAGTTTATTGCCTCTCTTCAGCCCCTATGATGTAAGCACCACACAACAGAGATTTTTGTCTTTTTTCTTGTTATATCCTTAGCGCTTAGAACAGTGTTCCGAGTTATTGTTGAGTAAACAAAAGAAAAAATGAATGCTGCTTTTCCTACCTGTGTTTACTTCCATTTGATTATGAATTTTCTCTGAAGAGCATGTTGTTTATAAAAAAGGTAACGATAAAGAAAGAAGAAGACTGAATTTGGAACAGTAACAGGATTGCAATCTGAGAAGTCTCATTAATACACATAGCAATCAGTTCTGATCCATCTGGTGGGTGACCAATTCCACCTGGCCCAGCAGAACTAGTGTGACACTCGAACCAGTAAGGAATAAGGCAATGGTTAGAGGACAAGGGCCATGCTGCCTTTGTCATTTCTAGTTAAGGTTTCACTAGCACTTTAGGAGTCTACCGGCATACTATAGCTGTAGCGGAATCATCCACAAATATACAGTGTGCTATATGTGTTTATATTATAGTTCTTCTTGATGAATTGAATTTAGTTAATTTCATAGAATGATTTTAACTGTTAGCTAATTCCTTTGTAAAAAAAGAATAGAATTCCTAGAGATTGTTCATGAATTCATTCTTTCATTCACATATTTAAGATGTACCTTGTATGTTTCAGGGACCATATAAGAAACTGCAGATAGAACAGGAAGTGAGAGAGATAAGGTCCCTGTTCTTACGAAGTTACCTGAACAGGTTAGAAATAAGTGACATTTGTTCATTGTTTCAGATCCTGGTGCCCAGAATGAGAAGAGAGGTAAGAAGTTTATTTTATGATACTCGCCATAGTGCCTATTTCTCTATAGGAGTTCCACCCTGCACAGCACAGGTAAGACAGAGTGTGACAAGCACATGTTATGTGGAAAGGAGGCCAAAGCACCAAATGCAGACTCTTGCCTCCTTTGCAAGATTTCGAGCATTGACTAAATTTCCCTTTTATCTACCATGGCACTTGTTGTGCATTGCAAAGAAACCCCAAGCATGAATGCTAAGTGATAGAACCTCAGAATTGATGGTATAAAAAGGAACTGGCCAGCCTATATAGGCAATTATAAACAACGCTTCAAAAATAATGATAAATGTTACTATGCTGTTGACAGTTTTATAGTTGAGTTCAGACTTTCACAAATTTCCTAGATGTGCAATAAAGCATTGCAACCTTCTACCCATGTGAAAAAATGTGTCTCAGCAGCTTCTTGAGCCCCTTACCTTGTTTTCCCACACCTAAAATGCTATGTCAGTTTCTTGTGAAAGGAAATATTGAAGGTGGCTTCAAATCTAAATATTTAGATTCATCCAAAGCTTTATGGATTGAAAAATTCTTTAGGATTATCTCGTTTTATAAGTGAGTAGAGCAGGTTCAGTGGAGAGCTATATTTTTTCATGCACGGGATTAGCCTTCTTCCGACGATAGCACTCCACTTTTCTAGTAGGAGCTTCCCTGGGGTCCAGGTGATTCTCGGGCTTTGTGTTGCCTCTACTGACCCCCGTGAGTACAGGATGGGCCATGCTACTCAAGCCAGAGCGGCTAATGCATGTCATGCCCTTTGCACTCTGATAGGTACGAAGTCCGATGATCCAGGCTAGTCAATCAGATCCACTTTCTGGAGACCAAGGAAACATTTATACCAGGCTTTGGAGATAAAAAAGGATTGTCATAAATCTTACCCTCAAAAATCTTCTAATGTGGTATATGGGCATAAAAAAATAATTACAAGGAAATATGGTGATAGCCACAATAAAGGTATATAATAGGACTTTAGTGAGCACAGCAAAGAGATGTGTTATTAAATTCCTCAGAGGTAGAAATGCCAGAATTGGGTCTTTCAGGATAAGTAAGAATTTGCTAGGCAGCCAAGCAGTGGGAGGGAAGGAATGTCACCCTAAACTTAAATGTTTTAGGATGTCCCTAAAACATTTTCCATGTCTAAGGCTTTGTTTTCAAGTTGG
Organism: Equus przewalskii; assembly: GCF_037783145.1. Lineage (NCBI taxonomy): Eukaryota > Metazoa > Chordata > Mammalia > Perissodactyla > Equidae > Equus > Equus przewalskii. Next base: position 66,676,225 of record NC_091838.1, on the reverse strand, counting down.
GCTTGCTTATAGGAACCAGGGCAGAACAATGCCAGATGGCCAAATGGCAGAACAGGTCCAAACCAGAAACATCCAAGATGGCGATGGGGCCCCATGCACAAAAGGACACGCATACAAAAAGTGCCCTGTGCAAGAAGGGAAGATCTGTGCATGCCCTTAATGCCCCCACCCCAAGCGATGACGCAGAGACTCCGCCCCCTTCACATCCCATAAGAACCCTGCTCATCTTCCCTTCAGGGAGAAGGTGTTTTAGAGTACAACTCTGCCTCCTCCATTCATTGATCAATGAGTAATGTTTCTGCTCTGCTTTTCTGAACCTGGTCTCGGTCTATTGGCGCTGGTGCCCTTGGGTGCAAGGACCCACTTGTGGGTCACTGGTCTCTTAGGTCTCCTAACAGGGAGATCTTGGCAGACAGAAAAGAAAAGGCACAAAAAAGGCATGAAAACTGTATAAAACACTATAGAAATGTTATTATTACCATCGTATTTGATTCTTAATTTCTTTATAAATTGAGAGGTTGGATGAAATCTGTTTTTCAAAGTGTATCCAAGGGTTGCTGGGGTGCTTGGTAAAAACACAAATTTCTCGGACCCGCTCCATATTTATTCCATTAAACCTCTATAGGCCAGATTGGACAATCTGTATGCTCAGATAGCTCCTCACATGATTTTTATTCATACCTGATTTTGGATTAAGTCAGCCCTGAGGTCACTTTCACTTCTAAAGTTCTATGTTTACATAATGACTGATTCCTTAGCCTGGTAGAGAGTATGTGCTCATTAAATGAATGGTAAAATAAATGAATGAATGAATAACTGAATAAATGGATGGACTGGGCATTCAATGATTTAGGGCCCTCGAACGAATACTATCCTCTTTCTGCCCTCATCTCTTTGGAATTTACTGTTGTAATGAATGGGCTGCTCAGCTTCCAACTGCCTGAGGATGTTTTCTGGAGGCTGGAGCTCCAATTGCCTGCAGGCTTCGCAGCCCTCAAAAATGGCTGATGCGTGTTGGCAAACAACCATCTCCTTCATCCTTATTTGGGATTCTGAGATAGGAGTCTACACTGATTTCCAGAGTCCCCAGAAGGATTAAGCTCCAGTTACCCCAGTGAAAAGTGGCCTAATCATGCCGCCTTTTTTGCCTTCCTTTCCATATTTCACTTTTCCACACCCCTGCTGGTGTTTCTTGGGATCACTATTTGTACTCAACCCTTGTCTGGAGAAATCCAAACCAAGACTGCCTCTAAGTAACACTGGAATTAGACTATGGCTCCCCTGCTAGAATGCAGTCTCTACGGGGGCAGATCCATTTTATTCTCTGATGGATCCCACACACCTAGAGTAGTGCAATTCATACTAGGGCTCAATAAACATTGTTGAATTAAATTTCATGTTTCGGTTCAGTTTTTTCCCAGTGATTTTTCTGATGTTTTTCCAGAGAAGAGCACCTTCAAACTGTGCTGATGGGGATCCCTGTGGCAGTCATCGTGTGACATGATGACTGGGTGCCAGGTAAGAATCTTGCCTGCTTGGGTGGACCACTCTTACTCCTGGTGTCCAGGAGGGGTCTTCGTAACACCCAGAACAAACCACATAGTCCCGGGCTTAATGATCTCTAACGCAATTGCCCTTAACCTTTTAGCTGGAAATCCAAGAAGAATCTGATAGATAGAAACTAAAGGCTCCCTCCTAAAGATCTCCCCCCCCCCCCCAGCAATTTTACATATAATGCATGCAAGGACATTTTAAAGTCCAACCTCAAACCTGCTGGAACAGTTCTTCTCAAATTACCTATGGTAAAAAGACAAGTTTTATTTATTTTTCAAAATTTCAGTCTATCACAAATCAATACTAGTTCCCCGCTTGCACCACCTGAGACTCCTCCCACGAATATGACCACAGCTGAACTGGTCAACACCCTGATATGAATCCACTGATCACATGCTTGGACGTCCTATCAATGTCAAATTTGCAAAAGCTCGCTCTCAATTTTGGTGCTCATCCTAGCGGACTGGCATCTGCGGCAGTGGTCTGTGGATAACACTTTGAGTGACACTGTTCCATAAGCCCAAGAGCTCAAAGTGAGAATGTCTATGTGAAGGGCTCCCGGATGCTTACAGAGTTCACATTCGTCACTGTGGCAAGCAAAGTCCCTATACACACTGCTCCAGCTTCAGGGCATTAATTTTCTGTGTCCTTTGCCTTCTTATTCCTTCCGTCCCTCCTTTTACTTTTCCCCAACTCTCCCTACCTCCCCTCATGTTCACCTGGAGAGGATTTATTGCTTCTCACTTGTATTCCTCTGGCATTTAAAAGACACTATTTATCATAATATATTACAATTATTTATTATACCCCTTTATCCTCCTCCAAACAGTAATCTCTTGAAGTGCACAGATGGTAACTTTTTACGCACTTTTTATGTGTGTGTGTGTGAAGGGCTGTCACAGAGGGTGGAATGCAACAGGCACTCCATAAATGATGTTGAGTTGAAGTGAAGCAAATAAGAGGAATTGGCTAACGAGGGTGGGAGAGCACCGATGTCCAGTTCCGAAGGAGTCCTGAGTGTTCCTTTGCTAGTTTCTGTCACCAGGGAGAGATCCAGAGCTCGGCCACAGGTGCAGGTTGTAGTTGATGAGAAAAGCAGAGCTGAAGATTTAGCTTTGGCTCGTGAGTAAGTTTGTCACCTCTTGGCAGAGACTTGGCTTTGGCTGAAGGAAGGTTGATGTAGATTTATCCAGGGCCTCCGGAGGCTCAGCTCAATGGGAAGAGGGAGAGAGCACTTGGAAGCTTAGTCATACCTGCTCTGAGCAGAAGATGCTGCTTCTTTTCATAATGTTTTACTTTTGGAGCAGGAGCCCCTGACTTCCTTAATGAATGATTGATTCGCCTTGTCTTTTTCTCATGTGGCCATGGCTTATTGAAAATGCTCCCTACCCAAGTGTTAAAGAGGACTTGAGGTCCTCCCCTTGGCTAGAGTCAGGGACTGAACATGAATTGCAAGCATGTGGGGAAATGGTCGCTTCTTGGGCCTTAGAAGGCAGGAGCTCCATGCCAGCCCCAAGGTGGAAGTTAGGGGTAGGTGAGGAGAGAGGGAATTGTGGGTTCCTGAGGCAAGTTGGTTATGTTAAGAACTGGCATTATACTGAATAGCCAAAGCAATCCTGGGAAACAAGAAAAAAGCTGGTGGCATCACAATGCCTGACTTCAAAATATATTACAAGGTATAGTAATCAAAACAGCATGCTACTGATACAAAAACAGGCACACAGATCAATGGAACAGAACTGAAAGCCTGGAAATAAAACCACACATCTACGGCCAGCTAATCTTTGACAAAGGGGCCAAGAACATACAGTGGAGAAAGGAAAGTCTCTTCAATAAATGGTGCAAACTGGTGCAGCCACTATGGAAAACACTATGGAGATTTCTCAAAAAATTAAAAATAGAAATAGCATATGACCCAACTATCCCAATACTGGGTATTTATCCAAAGAACTTGAAATCAACAATTCAAAGAGACTTATGCACCCCTATGTTCATTGCGGCATTATTCACAATAGCCAAGATGTGAAAGCTACCCAAGCACCCATCAACTAATGATTGGGTAAAGAAAACGTAGTGTGCATATATATATATATATATATATATATATATATATATGTGATGGAATACTACTCAGCCGTAAAAAAAGACAAAATCGTCCCATTCACAACCACATGGATGGACCTTGAGGGTATTAAGTGAAATAAGCCAGACAGAGAAAGACAAACACTGTATGATTTTACTCATATGTGGAAGATAAACAAACTTATGGACAAAGAGAACAGATTAGTGGTTACCAGGAGGAAGGGGAGCCAGGAGTGGGCACAAGGGGTGAAGATCTCTGACAAATAGTAATGTACAACTGAAATTTCACAATGTTATAAACTATTATGACCACAATTAAAAAAAAAAAAAAAGAATTGCCGTTATAAAGAGTGGTCCAGTGGCACAGTGGTTAAGTTTGCACACTCTGCTTTGAAGGCTGGGGGTTCATGGGTTCAGATCCTGGGCACGGACTCACACACCGCTCATCAAGCCGTGCTGTGGCAGCATCCCGTATACAAAGTAGAGGAAGATTGGCACAGATGTTAGCTCAGGGACCATCTTTCTCACCAAAAAAAAGAAAAAAGAAAAAACAAGACAAAACAAAAAGAGTTGGCATTATAAAGAAATTAAATGTTTAGACATTCTGGAAAAAGAGTGTGGGCATTTTAAAAGAAAACCATGTGTCTAGAAAGTAATAAGGACACTGAATGAGGTGAAAATGAGAGAAAGGGCTGGGGTAACCAGTGGAAATACATTCAAAGCAAAGAAAGGCAAGAGGAGAATGAGGGGATCCCAGTAACAGGCCAGCTAAGCTGATGGCTGAGTCCAGTTGTCTCTATTTAGCACTAGACCTGTACCCTCAACTGCTCATAGACACATCTCTGCTGAAAGTCTGACCAGCACCTCAAACTCAACTGGGCTATTAAGGATTATTTACGCTTGACCTTCTTTGCCTATGTTTTCTATCTTTGTGAACGATACCAACATCCTCTTGTGTAAGGCACAGAGTTGGATGTGACTACCGATTTCTCCATCTCCCTCATCTTCTACATCCCAATAATTGCCAGGTCCCACTAATCCCAACATGTAAACAATTTTATAACTCTACCCACCTCTTCCAGTCTTCACTGAAACTGTAGGTCAGGTCACCACCATTTTACGTGGATTAGTCTTGCTCCTTTTAATCCGTCCTCCACTTTATGGCAGTCTTGGAATTCTCTAAACACATATCTAATTAGAGTTAGGTCTAATTTCCTGGCTTAACACTCTTCAATAATTCCAAATCGGTCTTTGGATAAAGTCCAAACTCCTTAAAAAGGCTAGCGTCTGCCTCATCGTCTCTTCCCAGCCCCATCTCTGCTTCCTCTGTCTTGCACAATCTTTGCTTCAGCCCTGCTGAGTACTCTTGGTTCTCTCTGCCCCATTCTGAGTCTTTGCTGAGTATGTTCTCTTCTGTCTCGCTCTTTACCTTTCTCCTGCCCCACACTTTCCTATTCTTTAAAACTCACATTGGACATCCCTTCTCTTGGCTCCCCAAGATTAAATTAATTGTTCCTCATATTGAGTCATATTGTTCTTCCTCTCTTTATTCTCTTCCTTATTAATATTAACATTTTTCTGGTTTATTCATCTTTTTCTCTTCTTCACTGGACAGCAAGCTACTTGAAAGCGGGAACTGTGTCTTATTCATGATTACATTCATGGTGTTTGATATTCTTAAGTCTTCAATAAATATTATTTCATTAAATGAATGAATAATTTCAGAGAAACTCAGGATGAAGCTGAGTGTCTAGACCAAGGGAAAGAAACAATGTGGGTAGAGCCTTAAGAACATTGACTTAGTGTTTGCACATCAATGAAAACTGTTCAGAGGTGAGGCAAGTGGAGTTGGACTTGTACCCAAAGGGAAAAGTGAATGCTTATCTGGGGACTGAAGGAACCTGAAATAGATTATGTCTGGTGTATTAGTAGGGTTCTGGAAGAAAACTGAATTCTATTCAGATAGTTTACCTGAAGAGATTTTAACAAAAGAACAACTTGCAGCAGGGTGGTCAGGGTTAAGAGAATCAACAAAGGATGTTATTGCACCCAGAGACTAGCAACAATGGGAAGCTCCTACCACCTCTAGGGCTGGAGGAACAAAGGGAGGAAATTGTGTTGACAAAGCAAATGAGAACATGGAGGAGGGGTTGCTAAGCTGGAGCTGCGGTGTTGAGGCAGGATGGGACAGGGAAGAAATGCCCTGGTCTCTCTCTTCCTGCTGGTGCCCCTTTTAGACAAACCCACTGGAAAGCCAGAGGACAAGGAAGCCTGGGTAATATGGCTCCTTCAAAAATGTTCATTTCTTAGGGCTCAATAGGACAGCAAAGGGTGGAGAATGGATCTGGACACACAAGTGAAGATCAACCAATGCACATGGTTGTGAAAGGGAGAAAACTAGTAAGAAAAGTGAATGTTTCTGAGCATTGAATTTAGAAGAAAATTTTTAATTATTGGAGGACCAGTGAAAATTGGAGATGACTTGGGAGAGATTCTGGAATGCTTTAAACATGCACCAGGAGAACTGGATAATGTCCAACTGGGCACCTGTGATTTACTCCTGGGGAGAGTGTATCTGGAGATCTGTTCCCTCACAGTGTTTGCAAAGATCAGGCGCCATTGAGCAGCTGGGTTGCTGACCTGGAGCAGGGGTGGTGCTGCCAGAGAGGGAGTTTGGAGGTGGGGATGTGGGAGGAGGTGAGGGTTCAGGGGCTTGGAGGAGAAAGCTTCCACTTTGTGCATTGCTGTGTGAGGCTCTAAAAACAAGCTTATCTGAGAGGCACCGAGCACCCAGCCCAACAGTCTGGCATTTGTCATCGTCATTGTCATTGTTATATTCATGAGTGCGTATGTGTGCATGTGTGTGTGTGTGTGTGTGCGCGTGTGCATCTGTGTGTGTCTTTGGGAGCATCTGGGCGTGTGTACTGGAAAGGAGCTGCTCTGTTCTTTTTTTGTATGTGACCTGGCAGAATTTCTCTTGGAAATGCAGTTCCTCAGAGGGTATTTTGCCAACAATCCACGGGTTTGTTCCCTACTCCCAGGACATAATGAGAAGAAATGGTCCTAAATGACAGCAGGAAGAATTTAAACTTAAGGGATGGCTTTTAATAACTTGAGGTATCAGATTCCCTCTTGACCACTGAGAGACATCGTTTTTCTCTTTAATTCTGAATTACATCACATATCCAAACAGCAGGAATTCCACATTTTAAGTTCCCTTGAAATTACATTAAAAATATATATATACCAATTTTCTTCAAAATTATGACTGATATAACTGAATATCCAGGTTGTCTGTATTCTGGTTATTGATGCTTGTTAGTCCAGTTCCCTCCTGTCTCTCTTTGTCTGCAGGGAGCAGGCAGCAAAGGCAAAAGTCACGCACTGTGGGAGGGAGTTCAGATTCGACCACTGTCTCCTCTACGTGATCTGGCCCATAGCCGCCTCTCTGACTTCTTTCTCCCTTTGTCACCCTTGCTCACTGAGCTCCAGTTACACTGGCCTCCTCCCTGTTCCCCAAGACTCTTGTTGCAGTCTCTCCACTGGCTCTTCCTTCTGCTGGAAGGCTCTTCTTCCAGGGGTGGTGTGCATGACTGGACCCTGTCACCTCTCAATGGGGCCTTCTCTGACCACACTATCTAAAAGGCAGTCCCTGTCTCTCCCCATCACTTTCATGGACCTGGTCACTCCATGTCAGTCTATTAATCTTCAAATTGTCTCTTTGTCTGTTTCCCCAGTGAGAGTGCAAGTTTGACAAGGGCAAGAACTTTGTTCATCCTTGTTCTTGGATTTCCAACACCTAGGCCAGGGCCTGGACAAGAGTAGGTGCTCAATAAAGATCTATGGAATCAACGAGTACGTGTGCAAGCAATATACTAATAAATACAGCCCTTCCTGCTTTTCATTGTTTTAGGTAAAGAGATGTCTTTCCCACTTCTTTGTCATTATTAGCATCTACCTGTGCTGATACAAAGAAGGGCATGTAGGACATTAACACCTGCTCTTCCCCTTGTATATATGCCTGCCCTAGGGAGCAACCAGCTGTTCTGCCTCTCCAGCATGAACACTGCATGTCCTGTCTCAGTCAGCGGCTATGTTGCTAAGTCTTTCTAATTCTAAGACTCAGTGATTTAAGCTCACTCACCCACAGATACAAGCCATTTTTTCCAATAGTATGCTGTTGGTAATAATGATATTTTGGTTCCACATCTGCACTCTCTTTGATCCTATTTCTCATTTGATCGACAACTCAAGTACAGAAAAGAGAAGATTCTGTGTCAATACCAATCTGAATCAAGAGTTAACATAAGGCCTAGGCTGATCCAGAGGGCTATCTTGGAGAATGACCTGGACTTCTTCTCATAGCTCTGTATCCTTGGAAACGACCCACTTAAGGTAAATGTGGAATGCTGTGTCTCTTGCAATTCCTCAGACAGCACCTGGACTGGGGGAGTGGAGAGTGAGCATGCAAACCTTGGGCCTATGTGACCAGAACACTAAAAAAAGAAGTAGTGGGAAGCATAGGCTGCAGCTTCTCTGGGTCAAGGTGGCCCACACACACCTTAGCTTTCATCTATGTGGGTGAGGGGGGAAAAAACACTGTGTACTTGCATGGGTGCTTGGCCTCTCAACGAGCTGAGGAGTGTATTCCCGTACTGTTGTATAAAGTCAAGTAAAAATAGCACTAGATTGATGGTCTGTTGCATCTTGTGAGTTTGATTGTCAATTTGAACCCATACAACTCCTGTATCAGAACAGTAGGAAGCCCATCAAATATCCCAACAGGAACCAGTGTTAGGAGAGACACAGAGATAGGAAGTCTCAGAAAAGATACTCTTCTGGAGAAAATGAGTCAGTTTTAAGACTTGGTAGCTATAGATCCCTGCCTTAGTTTCTTCACCTTGAAAATGGAGACAATTGAAATATTTTGGCTTTGTCATAGTACTATTCACAGGTTCAGATGAGATAATACTGAAGATTATTCCGTCTATGGCATCATTTAATATTTGTAATAACTTTATGAATTAGCATATATCTACTAAATATATGATGTTATTCTTTGAAACACCAATCAAAGCTTTTCCCTCTTGCAGATGCCCTAAGAAGACCCATTTTAGTTCTCATATTTGCTTCCTGCCTCCTTGCATGTACAGGACTCTGTAGGAGGGTCATGTAAACATTGGGCTGGGAAAAGACAACTGATGCTGTCTCTTAAATTTCCTGGCACCTCCCTTTTTGTTATCCTGCAGTAGTAAGACCCTCTCTTGTATTCCCCCATTGCATTCCAATTTTCCACATTCTGAGTTTTCACATTCTTGTTATTCAAACATGGTTTCTTGAGTCTGAGAAAGCTTTTTGTGGAAGGAGGAAGCCTTAAACCTGCTGTGTTCTCCTAGAGATCCTTCTACCCATCACAAGCTTAAGCTAAATGTAACCGTGGATTATGTTTAAATCATCACCTTTGGCAGCTTCTTAATACAGGAAACCCCATTCCTCTCTTTCCTCTTGATTTCCCCATGAATCTAATTGGATGTGTGTTGGTGCCATTGACAAATACAGAGATAAATCTTTTGAACATGGATAACGGAAAAGCCAGAATTAGTAGTTCTGTTCTCTTCTTGGGTTTCTAGGCAGGAAGTAAAACATGAGTTGGTCCATGTTAGAGGAAAGCTCTCTAGATGCGTGGAGTATAGATCTTTGAGGGCAAGAGTGGGATTTATCCACCTTCATTTCCCATCCCAGGAAGAATTCAAGCATGAGAGGATCTCTGCATAAAGGTGAAAGATGGGGGCCTAAGGTCAGACAGACTTGGGCTTAAATCTTGACCCAGCCATTCTCTAGCTCTCTGATCTTTGGCAAATTCCAAGTTCCCTGAGTTTCACATCTATAAAATAGCAACAGTAGTAATTAGCTAAGAGGGTTATTGTGGGGGCTAGATGAAATAATGTGTATAATGCAGTGAATCACAATGCTAAAATATCCAATAAGCATTGGTTGTTACTGCTGATACTTTGTTATTATTATGATTACTCTTTATGTTGCATTACTTGGGTTAGACTCACCACTGGGCGTTCGCACCTCATATTCCTTCCTCCTAAAATATCCTTTTCTGTGGTAAACTCTTATTCATCCTTCAAAATGTTTTTCCAATGTGTAGCTGCAAGGAATTGAGTCTTCAAAGCCTGCCATTAGAAGGGCTATTAAATATTTGTTGTTGTTTATTGAATAATAACCAACTGGAAGGAGATTGTGAAAATTCCCTGAAAGATCAACATGCGTTGTAGCCTGGATGTAAGGAGCCATCCAAATATTGGTTATTGCTGTTGTTAATAACAAGAGCACTCAATCAAGGAGAGCATCCTCTGATGGTGTTGTGGGGAAGCTCAGCAAGTGGTATGACCTGGGACACTGTAGAGAAGTTTCCCATATTGAGCAGCTGATGGAGATCGCTTGTCTCTACAACATCCTCCAACTCTGAAATTTCCAAGTTTCCTTGTTGGTGTGTGTGTGACTGATAAGCATGTACGCAATAAAACAAACATTGGCCTCATAATCCAAAATCCCAGAATCAATCCCAGATTTCCCCCTCACCAGCAACATTAGCTTAGCAAAGTCACTTATTCTGGAGTGGTTTTACTCCTATAAAATGGGGGTGATAACCATACCTGTTTCATGTGGTTTACACATGAGGAGTATTTGGAACAATGTTTATGAAGGCATTTTATAAAATTCTATGAAATGAGTAGCTACTGTTAATTACTCCTGGGAGAGTTGATGTTAATAGTGGAGAATAAAGGGTGCTAACTTGAAAAACAAAAATCAACCCACCAAAAGACCACTATACTCTTGCCTAAATTTTAAGACTGGTGCAGAGGAAAACATATTCTTGGAGAGTGAAGTACTCCATTATTTGGGAAATCAGCTTAATGGATCTTTTGCTTTCCATGAGCAGGCCCAAGGATAGTCTGGCTGGCAATGGAAGGTGTTAAAATCCCTCTGAATAATCAACTACAGTCATGTGTTGCTAACAATGGAGATATGTTCTGAGAAATGGATCCTTAGGCGATTTCATTGTTGTGCAAATATCATGAAGTGTAGTGAAGGGGGACAAAATTTGCCACCCAAAATGCATCTCTTTAACATGAGGATTATTTTAGGCTGATTATCTTTAAGAAAGAAAAGATTCAGTAAGTTTTTCTTGTTACCTCCTCCTTAACTGACTAAAGGAATTCAGATAAAAAAACGTGTCTCAGGAAGTGAGTTATCACCTCAGCTTAACGTGAACTAGGTTCTCGACAGGGAGGAACCTAGAAAAACTTGTTTCTTGGGCTCCCCCCTGTGTTCTTCTGTTTCTGTGTGGCCAGATACTGGTTTTTCAACATTCGCTCCTTTTCACCTACCTGTGAATTGCCTTCCTTCCTTTTGAGGTCCCTGACTCTCCCCACCCCCAACATCTTTTGTCTTTAGCTGAGGATGGTATTTAAGGTGAGAGCTTTGGCCATTTTCACAAGTACTAGATTTTCCTGGTTTTTCCCATGTATACATGTTATTAAACTTTTGCTTTTCTCCTATTAATCTGTCTCATGTCAATTTAATTCTTAGACTAGGCAGAAGAACCTAGAAGGGTAGAGGAAAATTTCATCCTCCCCTATAGTACTTGCACAAACCTAGTTGGCATAGCCTACTACATACCTAGGCTATATGGTACTAATCTCATGGGACCACCATTGTATATGCAGTTGATTGTTGACTGAAATGTCGTTATGTGGTGTGTGACTGTATAGGAATTTTCATTTGTCCCCCCTCCCAAAGCAGGGGCAGGAAGACAGAGAGGAGACTTGATAGATAGAGAGGCCAATAGATAAATGGTGCAGTGAGAAAGGATCCAGCAGCAAGTCACGGGTTAGGCCCTGGGAGGGAGATGGCCCAACCTAAGAGAGAGAACCCCTTGTCTGAGTTGGGCACTCTAAGCTCAGTGATATTTGTAGCCCATCTTAGGATTTCTAGGTCTGTGCTGTCATTCACTTCTTTTATCCTCATGCTATCAGTAAAGACAATTACACATAGTAGACAATTGCTACTTGAGTTAGTAATACTTTATTGAAGAAAGCAGGTGGGGTGGGCTATGTCCACGCAGGGAGGGGGCAGCAGCCAGAACGAGAAGGTGCCCAAAATACCAGCAATGATCAAGAAGTAGCCTGACCTAGAATGTGGGCAACAGGCAGGAGGTGATAACCACCATGTCCCTTTACCCCCAAAGAATTTTCAGAAGTCTTTTTGAGGGATTTACAGCCAGTAAGGGACGGGGCTTGAATAATTTTACTTCAATCTTAAAGGACAGTCTGACCAGAGGACCAGGGTACTTGAGGTTGCTGAGGTTGTAATTTTTTCCCTCTGGATGCTGCCCCAGGCTGGCAGGGGCAAAGCTTGTCCTGTTCACTGTTGTATCTCCTGTGCCTAGCACAATGCCTGGTGTTTAGTAGATGTTGAATAAATGTTTGCATTGCCTTTTTAAATAAACTTTTAATTCTGGAATACTTTTAGATTTACAGAAAAGTAGCAAAGATGATCCAGAGAGTTTTTAGATATCTTCTCTCACTTTTCCTTATTGTTAACATCTTATGTTACTTTGGTATATTTGTCAAAACTAAGGAATTAGCATTGGTACATTATTATAAACAAAACCCAGATTTTCTTCGGATTTTACCAGCTTTTCCAACCATGTCTTTTTTTCTTTTCTGGGCTCTCATCCAGGATAAGACGTCACATTTGGTCATCATGTCCCTTTAGTCTCCTCTGTGACAATTTCTCAGTCTTTTCTTGTATTCTATGACTGTTAGTTTTGAAGAATAATGGTTAAACATTTTGTAGAATGCCCCTCCATTTGGGTTTGTCTGTTGCTTTTCTCACAATGAGACTGGGTCTCTGGGTTTCTGGGCCGGTGCATTGCCCACTGGTTTAAGATTCTTCCCTGAAGAAGTTGCAAGTGGGGATGGTGTCTACAGCTGTTGAAGTGACCTGGTGGGCAAAGTTCAGGTGAGGTGCAAGCCTGAAGTGCTTGCTTATTCCATGCTGACCCGCCATGTTCAGCGATGCTCCTAAGCCCAGCCATTTCACTGCCAGGGTAAGAGGCTACTGACAGGTTAGCACAAAGCCACCTGCGCTCCTGGACAGACCAGCCCACACGTGAACCTCAGTTATGGCGTCTGGCCCACAGCAGGACCTTGATTAATGGTGGTTGTTACCATGATGCATCCAGAGGGCTGTCTTCTTTTATGAAGGATGACTTTATGATGACCGCCTTGAAAGAACATGGAATCACGCAGCCAGCTTGCAGTGATTGCCATAGCTAAGAGCTCTTCCTCTGTGAATATTTCTGAGGAGAAATGGAGATTTTAGGGATCGATGGAGAGAGAGGGGAGAAATAAGTTGGAGTCACTTATATCTTCTTTGAAACTCTTTTAAGCTTGTTGTTCCAAAAGGCTTCCTCTATTCCTCTCTCTTGCTGTCTCCTCTGACTGACAGTATGTTCAGGAGTATTTCATTTTTAGCTTCTAAGTTATTCACCCCTTGAGGAGTTGACTTCCTGCTTGCTCAGTTTGCTTTCTCAACCAATTGGAATCATTCTGGTCTCTGGAGAGAGGCCTGGGATAGAGGAGAGGGAATGTGAAGTTTGGAGTTAGGGATTTGCATGCTACATCACCCATTGTGGTGTCAACTTGGGTAAGTCCATGATTCCCTTTAAGCCTCTGGTCTTCATCTGTAAAGTGGGTTGAATAAAACTGACCCTATAGGAGTGTTGTGAGGACCAAAGGAGAAGGAAAATGTATGTGAAGAGTGATGACGTCCTATTGAAACACTTGTTGCTACTTCCAGAATTTCCTTCCTCTCTTTAAGGCAGAATAGTTTAAGTTATATGGAAAAGGAACAAATATAACCAAATGGTTCAGGTCTCCTGCCTGGATACTGAGAACCAGACTTTGTGGATAGAAGAGGGAGGAGGAGACAGGGAGGGGAATGGGCATCACATTCACGCATTTCCTCCTCTTGGCCTGCTGTGGTGTGGGCTTCTGTCCAGGGCTTCTTGGTCTTGTTGAACTTCAGTTAGCGGCCCAGTTCCAGGATTTCTCCAGGCCTCTGAGACCTTTGAGTTTCAGGACTCCAGCTGAGGAAAACACATACCAGATGGAATCATGTTTGGTGAACACTGATCCTGAGATGCTCCAATCTCAGGGTGATGGGAATAGAGATTATTAGAGCTTGATTTTGTTGCACACCCTTCCTTCCTGTTCTGTGAGTTGCAAGCTACAAGCAGTGGTGGTGTTTCAAATTCTAGGCATCCAAGGAAAATACTTCCATGAAGACCCCTACCTTATCTTCTCAAATGAACGACGTTCTCCTCTCTTAAACCTCCTGATTACCTAGGTGTCTCCCAAGGATTTATTAACTGTATTGCAGGCCAGGTTTCTAGATGACAACAGGGTCTTTCAGACTGATTGTGGCAGAGTAAGGAGAGAAGTAAAGGCAGAAAAAATTACTATTTTAAGGAAACTATAAGCTTTTTCATCTTGGATGCATTTTGGAAAATGATATCCTAAATGGCTTCTTGAAATCTTCTCCTTGCCACCCATACTCCCACTGCCACTGGGGTTATGATCCTTGTCTCTTGTGTGCATGCTCTTCTTGACTTCCAATAGCACTTAATTTTACATACATTTTTTCACTTAATCAACGCAACACCAAGGTGGTAGTATGATTGGCTCACTGGCTGAAACTTTCTGCTCCACATTACAGTGTCTAGTGCACTAAAGAGACTTGTTTCCTCCTCAAGGCAGAATCTTTCATGAAAGCAGGGGTCGTATTTTGCTCGTCTTCCTATTTCCACAATACTTTGCTCAATGCATGACACATAATGTGTTCCCTAGATTTTGGCTGAATAAATAAGTGGCTTCAATAATATTCTTCTACATTTTTGTTAATGGTAATATTTTGCTCTAAAAACAGTGGATGTTTTCAGAGAGCAAATGTATCCCATGAAACTGTGGCAAACATTCAAGAGTCACAGATGAAAGCAACTTGTTTTGCTCAAGCGGTTGTATTCCTTGGCCTTTTCTGGGTTCATCAGCCCTTTGGAATTCTGCAGTCCTTTTGGACGTAAGAAAAGAGAAATCAAAGTCAGACATCAAAATTACTAAGCAAGCAAAAACAGAAAGAAGCATGGAAAGACTGAGAGGCGGAGAGTGGCCCTGACTTAACCTGTCAACACAGGTAAAGGTAGGAAGTAGGGGAGCCGTTGTCCACGACTAGAGTGTAAGTAAAGGCATATGCCTCGAGAAAACGTAGTCCTGCTAGGGGACATGGGGCTCTAGGACTTCTTGATTCCTTCTCAAGGAAGCCTTAAAGCTCAAGTAAGTGGAAGGTTGTGTAACTTTTGTGGATCTTGGTCTTGATAATTCTGGGCTTGATGGTTTGGAAACAGATCCCATCTAGGAGCTGAGCCAAGTATATTGACTCATATCTCCATTTGCTTTGTGCAATTCTAAGTTTTTGATCCTTGGAGCTATAAGAACTACTTTGTGTGCTGGACCTATGAGCCAGCCAGTTTAGTGTTCCATCTCTGATGGGAGAAGAGCATGGGAAGGCATAGTTCTCTTCCTTGATATTACTGGCATAGGTTACAGATATACTCCCACGTTCCATCTTTTCTTGATAACCTATGTTGAACATGAATAGGTTTTACCTCTTCCTGAAGT